>NC_143550.1:109065000-109402142 GCF_054136105.1 Typopeltis vanoorti | reverse complement strand
TTGGATTCAAATTCAAAAGATTTCAGTTACAACGATCATCTTGAAATGGAACAACAACGTGCATATAAAGACAATGAACAAATGGAATGTGAAGATGATGTTCCGAAGGGAATAACAATTAAGAAAAGGATGCAATATTTCAGTTTAGAATCACTTAAGCAGCAAGAAATGGATAGTTAATCGAAGAATGCTTGTTTATTGAGGTCTGGAGAGTCATTTTGATTATTATCATAGAACTTATGCTGATAAGAAAAAAATAAAACTGTTCAAATGATTCTTGATAACTTTTTTTTGATATTGCAGTAACTAATGTAGGTACAAACATTTCTTAAACATTTACTTTGCATTCATTGTTTATCTTTCCTAAAAGAGTACCATATAAAACGAATTATTAATACAGTAATCAATCATGGACGAATTGTAATTTTTACCATTGATTATTATATTTGATTAATGTGATTTTGATATATGCGGTAACATTGACGGATTAATTAATCACGTTAATCAAGGGATACCTGTACAAGAAAAAATAATGGAAATATACAGTGATTTTTATAAGGATCTATACAGGTAGAGAAACAGATATACAGAACCACATGTAGAAAAATTATAGAAGGCCTCAAAGCAGAAAAGAATAATAAAAGTCCTGAAGAAGATTGTATATTAGTTAGATATCTGAAGAAACTTAAATAATCTAGATACTGAAATGTCTTCTGATCCTGACGCTAACCCACAAAAGTTGTGCTCTAGAACTAATATCTTTGATACTCAGCTGTATTCATATATTACTCCCCAATACATCACCTGGCTCTGCATATAGTGTATACCCTTTCATGTCTTAAGCCATTATCCACACAAGGCCATCCCTGTTACATTACACCCTTCCAATTCTAGTTGCCCCTGCCCTAACACACTTACTTGCCCAGAAAACAGTCTCTCCAAATGTCTGCATCCTTCTGTATTCAAATATAATCAATCTCTTGCATACCATTCTAATGGCACACCCAGGGAGGGGCCGACGGGCTCTGGCCTCCCTCCAAAAGAAAAAGGAAAGAAAACACTAGAAAATTTTTTTACAATCTTTTCCTAACTAAAATTCATTTTTTTATTTATTTTGTATCGTGTCTTCTATTTCTACTAATGAATTAGCGGTCACATAAGGTGGGAATATCCTACAGCTCATGGGAATCACTGCCACTGTGTATGCAAGGTGAACAAAGCAGTGCTCGAGAGAACCGAGCGCTACTTCGTTTGCCGGATTGGGCTAGAGAAGATCACGGTTATCATGTATTGGTGATCACTGCAGATGCTTAGTCATAGGTCGTATGCAATGTGTAGTGTGTATTCTCAAATTGTCTACTCAACTCGCCCCCTCCCACCAAGAATAAATCATGAATGCTCGGTCCCCCTCCAAGATTAAATCCTGAGTGCGGCACTGCTCAGCTGGCACTTATTCTAATAAATAAGAGCGAGCATGTATACAACCTATTTCAAAACAAAGTCTCCCATCAAAGTATGATCAATCATTTTCACCTCAGTCATCATCATCATCAAATTCCTGGCATGCCCTCAAGGGGTGTACAGGATATGATAGTACTATATGAAAAACTTACTTCATTACTAACTTCTTATCTTATAGAGTTAAGATAGTGAGTTTGTTGCCACAGTTTGACAGAGAGGAGGTGAGAAGGAGGGCCATAATTGCAAATGACTCTATGCGCAGGTTATGCAGGAGGAGTGGTGTGCAGTTTGTCAATGTGTGGAGTGAGTTTGATGGGCAAAAGGATTTATATAAGAGGATGGTTTGCATCTGAATAGATTTGGTGTGTGGAGACTGGAAAAAGTGTTGTTGAATGAAGTGGAAGTGGATATGCAGACTTTAGGGGGGAAGTTGAATTTATGAATGTGTATAATATGCCCGAACAAGTACGAAGGAGAACAAATCAGAATGGGATAGTTAGTATAAGGCATCAGGATAGGGGTGGGACTAACGGGCTTCTGCATTTCATGTATACTAATGCCAGGAGTATTAGGAACAAGAAGGAAGAATTTTTGCCCTTGGTTGGCTCTTCCAGGCAACAGGTTATTGGCATTAGTGAAACATGGCTGACAGAAGATGATATAGCTAGTGGAATAGAATGTGAGGGATATAGTGTGTTCAGGAGGGACAGAGAGAATAAAATGGGGGAGGAGTGTTATTGATGATAGCTGATGAACTGCAGCCAAGAAGAATAGAAGTAGAACTGCAGGATAGAGAAAATAGCACATTTGAGGCTATTTGGTGTGAGATTGTGACTAGCAGAACAAAATATACAGTTGAGTGCTACTATAGACCAGGTGATGGAATAAATGTGGAGATAGTATGCATAAGAAAATAGAAGCAATGAGTGGTAACATTCATTGGAAAGAGGAGAGAACACATGGGAGGAAGGAATTGGATTTTATGAAGTTATTAAGGGATAACTATCTGCAACAGCATGTAATGGAAAATACTACGGGGTTCAGAGAGTGTTTGACCTAGTAATTGCATCCGAGAATTTGGCTGTAATGAATATGACCACATTGTCACCAATTGGTGAGAGTGATCATAGAGTCTTGACCCGGCAGGTGGCTAAATGTGTGGAATTTTCAATTAAGACAAGGTACATGTGAAATTACCAGGCTGCTAAGTATGACAAACTTAGGAGATTGCTTGGTTCAGTGCCATGGCATGTAAAACTGCAAGGGCTGGATGTTGATAGTGCATGGGAGGTGGTTAAGGAGTGTTTGCAGGAGGCAATGGCTGACTGTATACCTAGAGTCCGAACAGTAAATCAAGTAGGGGTTAAATGGATGAATAACACCATTAAGCTTGAGCTGCAAAAAAAGAATCAACTGTGGAGGAAATTTAAGGAGAAAGGTGATCTGCAGGCTCATGAACGGTATAAAGTGCAGCCCAAAAGGGTATAAAGTCTGGTAAGAAAAGCAAAAGCGGATTATGAAAGAAAATTATCCATGCAGGCTAAAGAAAATCCCAAACAGTTTTTCGATATGTTCCAAGTAAAAGAAAAAATGTATACGGCAGAATGATTTTAAAGAATGCCGATGGTAGGGAGGTAACCGAATCAGTTGATATAGTGGAATTACTGAGTGAGCACTTTGCAAGAGTATATCATCCAGGTGGTGATATTGCAGGAATGAAGGAACCAACAGCTTATATGGGAATTGTGGTGAATGAAGTGGAGGTGAATAGTTTATTACAAAACTTCAATGTGAATACATCTGTGGGATTGGATGATATACCAGCTTGTCAAGGACTTGGTCAAGGACACTGATGATATACATCAGTGTCCTTGACCATTTTGTTTAATTTGAGTCTTGGGTCTGGGTTAGTTCCGAGGGGGGAGAAAGAGGGGAAAATAGTCGCACTGCATAAAGGAGGTTCCAAGACTGCTGTTGAAAATTACCGACCAATCAGCATATCAGGAGTCGTTGTCAAGGTATTGGAGAAAGTAGTCAACTAGGAAAATACAGGAATGGATAGATAACAATTGGATACTGTATGGGAGATAGCATGGTTTTGTGAAGGGTAGATCATGCCTCAGTAACTTGCTCACGTTTTATAACACAGTGACGGCTGAACTAGATAAGGGTAATGGGTTTACAGTGATTCTGCTGAACCTTGGTAAGGCCTTTGACAGGATACCACATGGAATTGTAATCAGTAAACTGCAGCATATGGGGATGGATATAGGGTTGGTGAGATGGATAATAGGGTGGTTGATGGAGAAATATCAGAGAGTAGTTTATTCAGGAGTAGAGTCCAAAAGAAGGCCTGTGACTAGTCGTGTGCCGCAGGGTTCTGCTCTTGGACCACTACTGTTTAATTTGTTCATTAACAATATAGGAAAGGATCTGAGAAGAACTGTTCATTTGTTTGCTGATAATGGAAAGTGTGTGGTAGAGCAATAGTGAATGCACAGTAATGTCAAAATTTTGCAGGATAATTTGGATAGTTTGGAGGACTGAGCTAAAGAGAATGGATGTCAATTTAATGTGGCAAAATGTAAGGTTATGCATTTTGGGGTGAAAAGATTAGCAGCAGTATACCACATTGGTGGAACTGTACTCCAAGCGATTGACGAGGCTAGGGATTTTGGAGTGTTGGTGGATAGAGAGTTGAAGTTTAGGGTGCACATTGCAAAAGTGGCTAAACCAGCTCATCAAATCACTTGGTTAATGAAGAATACTTTGACGAGCAGAGACAAGCAAGTTATTGTTCCTCTGTATCGAGCCTTGATAGACCCCTATCTAGACTACTGTGCTCAGATTTGGGCTCCAGGGTTTCTTCTTGATGGAGAGGATCCAGAGACGAGTGACCAAGATGATAGCAGGTCTATGGAATGAATCTTATGAGAACAGGTTGAAGATTTGTGGGTTGCAGAAATTGGTTGATAGACGGAAGGGGGGCGGGGAATGATTGAGACATTCAAATTACTGGAGGGTTTCTATAAGATTAATTCAGAAGATATTTTTGAGAACAGGACTGGTGGTGGGAGGACTAGGGGCCATCCATGGAAAATGGGCAAGAGTGTGGTTAGCAAGGGTGTTAGAGCTAGGTTTTTTACTTGGAGAGTGGTGAATGAGTGGAATAAGCTGCCAGAGTATGTTTTGGGTACCATGACTGTGAATGAGTTCAGGGCGAATTATGATAGATACTGTGTGAATGTTGAATAGTTGTTCTTGTCATGATGTTAGGAGTATATAGGAGTATTCCAAGGAGTATTTAGACTCGATGAGTCTAAATACTCCTTGGAGTTGCCCATAATAATAATAACAATAATAATCTACAATTTTCATACAAATCAATCTGTTATCTGTCAAGAAGACTTCGCCATTATCAGATCTTATATTTCTGCATTTTCAGGCACTTTTTACCATATCAATCTACCTATATCTTGGTCTTCCGCTGGGTTGTTTTGCTGCCAACCTGGCAGAAAACACTTGTTTTGCTAATCTTTCCTGTCCATTCTATTTAAGTGACCATACCACCTGAGATTAGCTCTGCTAACACATTCCTGGATGGTAACAACATGAAGTTCTTTCCTAATATGTTTATTTTTAACATGATATTGCCATTGATGCCATCTGTTAGCTGTAGCATTCTGAATAGCTTTTCTCTTGGAACCTTTGTCATATGCTGTTTGCAGGTCTAAAAAACTTAAATACAGATCTCTGTTATATTCCCATGATTTCTCAACTATTAGTCATAAAGTGAAAATCTGATCCTGACAGCCTCTACTTGGTCTGAATCCAGCTTGTTCTTCACCAAGCTTCTCTTCTACAATCCTTCTCAACTGTTTTCCAGTATACATACATAAATCGTACCAGGAACAGTACAGTGCAGCCACTGCAAGACTTTTATACCTCCATACGTGAGCATTTCTGGTAGAATATCATCTACTCAAATAACTACTCCTGCTGCCTTTCTACATTTCTAGCATTTGATGGCTTTTCTACTTCAAGTATGGATATGTATTCCTGATTGCATGGCTGTTGAATGTTTTTTACCACTGTGCTGTGATTGCTTGTTTCATTTAGCAATTTTTCCAAAAAAACTGAAATTTTATCGAATTCAAAACAGACAACAACCCAGACTGTGAATGCATGTAATCCTCCATAGCGCAATTGGAAGAACGACGGTACATTGCACCCTTTGATTGGAATAGGCTTAAGTTCGATTCTCGTTGCGACAGGAGGAATCTTTATCTATACGATTTCAATCGAAGGTGAGTTAGCCGATCTCATACGGAGGTAGCAGGGTTTTTTCTCCTGAAACTCGGGTTTTTCATCCCACATACAGACAAATCAGCCCTTCAGAACACACGCAATTTACAGACATAGAATACTAGTTGTGGTGGTGGAGGTGGGCGGTAGATGGCGTTGATTGAGACGATTCATAGTAGAGGTTCGGTGTAGTGGGTGAGACAGTTGTATCAGTTGAGACAGTTGTAGGTGTCCTCCCGCAATGAGTCTTCGGACTCCTTGGAGGTGTCAGGAATAATAATAATAATAATAATAATAATAATAACAGACATAACAGATGATGGAGAAAGTTTTATATGCCTTATTACTGAATTAGGTTTATAAAAATCTTGGTAATAACACATTATTCAGCCTAACACATAAAAGAAGATAATATTACAATACTTACCAACAAATCGTGGATCTGCAGAATTCTCCATGCACTGAATTAAGAGATTTGTCAGATGATCAACTTCAGCCTCTTTCCCAGGGTTCTTCTTCTGATCAATGTTTCTTTGTTGGTCTAAGTGATCAGCATGAGCTGTCAAATTTCCAGAATAATTAGGTGAAATATGTGTAGGCTTGCTTCTAGAATGCACACTAGAATGCAAAGTTAGACATATAATTATGATACTGTAAATGTCTACATTAAAAGTCTATAATTTTTTAGAAAAATTAATCTAGTGTCAGTTCTGAGAGCAGGTTTCAAATATGACATTATCTAAATATATTATACTAAGACATTTAAATACTAATGAAGGTATCTTTAACTAATCATACTATAACAAAACAATGAGTATTAGTTATTATGTGGAGAGAGAAAAAGAGAGGGCTTGAAGAAATGCAGAATGCAGAGTTTAGTGGATAGTAGGAAAAGAGGTGATATGATAGAGACATTTAAGTTAGTGAGAGGATTTTATTGGTTTAATCCACATGAGATTATAAAAAGAGTAGAGGGCAAGAGAAGGAAAAACAAGAAGTCATCCCTGGAAGATGTTGGATGTTTTTTTTCCACTTTGTTAGACTATAATAAATTTAGTTTAATCCTTTATCCAAGTGTAAGCAAACAAAGTTTGCACCTGAAGTATCTTCAGGACTGAGGCAACTCATGGTAAAGGTGGACCAAGCTCTTATCACTACCCATCTTAGTATCTCCCATAGTGCAAAGCACATCTCCTTGCAGACATGTATAATGCCATGCATTAAGGGAAGGGCCACTACCCTGACCGGTTTTGACCTTTATTGAAGTCTCACCAGTGGGAGCCAGACCCACAGGTGGTGATACTGAGGTGGAGGCAATGGAGAAGTCATATTTACCTATACGAGTTGCCAAAAGGTGTCTCACCTTATTATGAAATTACTCTGGATTTAGAGGAAGATGTTGGAAGTTTTTTCAACTAAATTTATTATAGTCTAATCAAGTAGAAAAAAACTTCCAACATCTTCCTCTAAATCCAGAGTAATTTAATAATAAGGTGAGACACCTTTTGGCAACTCATATAGGTAAATATGACTTCTCCATTGCTTCCACCTTAGTATCACCACCTCTGGTTCTGGTTCCCACTGATAAGACCTCAATAAAGGTCGAAACCAGTCTGGGTTTCCCTTCCCTTGATGCACGGCATTATACATGTCCACAAGGAGATGTGCTTTGCATTGTGGGAGATACTAAGACAGGTAGTGATGAGAGCTTGGTCCACCTTTACCATGAGTTGCCTCGGTCCGGATACTTCAGGCACAAACTTTGTTTGCTTACATTTGGATAAAGAATTAAACTAAATTTATTATCATCCCCTGGAAGTTATGTAAGAGTCTGGTGAAGAGGAGTGTGAGGAGTAAATTTTTTTACAGAAAATTGTCAGCATTACCAGAATGTGTTGCTAATGCAAGGAGTGTTAAGGATTTTAAGATTCAGTATGATAAATATGTTATCAGTTGCATAGTTATGACAACTCATCTCTCTCCATTTTCTCCTCCAAATTGGAGGAAAGGAAAAATACACAAGCAAACAATTCTCTTGCAGAAAGTTTTTCCACTTGGTTGCAATGTATATTTTACTTGACAAGGAATGATCATGTTTTAATCCTATACCCAAGCACATGGTGTAACTTAATGATGGGAAGGCATGGATGGAAAAGACATTAGGCTATTAACTAATCTTTACTGGGAACAGACTGCATCTTTGAGAATAAATAGAGAGACTTCAGAAGAATTCCCAGTTCAGAAAGGTGTGAGATAAGGCTGTGTCTTTTCTCCGATTCTCTTTAACCTGTACACAGAAGAAATATTTAATAAAATTAGTAACCTCAAAGGAATCACTGTAGGGGGAAGAAATATTAATAACCTAAGATATACAGATGACACAGTTCTTCTGGCTGAAAACAAATATAAACTCAAAACTCTTATAGATGAACTCCTCAAGTATAGCGAACAGTATGGCCTCAGTTTCAACTTTAAAAAGACAAAAATCATGATAACTGCAAGAGAAAAGAAAATACCAAAAATATGCATTGATACAAAAGGAAATAAATTAGAACAGGTGCAAAAATACATATATCTCGGACATTTGATCACAGAGGATGGCAGGACAGAAGATGAAATTAGAAAAAGGATTGAAAGCGCAAGGTCAACTTTCAACAGTATGAAAAATCTACTAACATCTAGAGAATTAATAACCTAAGATATGCAGATGATACTGTTCTTCTAGCTGAAAACAAATATGACCTCAAAACTCTTATAGATGAAACCCTCAATCTCCTGGAGAATTAAATCTGAAAACAAGACTAAGAATGTCCATGTCTCTACTCCATATTATATGGAGTAGAGACATGAACACTCTCCAATCTGAGTGTGAAAAAACTGGAGGCCTTTGAAATGTGGATGCTGCGAAGAATTATGAGAATATCATGGAAAGAAAAAAAGACAAATGAAGAGGTACTAGAGATGGCAAGCGTCAACAGGAGCCTGATGAAAGAAATTAAAAAGCGAAAAGTCAGATTTTTTGGACATATTCTGAGAGACATAACTGCCTACAAAGGACACTTCTCGAAGGAACTGTCGAGGGAAAGAGAAAGAGAGGAAGACAAAGACTGGAGTGGATGAAAAATATAGAAGACTGGACCTATCTCTCATATGAGAAATGCAACAGAGAGGCACAGAATAAGACATGGTGGAGACACATGGTAGTCAATCTCCTGGAGGGAGAAGATACCTGACAGGAACTTAATGATTCTTCTACTTTTGTAAAGAGACTATTGACTTCACATCAGTTGCTTTAAGTATCCCATACTGCAAAACCATTATCAGAAGGATTAGTACCAGGACAGTTTTGACCTTTACTGAAGTCTCATCAGTGGGAGCCAGACCCAAGAAAATGCCAAACCAAAGTTAAATATGTAGATATCATATATTTTCTATATACTGTACAAGTAAAATAAATAGGTGTATTGCTTCATTATTAAATACTCTGGATGAGAGATACTTTTGGGATCATTTATGGGATACTAAAGGCAATTAATGTGACCTCAACAGCCTTTATATACAATTAGACCAGTTGTGAAGTTACTTCTTGTTTATGCTTCAGTATAAGATTAAAACAAGAATATAATTTATTATCAAATACAATATATATTGTAACCAGAAAATACTTTCCATAACTATTTTTAACCAAAAGTTTAATATAAGTGTCACTGAATGAAATCACTGCTGAATGTCTTTGAGTGATCCAGAATTAATGAGGTAGAGGTCCTTCAGATCACTCACTAAAGTTAGGATGAGCTGAAGGATCACCTAGCTTTTGAAGATCCCATTACTTACAAAGTGGTCTAGGTTGATTTGAAGTCAACAGTCTCTATATTCAGGTAGACACCCATCTCTTGAAAAATACCATGAGGAAGTTTGGTAAAACTCAAGTGGTTGCACTTGATATCTCCAAAGCTTTTGTCTAGCACAAAGGCTTAATAAACAAACTCCCATCAATTGGTCTGTCCCAGGGCTTCTTGCAGTTGGACTGCCAGCTTTCTATCTGGATGCACACTATGTGATGGTGGATGGTTCCTTATCCTCTCACCAACCCTCAAGACCTTCTATATATCCTAGTGACCTACTTCAGTTGCTTCCCAACCCAATATACATTGCAGATAACAGCACATTGCACTCCTCCCTTTCATTTGATAAGCCTTACTTTACACAAATCACCTCAACCTACAGAACATCAACTACCACTGCCCTCAATTTTGATCTCCAAGCTGTTCTCCAATGGGGTCCAGATAACCTTTTAATTTCAATGCTAGCAAAACCCAGTTCTGCCTTATTTCTCACAAAAAAATAACCATTTTCTCCCACTAATAACTTTGGCAACACTGAAATTTCCAAACAAGATGAGATTTTTCTTCTTGGAATCACCCTGATATCAAGCCTCTCCTGGCACAAACGTCACAACCATTGCCTCCTCAGCTTGCTTCTAAAAAATTAGGTTTTCTCTTTCACTCAAGATGTTACTTCACCCCGATGAAGAGGCTGTTAACCTTATACACACAAGTGGGGGTCCCCTCAAAATGCTTGGCTCAATACAGAGGAGGGTGATTAGATTGATTAATAACCCATCACTTACCAACTCTCACCTCCCACTTTTACACAAGCAGTTGGTTTCTGCAATATGTGTATTCTATAAATATTTCCATGGCAAACGTTCATATGAAATAGTATCAATAATTTCCCCACTCAGTACTAAGTCTACTGGAACATGTGCAGTTGCCACCCAACATTTCTTCACAGTACAACATGAATCTCAGAGAACAAGTTTCTTTTCCTCCTCCTTCATCCCTGCTACTGCTGTATTGTTTAACAGTCTTCCCCTTATGTTTTTCAAGGAATACAATATGAATATTAGTTATTTAATATCAAATGCAAATCAAATCAAAGTCTTTTAAATCAAATGTACACAGGTTTCTCCTTGTTTACGTTTGATGAAAAAAGAAGACAAAGTCATAAATTTAATTCATCCTTATGCAGACACTTATGTATAGGATTAAAACAAGAATAGAATTTCTTGTCAGTTACAATAAATAATTCATCTCCTTTTTCTCTTCCAGTTCCTCTTTGGCTAATTTCTATACAGAACGAGACCAAAGCCCTTTACACACACAGCCCTGGCACACGTTAGGCACATGATCTGTTTGCTACTTGATCCCTAAAGCCAAAACATATCAGATACATTTTTATTGTATTTCATAACCAGCAACCAAAAACACACTTTACTAAATAGAAGAGCAGTGCTGTAACGAGGGTGTGGCAAAAGAGACGCCCACCATGGGCACAACTAGGTTTGGGATGCAAAACGTATAACATTTTTGGGTTGGGGGAGGGGGAGTTAGATACTTGCCACAGGTGCTTCATACCCTCATTATGTCACTGTAGAAGAGAATAATTAACTAAATCAAGAAATATTTAAGTGGACTGTTTCAGACATGTTAGTCACACAACTTTCAAATGGTTTACTATCTTTTCTCTTTTCAGGAATTCAATATATGCTGGAAAATATTACATAAACAGTAATACAAATATACAAATAGTATAGAAACAATTACACAATCCCCATGTAATAATATGGTCTTGTTAAAACACTGACATAAAAGAGCCAGGGAATTTGTTTTAACAGCCCAGCTCTTGCCACACAATTCAATTATCTTTTACATTAGTATTAGAACAATAGTATTTTATGTAAAAATCATAAAATACTATTGTCCCCCCCACACACACAACATACAAGATCATACAGAAACTTTTCCCATCCCTTTTCCCATCATCAGGATATATCTGAGAATATAACCAAAGTGATCTATAAATATAACCTTTCACATCACTATCAATAATTATCTATTATCCTATGAATAAACTCCATCCTTTGATATATCTAGGAGTGTTAAAATACCTTGTGTGTGAACATAACTACAAAAAAGCACAACTTTTCATGTAGTTTTCTTTACTACTGATTAGCACCATAATCTATGAAATATCCATAATTATTTATACGAGCACAAATTTAAAGGTACCTCCCTAAATTACATGGATATCTCCATCCAGTTCATTGGCTAACTGCATTAACATTTCACCAAATACTAACAATCATTTGCATTACCTGTCATATTTCACTTTGAACTCATTTACCAACAAATTCACCATTTCTCCTCATTTTTATTTAACTGAAAATTCACAATATTTCTTCTGATTTTTGGTGGAAAATCCTTCCTCGCTATCTCTCTGAATTCACCATAATAACAGAATCATAACCCAGAAGGAGCGAAAAAAAAAAAAAAGTTTGCTATTAGAAACAAGTTTGTTTTGAACTTTATATACATTACATTTTGCCTACTGCCGTATATAATGTTTAACAGGAGTAAATTTATACACATAAATATTTATAGTTTTAATTAGAGATAAAAAAAAATTCCACAGGAACTGGGTGCTTATGCCTAGGCACAAAGATAAAATCACCAAAGTAAAATTTTCCACCAAGTATGTAAAATATACTAAGACAATTTTTGTGTTGGGTGAAAGTTGGAAAGCTAGACTGTGTTTGGATCCAATCGAAACATTATTATTATGTGATACCTCCAGGGAGTCCAAAGACTCAGCGAGGGAGAGGGTGCCAACAGCATCAAAAGATTAATCCCTTCCAACTACTACCGCGCTCGAACTTGCTTAACTTTTTGCGAGTCATTAGTAGCAGAGGCTCTACCATCGACCAGCCTTTGCTGGTAACATTGCAGAAGATGTTTGTCCTAAACCGACTAAAAATAATTAAATAAATAAATAATATTTCTGAAAATGCTATTAAAAAAGTCATTTGTATATTTTATTTTTATCTTTCCTTATTACAGGTTTTCGAAAATGCTCCGAACGAAATTTTGCACCCATATATAGCCAATCTGAGTACCTGCTTCAAACTGTATCCGAAAATTTCGCCGCTTTAAAGTTATTTGATAACACCTGCAAGGTACTGAGGCATTAAAAAATTTAAATAAAATAAAAAATAATATATTTCCAATTCCATTTATAATGGATATTGGATAACATAATGTTTTTGCGCAATACGTGCAAAAGGTAGTTATAAATTTTATCGTCAGTGATTCTCTCTCTCTCTGACATGCACACACACATACAGACACGGAGATATTTCGATGCATCGTCCAAGCCGACTGCATTGCAGTTTAACCGCAGATAACGGCTAGAAAAACATGAACTGATTGTTCTTGTTCACTTAATAACATGCCACCCAAAACGGAGTAAAATATTGCGTTTATGGTATAATATATCCGCTTTTATGAAATCGGCATAAGATGTGGATAAGGGACTAACTGGCAATTAAATGCACTTGTATAGCAGTGCAGTTACCAAAGCACATTCACTCATCTTTATATTCATTTTAACAATTTTTAGACCCCACCCACAATATGTCCTACTTCGCCTGCGTAT
The DNA here is from genome assembly GCF_054136105.1 of Typopeltis vanoorti. Classification (NCBI taxonomy): domain Eukaryota; kingdom Metazoa; phylum Arthropoda; class Arachnida; order Uropygi; family Thelyphonidae; genus Typopeltis; species Typopeltis vanoorti. The sequence goes on along the minus strand of NC_143550.1, from coordinate 109,388,882 downwards.
CATTGCTAAGGCTTACCCTTGCTTAGAACTTGAAGTTGTAGCCATTCTCGTTCACCACTTCGTACTTGCGTCCGCAACACCGTACTCTAGGACAAACGTGTGTGCCACAAACGTCCCAGTTAAGCAAGGATGATGTAAACAGGCCGCTAACTTCATCGCCCACGAGCTTTTGAAGTGATTCCTGAGCAATGTTATAGAAAGAGGTCAGACTGACAGCAGGCGATTTAGGCGGCTGGCATTCTCTGTCAAGACACCATCAAATATATAAAAATAAATGTCGTAAAGTCTGAACTATTTTGAGCCTTTAAGCTTTCTGAGAAGAGAAAGAGATGAATGTTCCCAGCAAATGGAATTAAAGAAATTCTTCGCTAGCAGACAACTTAAATGAATGACACAAGTAGAAAATAATCTCTTTGTTCTGTCGATGTAGTAACAGTTACAGCTGAACCTGCTTAATATTTCCCATTTTCATTTTGTCTTTTGTCCTGGTTTCGTTTTCAAAACTGTTAAATTGGATCAAGAAATATAAAACCACCAAATTCAACCTTGTTAATTGTCAACAGTGTAATTATTCATAACGTGAACATTTTATGAAAATACAGTTGATTCTGGTTGTCTTAGTCGAGATGCATAAGAATGAAGTTATTTAGGTTACGTTTTCTTCGCACTCCTCGAAGCGAATTTAGCTTTCCAAATTTAACCCTTATAGATCTCTCACCCCATCCCAGTTACTAACGTTTCAATTTTCAACTGACTTTATAAGTAATATTTTATGTAACTGCTTGCTTCTTCTGTTGACTTACAGTTAGCCTTAAAAGCGTCAACGACTTAACATGTAAATTAATAAATATAAAATGAAAACTAGCGACGTCTACCAATAAATTCTTGTTAGTTTTTAAAGGCTTAGCATAGAAAACACCTAATGAAGTACAAACCAGTTGGTTACGGTAGTATAGATTTTGCATAATAATCAATGCCAGGAAAAAAAAAAAGTTTTTTTTTTTTTTTCTGATTCTGAACATTGAGGAAAAACCACGCAGCCTCTTGTCTCTTTCTGTCCAAGGTACCTAAAACCATCATAAAAACTTTGATTCTGTTTCTGTCGCTTTGATTCTGATGGCAGTTCAGTTAATTAATGATCATCCTCTAAGGACCGTTTTTAACGCATGTGACCCGCAGACAAACATCCACAGATTTAAACGGCCCCATTAAGAACGGAAAATGTTACAGACATATTTAGAAATTACTTCAAGACGACTAATCTCTTTTGGTCTTAGCTGAATGATATAATCGCTAAATAAATAAAATGCAATCATTGAAATATAAAGTTGGATTTTGTCTTTCTTTAGGAGCTAATATGGATAAGTCAACCGAAAGAACAACAACAAAAAAAAAACCTACCTAATCGTCTTTATCTTCTCCCCCTCCCCCTCACCCTTTACATTCAGGCTTTGAAATGGCTTTCTTGCTTCACAATATTATCTTTAATTTTAATGAACTGGTATACATTCATGTCTTCTTTTCATTTTTGTTAGAATTCATCTTTCATGGGTTCACAAAACTCTCAGACAATAATTTCCATTGGTAAATTTTAAAAGAAGTAGAAATTCTTTTCACATTTTGAAACATAAACTCGAAATAATCAGTGAAATTCGAGAATCTGATTGACTATTAGACTCTATTGGGTTATTATGCTGAAGTATTCAGAAGACATTAAATAAGGATTTCAGATATCTCTATCTGTAAACAGCTTGTGCTGGTTTAGTTCATTGGAAAGTTCACAACAACAGATATTTAAAAAAATCGCAGTATAATATTAAACAAAAAGTTCTGAGCAAGGTTCCCTCCGCCTTTTCAGATTTTGGAGCTTTCATCTCTGGAATCAGGATTACTATAAAAATCTTCAGGATATGCCTCTTTTTTTTTTTGAAAATTTTGTGGCAAAATGTTTATTTTTACTAATTTTTTTTTGACGTGGCCATCTATGAATAATATTAATTACATTCTATAACGAACGAAAAGAAATTAACATAACTTTCTTTTAAATATGGCATCACTGTCAATTATGCATGCACAAATCTGATTTGTAGTAGCAATTAAGAAGTGTCTACAAATAAACATTACACTTAAATTTAACTCCTTCCTTGTCAAAATATAAAGATGCAGAAATGAACAAACAAGCTTCTTTCGTTAGTGATATTTTAAACCACAGGTTCAGAATACTATATATAGCCCCGACGAGAGGGAGAGGGGGGGGGGGGTACGATTCCACGGATCAGCGATTTTTAAGGGCCCAGACGTAGTTTTTTTCTGCTTTTTTTTTCAATTTCAGAGGTCCCAGTAAGTTCTTTTCCCCAGGCCTAGCGTTAGTTGTCAAAGCCTCTGACTATATATACAGTAAACTCTCGATTTAACGGACTAATAGGGATTAAGGGGTCTCCGTTAAATCGCGAATTTTTTTTAAATAAAAATATCTGTAACATTATACTGCAATTTTATCAATATTAGCACTGTAATAACAAAAAAAAAAAAATGTTTTACACACACACTTTTAGATAAGTTAATGTTCGATGTTGAGGCGCTTGGTTTAAGCAATCCTGCTCTGAAAAAAACTATCAAGTTTTTTTGAACTTTTGAATTCTGCTGTTTTTTTTTTTAATTAACTCCCTAAAATTACGAAAATGTGTGTAATAAAACTGCCGCAGAAAGTCACGCCACGCGACAAAAGACCAAATTAGAATGCGATTGGTGTGATCACGTCCTAATCATTCGCTGAACATGCTTTATGAGCGGTGACTCATTTATGTCGGCTAAATTACTATGTGTTTTTCCAACATATGATGGCCTATTCGCCAAAATTTGTTAAAAGTAACAGGAAATTAATAACAAAAAATAACCTGTTAATTTAATTATAAGTAAATCTTGGTTAAAGCATTTTAAAATTAACAGGGTGTTAATTTTCACATGTGACATACGGACTGGAAATTCTGTCCGTTAAATCGAGGGTTTACTGTACTACAATAATACTATAATAGTAAATCATAAAGCTGTAGGTTCTGTAATTCGCTAACAATGATTTTAGCAAAATGATTAAAATGTTGTACTCACCACCCTTTTAAAATTGTGGGAAATATAAAAATTTCTATACCACAAAATATGTTGTATGTAAAAGAATTTACAACATATTACATTCACTTGAAAGTAATCATAACAATGTATATCATTATTAGGAGTAGTAGTGGTGCTTGTGGTAGTATATCTTACTCTGTTTTGTTTCCGCTTTATGTATTATATTCTATTTATGCTCTTATATCATGTATAGTCATAAAAATAATTTTTAAAAATCACTTTTTTTGTGTGATGTATAACATTTTTGCAGTTCGTGGGTCCAAAAAATTTAAAAGGGGGTAACTTTGGTTCTAAGTCAAAAATGTTCTTGCATAATAATTCATTTAATAAGAAAGCCGTACTAAGATCCCTAGAAATATACGTAATACGACGGTCTACAGAGCTGAAATAGACTATCCAACCTTGTTGAAACATTTGCAGTTATTCTATTTTATTTTAGAACAAAGTATTTTCTGACTTGAAACAGCAATACTTGCCTATGTTCAAGACCAGGGCCGGCGTTACCTTTTAGGTGAACTAGGCAACCGTCTAGGGCTCAAGTCATGAAGGGACACAAAACTTCAAGCTATGCTTTATTCATACTTTACTAAAATATCAAAATTAAATAGTGATATATGTTTTAGGTATCGATTCTTTTTCCTTATCCCTCACACATCACACTATTTTACTGTTTAACTCTTGGTTCTTTTTTGTTCTTTACCTAAATGATTTGAACTTACCGCTATTTAAAATTCAGTTAAGATAAATATTTTAAAACGTTAACATTTTAAAATATTAAATTTCGGTATTTTATAACTTTTTTTTTTTTTTTTGTAAATGAATTATAACAGAGAATTTTCAAATTAATTAAAAAAGAAAATAAAAAAAGCCCTATTAATTTAACCTGAAAGACAATTTTATTTTATTTAATGTCAATTAGAAACATTTTAGTTTATGAAATAAGGGCGCACTTATAAACGTTGCCTATGGCGCAAAATAACCTGACACCGACAGTGTTCAAGACAATTCGCTCTGAAATCCATTCTTGTCACTTTGAAAGATAACCATGCGATTTGTTATTGCAAAAGCGATTGGAAACTGCAGACCAAATAAACAGTCTCGAATATTAAAACCCTTTAGCTCAGAGAAAGACCTAAATCTAATAAAAAAAAAAAAACTTTTAAGTTGTTTTACGGTGTGATAACTGTATACCAAAATTGGTGGTTTTAGCTCTTACGGTTTAGGTAAAATTCTCAAGTCTGGATAATTATTTAGAGCGATGGAGAGAAATAAAGGCTAAATCTTACATTTGAGTTATGATAAGAAACATATAAAGAATTCGATTGTTTTACTTACCTCTTATGAATTCTTGATCTGACTAAAATATGTAGTAGATTAACCGTGAAAAACTTATTCCAGGTATATGAACCTCCTCTAATAATAATGAAAATAATGGCTTCGATGCTAAATAAATAAATATATACATGTATATATATAGCAACTAAGTAACCTAGAACTCAAAATCAAATATGTATATATAATGTAACCCTTTAGGCTCAAACTAGGAATTGAATAATCTAGAACTCAAAGCCTTTAGTGTTTTCCAATGAGGAAAAATACAGTCTAATCCTTTAAGTCATCCCCCCCCCCCTCCCCAACGATATCCATCTTAACGTAGTATATAGTGAACGGGGAGAGATCTGTATTATCCAGCAAGAGTTTAGAGAAACCCCAAACAATTAATCCCCACATTTCTTCAAGACAAGGAACACCAATTAAGGTTTTCGAGAGTAAATTTGGTACATTTAAAAATCCCATATAAAATAATGTAATTTTAAATTACATGTGTTTAAAATATCGTAACCCTTATTAAATAATGAAAATATACATTAAAAGAAATATATGCTATGTTTAGTGCTGTTACATTTCTAATATTACACTGAAGACTAGAAAATGCGTGCAATTAACAAAACAAAAACAGATTTGTGAAATAGATTAGTAATTAGAGACATTTCCACAAAAATGAGGCAGCTCCATTTTTGGTAAAAATTGAGTTACAGGTTGCACTGTATGACCTCATAGGCTAAGTTGCTTCGGCAGTAACTCCAGATATATTTTAGATAGTAGAGCGACCCCACGGGTACCCACTCCACATTACTGATATATCGATTACTAATGTGGAATAGGTTCCCGCGATGTGTCTAGTGACTCCATGGAAGTGTCGTTTAATAATAATAATAATAATAATATAATAATAATAATAATATTTTTATAATAATAATAATAATAATAATATTATTATTATTATTATAATTTTACTGTATTCACAAATTCATAAGCAAGAAGTATTTCGTTTAAATTAAATTAATTTTATTTTCTTTGTATGGCTTTCTTTAAAATGTGAATTATTATTATTATTATTATTATTATTATTATTATTATTATTATTATTATTATTATTATTATAAAAACCTCCATGGAGTCAAAGACTCATCATGGGAGGTCCACTGTTATACACACAATTTATCATATCGCGTCAAATAAGCTTTGTTTATCTATTAATTTTTTTATTGTCCATCGTGCTATTAAAATATCTGACTCACGAATCAAGCAGACTAAACAAAAGCTGTACACCGAATTTAGCGATCCTAGCTGTTAAGAGTTCATCAAGCAGGAGAGAAAAGGGGGGAGGTGAAAACTCAGTCTGACAGACCGTTAACACATCTAAATGACCAACGGTAACTATGACAACTACACAATATGAATGTTGCAGTAAAGGAAGACAGAAGATGATGCTAGAACAGTGATTTTCAACCTTTTCCATAATACGGCACACCTAGACTAATTATTAAAATTCTGTGGCAGACTAAAAATATATTCTTTTAATTTTTTTGATGATCTGACAAAAAATAGGCATAATTTTGATTGATTTACACACACACAAGAAGAGAGAAGACCAGACACTAATAAAAAAAGGCGCAAATTACGACATTATTTCTTTCAATTAATTTGTTTTCATAAATCTCGCGGTACACCTGGTGTTTCGCGGCACACCGGTTGAAAATCGCTGTGCTAGAAGAATGAAGCGAAACTGAAATTGTTACAAAAAAAAAATCTAAAAAAGGACAAAAAATAATAACGAATTTCAGCATTTGCCTGAGAGACCAATATTTCGTTTGAAGAATTTATTATTGTTGTTATTAATCTCATATACGTTGCTCACTTAGTATTACCAACCATTTCTAATACTATAAAAAAAAAGCTTGAAAATTCTGAATATAAAAATGACCTAAACCAGTGTGTGTGTTGATAAATTCCGCTAACTATATTCTTCTTCAGAGTTCTTTTTCAGAATGAGAATATATTTTTGCTCTGCTTTCTATTAATTAACAAAATGAATTATCACCACTTATGGTATGAAAACACATTATGAAAATATATTATAATATATATATATGTACATCATATATATATATATATGTATATATATTAATATTAAGATTTATATTTAAGTGTTTAGAATCTAATCCCATTTCTAGATTTAAGATTTCTCTCTCTCTCTCTCTCTTTCTCTCTGTTTTGTCGTAACAACTGTGTAACAGTTCAGATTCATTCCATGAACCTTCATGTCGAGGCTTCTTGTAGGTCAGCTGAAGAAAGAGTTCATATAATGATACAGTTGTGGCCTCACTTCTGTCGTATTCGATCTCTACCATGTTCCTTGATGCAGTGTTCAATTCATTTCTCAATCTGTTCATGGTCTTGCCACACCACAGTCGGTGAACTCCTGAATATTTTAGAGGGTTGTGTCGAGGGTTTACGCCCACTCTGTGTTCTTTTTTGGTGAGTTTCACGGAAATAAACTAATGTAGAGAAGAGTAAAAAAAAACTTTGATTCTTTACTGGAGGTGCATCGAGAGGTGTGGGTTTATAAGTTTTTTTTTTTGAAACGATGCCTTTATTGTAACCATTTTGCTAAAAAGGTGTTTTTCAAAAAATGGAGTTCCTTGCATAGATCTTCCTGGTCAGTAACGAGACGACGGACTTTTGCTTCCAGTGTTGACATTATGCCTAATTTTTGAGATGTCACTATGGGTTGGTTTCTGAAAAATGGAGATTAATTTGCCAGATTCTTCAGCTTTAGATCTAAAAACGGAAGCGAACCATTGACAGTATAAAACGCCAGAGTGTATCAGCTTCTACGGGGTAATAGTTAATTCAGTTAACTTGGATTACCTCCATCCTGAATGACAACGCAATTAAGAGTGAATCGTGAGAACAGTGACATTAATAGGACCTGTAAGATGGAGCAAGGTCATGAAAATAGTCACGGAGGCCAATCATGTAGGCCAAAATGACGTATTTACAAATAAACGGATGTCCGTGGTTCCCGCCCGTGGTACATCCTATACATACCTATAGGAAGACTGTATTATTATTATTTTGTTATGTAAATTAAATTTTATATATTATTTATCCCTCCTATCAAATATGCAATGTTAATAAGGACGCCAAAAACAAAAATGTATCCCTTTGGCGTTAAGCCAATATAATAATATATACTATATTATACATACAAGAAACACTGTAACTATAAAATAAACAATCTAAAAACTCACATAAGCGTATTTTTTGCTTGTCCTGTCATAATTACGTAATAGTAAAATAGAGGGGATCGATAAAAAATCAAGAAACTATTGAAGGGGTCGACGGTCAAAGAAGTTTGGCGATCCCTGCTCTAAATTATCGAAGAACACACACACACACACATAAATGAAAACATTTCATGTTTTCCTTTTAGTTTATAGACAGAGCTCGAAAAATACACTTGCCCGTGGCAAGTAGATTTTAAGCTGTAGACTACACAAAACAGAATATTTTTTTTATTTAATTAAAATATTTTTTTCTAAACAAAATCTTTTTTGACTCTTTAGTAACAAACATTAATGTAACATTTTTTTTCCCCAAAAAACCAAAATCAATGATTTTTTTACTGCTCTCCCTATTGTCTTCTCTGTCTTGGAATGTTTCTGACACAATGGAAATGTTTGCCAAACAAATAAAGTGATTAGTTCCCAGCTAATCATAATAATAAAAATCATAAAAATCAACAGGAGTTCTATGAAGAACTCCTGTTGATTTTTTTAACATATGTTAAAAAAACAGTGAGGGGCGGGATCTTAGACGAGTAATTTTTATTTATTTATTTTTTTTTTTTTTTTGTGGAGAGTAGGATTTTGCATAATTTGTCGAGCCATGTATATTCTAGTCTAGTCTTGACTTCAATTCTAGTCAATAACTTGAAGAACATTTTCATTTTTTTTTTCTTAAGCCGATTATAGAATTAATCTCTGGCACAGAAAAATATGTTTTTTTTTCCTTATAAAGAAACACTGAATTTAAATCTCGCAACTCAGCAAATGGACCATAACACACACACACACACACACACACACACACACACACACACACACACACACACACACACACACACACACACACACACACACACACACACACACACACACACACACACACACACACACACACACACACACACACACACACACAGAGAGAGAGAGAGGTGCTTTACGGTATGACTTGGCTGAGGGTAGCCTCAAGTGTATATATTTTTTAATATTAGGTCGAACTTAGCAGTTGCTTACGACTATTCCGCAATATATCTTTGATTTGCTTTTTAACAAGTTGAAACTTGCAATTTTATTTCTTTATTTTTATTGTCGTTCTATAAATAATTGCAATACCAAGAAGGACGTTGATCAGACCAGCAGAGATGGGGGTAGTAGAGAAGCATTACTAAGGCGATTTGCAGAGATTATTAAGACTCGTTCAAAAATTAGATAACTGTTTTTTTTTTTTATTCTATTTTATTCCCTTCTCCCCCAGTCATTTCTCTGTGAAAAATGATTTTTAATAACAAAACGGACTTTCTTCTTACTCACAAAAATGGACGAACGACTTCTAATGTTCCAATAAAATATTAATGACAAAATATTAATATTGTCATTAATATTTTATGAAAATATTAATGACAAAATCTTGACAGTACATCGAGAACAGCTCCTAAAAATGAAAATAAAAAGGTAATATGAAGGCTTATTAAAACTGTTTATACTCCGCCCCCCTTTCAAATAAGCGTTAAAATAATAATTGTTGCACCATTATATTATCGATGGCTGACTAAATATCTGGCGTAAGGAAAAATTCGTTGAACACCAAGTTTTTCTACTTTATTACATTTTTTTTTTTAATATGCAACATTTGTATCGATACAACGGACATTTTGAATTGCGTACGCATGTAAAATTCTGTATTAAATTTAGAATATTGCGGATTCATGAAAACGATATGCGGAGATAAACCAGCCTTGCAACTTATTCCAGTTGATGGAATTGAAATATTTAAGTTCTGATTAAAAGTTAGAAATATAAACAAGAAGTAGGAGAGACATTGAAAAGGTTAAAATGGTTTTAGCTTAACCAAGACATACAAAGTATGTAACACTAACAACGGCTTTCTTAATGGAACTCTCGCTAGAAATTACGAGAACTATTAATGATGGAGACTGTCAAATAAACATTTTATGAAAAAACAATTGGTTAAAATGAAATATATAAAAACAGGAGAGATGACTTTCGGAATCTATAGGTATTTTACATCAATAAAAGAGAAGGGCAAATAAGGTAAACAGAATGGACTTAGTTAATTGAATAACTTATAATGAACATAGACTTATAGAGCAGATAAGAAAACAGAAAATAAGAGTCAAAGAAAGGAATGGAGAGACAGAGAAAGTTAAAGAACAGAACTTTCTTGGGGAAGACTTATTAGTAACGCCATGTTACAAACCTAGCTGAATTGAACCTTCATTTAGAGTTTAGACAATGACAGATGTACGGAACTTTTTTTTAATACGAAATATGAATGAGAACTAAATAAATTAATTTTAAAAATGCCATATGCATTGATATTTTTAAAAAGCAACCAGTTTCTTAATGTATATCTAATAACATGCACTATTTAGATAAACATTTTTTCAAGAACATGTGCTATATTTAATCCTATATATGAGATGGGCACCTTTCCGTAAATGCACTAATAGAAATTTCAAATAAAAGATATAAATTATTTGTTTTACGAAGTATGAAATAGAAATAAAATTACCGATTTTATTGAGGAAAATCTCGAAGCAGGGAACATTTTAATGGCATTTCAATGCCGAACAAACAAAAAGAAGAACAACTATTTCTAAATGTTACAAGAAATCGTTTTTTTTTTTTTTTTTTTTTTTTTTTCCCTCAGCATTTTCGAACTTTCATTAACGGCGCACGTGCTACTCACTTCATTTTGACAATGCGATATTTTCATGAATACAATCATAGGTTTTTATCTTATAACATAAAATCGGTGAACTCTTCTCAAACAGTATATAGCATAAACCACAAACTTTCTACTAAGAAGAAAAAAGAAAAGTTTTGTTCATTTGAAAAAAATAATCACGGTGTGTATATATTTTTAAAGATAACAGCGCATTTATTATTTTTTTTTTTCAATAGTGAAATTCCATACTGTATTATATTTTTCCGAAAGAGAGGAGCAGAGAAGGGTGGTACTTACGTTATCGTCAACGTCCTTTGATGTCTGTAGAAACACACTGCTCTTTCTGATACAAATACGGCGTTGTTACCTTGACACGAAACGCCTTCAAAGTTCTCTGAATCACTGTTCCTGAGTTTAGTCCATATCTATCGGTGCGTTTTGGGACAGCGACTACTTTAGATGGTATAACTCTTGCCAGCTATCGTTACATAACGTGACGTAAAGCCTTAAGACACTTTTTTTTTTGTTCTATTTTTTTTTTCTTCCCTCCATGTACAACACACGCAACAAACGTAAAATCATCAGACTCACGTAGTTGCCAGTATTGTAGTATTCAGTGCATTGCGAATAAATTAATTATAGCATGTTATTTCTTTTCAATATGAAACTCCTTGAAGAAGCCTTTATTGACAATACAGTATATCAAAGTACTGAAAAAAAAAAAAAAAAAAAAAGCTAGACAATTATCATTATTATCAACTTTACAAAACTTTAAAAAAGTTGCACTTGCCGTTATGTCGTATAGGATCTAGACCAGTGGCGGTCGGTGAAAATTTTAAGTGGGGGTGCCGCATATACAAAATATAAAATAAATAAATAAAAATATTTTTTTCTAATCAGTAACCAATTTATTAATAAATAAATTTACTTATTAAAAAATTGCTTTATTTAATATATATATATATATGAAGTATATATAAAATAGTATAAAGCAATTTAAAATATTGCTTAATTTTTTAAATTGCTTAAAATATTATACCCTCACAAACACCAATAATAAAAGTTTTGTATCTCACAGAAATAACGGGGCAAGCATACAATACACTTCCCAAACGAGCAGTGTCGGAATCACTTGTAACGTGCAATGAGAAGCGCAAACGAATATCGGCGAGGCTAGCTGCAATTGGCCTAACGTGATAATTTCTGACACTGCGTTAGATCGCAGTGCATTTGTTTCGTAATCTAAAGCGTTAATCGATCAATTACAATTATTAACTATTCACTCAATGTCAAAACATAAGCTATAATCTTTAACATGTTGTATTGCATTTATATAATGTTGTAAGCATTGTTATTATTTATAAACACAAACAAAATTTAATTTTTTCATTTTTTCCTTGGTGGTGCTACAGTGTCGCAGTGCTTATGTACGAGCCGCCACTGTCTAGACTGTCCTATATGAGAGAATAATGTATAACGTCGTAGTTAAAAATTCTGTCAATTCCCAACACGTTTATTGGCGATCATGCTAATATGCCTAATAGAATATATCTCTACGATACCCGACGAACGTTAGAATTCGTTTTCTTGTTGGTCGAGTGGTTAGGCGCATGGTTCTCTCACCAACACGTTGTGGATTCGGATCCTACGATGAACATAGATATTTGTTGAGGATGAATTTTATCACCCGGTGTGTGACCACCACCCTATTTATTACTGAATTGAAAAAAGTTCAGTGTTTGAAACTCTAGAGCAGGGTTTCGGATTATCTACCTGACAGACGAAAGTAATACTAATGTACTATCGGCTTTTCATTGGATAAAAAAATAAAATAAAAAAAAAATTATTTTGAAATTGTCGTATTACCACTTATTTTTTATTTTATTTTTATTTTTAATCGTTTACATTTTACAGCAAAATGTAGCTGTCACAAGTGAACTATGATGTGCGCCGACTTCATTTCTTTAATCTGTTTTTAAGTATACGAAACCGTTAATTCTATTGCTATTATATTTTGTATCTTCGTTATGTTTTGTTTTGAAGCTGTTCTGTCGAATAAGCCTTTCCACAATTGTTTGTTTACATGAGCCACTTCCTCTCCCGAAGTGTGTTTTTAGTTCTTTTCGTCGATGTTTGGAGGTGTTGAGAGGCTTTTAAAAGTCTGGCAGATGTCCAATATCAACGCCATGTTCGGAATGACCTATCTGTTTATTCTGCCATAAAAGGTATACAGTTCGTATTTCTTAGCTACATTATCCTTTTAAATAAGATTCCTAAAATTTGATAATCCCATAGAACACTAAAATCAGCTCGCACGTTGGATGAAATGTGTTCAACAAATTTTATTAACAGAAATAATATTCATGTGGATTTTTTGAGGAATATACAGGTTACACGTAACATTGTTGTTGTTTTAAACACACACACACACACACACACACACACACACACACACACACACACACACACACACACACACACACACACACACACTATAGTGCTGGATCTTTTTTTTTTCTTTTTTTTTGTGATAGTTGAACTTCAGTGGAAATGTTTTTGGATATTCCAGATAGATAGTCGATTTACTGGATTCTTATCCAGTAAATCTTCGATGTTCCAGTAAATCTTCGATTCTTATCCAGTAAATCGACTATGGATTATCATCTTACTAGATAATTAGCTTAGAAACTCAGGTTTTTAAGATAATTTCCATGCAACTTATTTATTTATTGTTATTAGTATTATTACATTAACTCTCGTGGAGTCAAAGACTCATCGAGGGAGAGAGGGGAGGGGAGGGGAGGGGAGGTTATACCAGGGTCGCCGGGTGCATATGAGCCGCCTTTGTGCAAACTTTAACCCCACTCCTTGAAAGTCAATGAAAATAATTAAAAAAGGAAACAGTTTCATAATTATCATATATATTTATTACAGTAATGAGTACAAAAGTAATCACACAAAACAAAACAAGGAAATCACATATGAAAAATAAAGTATATAATTATATGTATAACAAAATAATTTTGGATCATATATACATAAGAAATACATAAGTTTATAAAGGCAGTAAAGGTTGGTCGATAGGTAGAGCCTCTGCTACTAACGGCTCACGCAAAAAGTTAAGCAAGGTTGAGCGCGGTTAGCAGTTAGAAGGTATCAATCGTTCGATACTGTTGGCACACTTTCCCTCGATGAGTCTTTGGACTCCCTGGAGGTGTTATATAATAATACAATCACATCATGAATAACGTCATGTATCTTACAAAATCACAAAATTTGTACCCTTTATGCTTTTAATGCTACAGAATTCTTAATTAATTAATCCAAGTCTAAACTTTTCATAATATAGTTTTCTATATATATATTATAGACAAATCTGTTAAACATTCTTGGGTTATGGTTGATCGTAAATCATTTTTAATTATTTCGAGTTTCGAGAAACTTCTTTCCTCTGAAGCCACTGATACTAGTAGTGCTAGATAAATTCTTAAAACAACCAGTGCCGGATTAAACCCTGTGGAGGCTCCTTAGGCAGTCGAAATCTCGGGATTCCTCTCGCAAATTGTCTCCTAATGCGTTTTTAATTTTACCAACCAACAATTTTAATAAACCAATTTTATTACGCAAAACAAACATTAACAATTATTAATGTTATTAAATAAATAAACATATTATGTTATTAAACAATAATTATTTTTTATCTTTTGGAAACAATTTAAGAAAGCTTGATTGTAATTTTCTTTCAAGATCAAATCAATATTATTTTGATCCGTTGTCCCGGGATCCCTAAAAGGCGTGGGGCCCATAGGCGGGTGCCTACTCTGCCTATTTGTTAATCCGGCACTAAAAACAACTGAAATGTTTAGAAACGTATCATGTACGCTGTTCTTATATATGAAGTTCAACAAACTGTGAGGGGATATATCTTTTTTTTTTATGAAACATTGTAAAGATTTGAGTTCCTAGAAAAGGAACATTGCCATCAATATCACGATCATTTGGATTTTTATCGTTGCTTAATTTCAAGTGTATGTGTCATATTTCCAAAAGGACTTCATAAATTTCATGACTTTCCAATTTTGTATCTGACAACAGTTTTAAAGTTAAATTTTGAATCTGAGAATTCAATATAGTCCATCGCTTAGCAGAAGTGAAAAAATAATTGCACAATTCTTGGTCAATGCAAAAAAAAAAAAAAAAAAATCAACTGTTTCAAATGATACTTTTGCCGCATCATGAACTACTAAATTTAATGAGTGTGTAGAACATGGAACAAAGAAAGCTCTAGAATTTGTTTCAATAATTTTTTCTGAAGCTTATGTTATTATACTTTTATTACAGGCATATTATTATACATATAATCAATCAAAAAGCCACCCCTTTGATCAGCCGCCCTTGTGCGGTGAACAACCTGCACACCTATACACCACAGCCCTGGTTTATACCATCAACAATTACGTATATTATGTAAAAAGTATACATTATATTATATTACAATATGAAAGAAGTATGCATATATTATAAAACGCTACAAACTTACGGAAAATCCTGCCTACAACATACTTATCACACTGGAGCTTAAACTCATTCACACCATATTCAGGCAATGCATTCCACTCACTCACCATTTTCACGTAAATAATAATAATAATAATAATAATAATAATAATAATAATAATAATAATAATAATAATAATAAAACTTCTCAATTTCTTATTCAAGACTCCCTTGCGCAATTCCCAAGGATTGCTTCTAGTTCTTGTTCTTCCACTAGTTCTTCCTTATTTTCCACTAGCTGGAAAATTTCTCTCGTATCCATCCAGAAAATACAGTACCTTTCAATAATAGCTTAAATGTCTCGATCTTATCATCCCTTCGCCTTCTATCAGCCAAACTCTGCAGATTACGGGACTTAAATCTATTCTCAAAGCTAAAATTTCGCAGCCCTGAAATCATTTTCCTTCAACTGCCTCTACACCCTCTCCAAACCAGATTTTTGGGTGACCAGTAACCCAAAAATCTTGTTCTTCCTAAGCTTTATCCAGTATATTTCCACACATATAGAGTATGCAATATTCCATCTTCGGATCCCAAAATTCAAAAACATTTCAGTATTAAACTGGCATCCCCATTGATCTACCCATTTCTTATTCAGATACTCGCGAGGATCCACTACATCAGCACTACACTCGATAACCTTCCCCAGATGCACGTCATCCGAAAACATCCGAATACTTTCTTGTGTTCCAGTGACAATGTCATTGATACAACGTTTGAAAAAAGTAGTGGTCCCAGCAGGGTCGTCGAGAGAAATCTTCGGGCCTGTGACAAGTCTGTGGTCCGAGCCCCACTTAAAAAAGTGCATCACTTTTGTTTAATAAAAAAAATCATATAAAACATTAAACATTTATTTTAAAAAAATCTTGGTGTTTCAATATCGTTCTTGCAGTCCACGTGATTCTTAAGTCTCCTCCACGTCCATATTTGAAATGAATTAATTCACTTTCTGTCTTTCTTCTAAATAATCCAGCTTTCACACCCATATATCACTACTGGAAATACCTTTTCTTTGACAATTCTAACTTTTGTGGCCTTACATCTCTATCTTTCATAATTTTTGTCAGGTTTAACATAGCTTTTTTTCCATGGCTAACCTTCATTTAACTTCGTCTGCACATTTACCATAATTTCTTATTCTGGACCCCAGTAAATCATAACTTTTAACAAGTTCTATTTTATCTCCGTCATAAATTTATCTAACCAGAAACCATCACTTTTGTTTTCCTAATGTTTTATTTAAGCCGGCTTTGATGCTTTCCATCTTAACCAATGGAATTAACTGCTCCAGATCTTCCTTAGTTTCTGCTATGTGGGTTATATCATCTGCACATCTTAAATTATTTATTTTTCTGTCACCAATCTTAATTCCAGTTGGGTCTTTGTCTAAGTTAGCCATTCTCATAATATATTCATTATAAATATTTAAAGATAGGGCGATAGTATATAACCATGCCTCACCCCTTTTACCACTCGAACACTGTTCCTCCAAAGACTGTTTTTGCTGAAACTTCTTGGTTGTCATACAGCTCTCTTATCAAGCGAATTAGATGCACAGGTATTCCCATTGATCTCAGTAGAATCCACAGTCTGCTGTGATCCACGCAATCAAAATCTTTCTTATTATCAATAAAACAGATGAATACTTAATTCTGAAATTCTCTTGTTCTTTCCATAATCCATCTCATGTTTGCTATGTGGTCTCTAGTTCCTCTTCTCAAGCCTTCCTGTTCTTGTGGTATTTCACTATTCACAATATGGCTCCAGCCTTTGTTGGATCACTTTCAGCATAATTTTACTTGCATGTAAACTTAAATCATAAAAATAAAGCAATGGTTATATAATTTTCAAGAATTTCTGGGATTTTTTTTGGGGGGGGGGAGAGAATACTGATACTTTTTAATCTATAGGCCAGTATATTTTCTTCCAAGACTGTTGACAAATTTCAATTAATATATTCACTACTTTAGCCTCAGCGGCTCTCAATAATTCCACTGACTTTTGATTTTGGCAGTTGTTCTATTGCTGATATCCCTGCACTTTTCATTATCATGGGTTCCTCAACAAATCCTTTCCTTTCAAATTCTCCTTCAATATTAATATCTTTCTTGTACACATCCTCTTTCCATCTTTTTTTCACTACTTCTTCCATCAAATATTTTCCCTGATTAGTTTTTATAACCCCTAATCAAGGGATAAACTTCCTTGTAACTTCCTTTATCTTTCTAAACAGATCTGTTCTACTCGTAATATTGCTTCCTTCAATTTCCTTGCACCTTTTGTTTAGATGTTTTGCTTTATCTTTCCTAGCCTGTCTCTCAAAATCTGGGCTCAATTGTTTAATCCTTTCTTTCTGCGAAGTTTCATTTTTATTCTTCCTCTGCTATTTGAATAGCTTCTTCTGACAGGCAAACAGTTTATTTCCTTCTGAATTCTACTTTAAATGCTTCATTTATATGATTTAAATCAAATCTTATACTGTCCTTTTGTTTCTTCTTAGCTCTTAGTCCTTAATTTCAAATTAACTTCAACTATCAATAATTCATGATCTGTTCTACAGTCTGCACCAGTAGTGTTTTTGCTGCTTGGATAGCACTTCTCTACCTTTTCTGTTAACAATATAATTTATCTGATTTCTGTAATCACCATTAGGTGTGAAATCCATGTGTACAACATTCTTTTATGTTGATGAAAGCAAGTCTTCCAATAAAGCAGTCGTTCCCGATCCAAAACTCCATCATTTCTCTTGCTTCATTTCTCAATCCTAAACCCAATTCATTAGTGATAACTTGTTCTTCTTTTTTTCCCACTTTTGCATTCTAATAGTATTGTTACAGTCTATTGTAAAATTCTTCGACCTCATCTTCACTTGAATCTGTTGTGGGTGCATACACCTTTATTCTGGTTAGGATTATTCTGTCGGACACTGGGTTTTAACCCAAAATATATTTTCCGTTTTTTCTTCTAACTATGAATGCTACTCCATTTCTTCGAAGGTTTCATGTCTAGAGTAATACATCATGAATCATCGGTATCAAAGTGATCCATTCCTGTCCATCACAGTTCACTGATTCCTAAAATCTTAACTCGAGTTCTAATTTCTTTCTTACCAGTTCCAGTTTTCCTTGATACATGATTCATACTTCTATGCTCCTATTTTATGTAAATTACTAAAGTGGAAGAGTCTTCTTCTTCTGAGATTAACTCTATCAGAAGTTGAACTTCCAGAAGCTTTGATTCAGCTTCATCATTCTTGTTGATTTTATTGGAGGTTCCTTCCAATAAAATTAACAAGAATGGTGAAGTAGCCATTTCGATGTCTTCCATCTTCTAGCATGATACCACAATAACTTAAGCCTCTGTTCATAAGCTTTTCTTGGCAAAATATATATACAAAAGCGGTTTGCCATAGCATTCTTCTGGGAAGTCTTGGCAGTCTGAAGATGTTGGCAGTCTAAAGAAGAATGTGGAGTGCTACAAACTGGAAATGCCTCGCGGCGCATAATAATTTTGTGTGCGGATAGAGAAATGGGTTTTTACCCAATTCAAACTTACTATACAAAGCCAATTACTATAGGCAAATGAATTCTACGATCTTCGAAAAGCGGGCAGAAGAAAAACTGATTCCAAACCATCCTAAAATGCTTTTGTTATAATTGATAACGCTTCATATCACTCTATTCGATTAAACAAAGTTCCAAATTGGTCTAATAAGAAGCAAGTTCTTATGGATTGGCTCTTTGCAAATAACATTTCTCATTCCCCAGATATGCGAAAAATTGAATTGCTTAATTTGGTCAAAAGAAATTCGCCGACAACTAAACTATTTAAATTCGACACGATGCTCAAAGAGCATGGATTTCTAGCTTTGAGGCTACCACCATATCATTGCGATATTAATGCTATTGAGTATGTTTGGGCAGAAGTGAAAAGTTTCATTCGCCATCGCAACGTAAATGGAGATATTGACATGTCGAAACTTTTTAAGCTTTCAGAACAGGCGACTGAAAGTATTACAGTTCAAAACTGGGGAAAATATCTTTCATGTCACCTCATTGGAAAATGTGTATTGGGACAGAGACGGAATTATCGAAGAATTATGCGAACCTTTGGTGATCAGTTTAAGTGAAAGTGATAACGATTCGGACACCGATTCAGATGACTATGAAGATTAAAAGGATTTGATAATGGTATTTTTTTTCCAACCTTTTTTTTTCCTGGGTTTGTTAAAAGAGTCACAACAAGTCATAAATAATTAATCGGTTTAGGAACATTAAAGTGTCTCAGTTCTCTCAACTGTAAGTTTAGAATATCTAAGTTCATTGGAAAAAATTTCTGTTTTTCATTATAATTATTTTTATTTTATAGAAAACTTTCTTAAAAATAAACTTAATTAAATTTTTGTTTTATGCTATACCTTTTTTAATTTTGTTAATACTCTACGTCATTTTTCCAACTGTTATACAAGCAAAATAGTTACACTTTAAAAACTACAATGTTCGTAAAAGAAAAGCTAAAATTTCCGACCTGTAATAATAAACAAACACATCCCAGAAGACAGATTGATTACCCTATTATCGGAAAGGATTCTCATTTTTCTGACATGAGCAGAAGTGTCGAGGGACCTCTAATCGGTGGGCGAACTATAAATGGAATTCTTTTCGTACAGTATTAGTGCTCACCATGGTGTTACTAGAACTGGAAATTATCAAGATTGGTCTGTGCCGATTGTAATCGAGTTTTGCGTGATTGCGTAATACTAAATCAATACGTTTTAACATCTTCCTGTTCCTGTCAGTCATTTTCGGCGCCCCCCCCCCTCGGTGTTTTCCTGCCCTAGTAATGCCAGTAGGGCAGGAAATGCATCACTTCGCTAACCGTTGATTTTGGCTGCTCCAGTTGAGCAGCAATGGTACGCATGGACATGCCATCGATAAGACACCTCTCTCTCTAAGTCATCGAGTTTACGTCGTGTTACCATACACCTGTATTCAATTGCTACGATGAAATACTGCTTCCTAGTATCTGTACCGGGTTTTGTGTTATTGACAAACCTGGAACGCTCCATAACTTCAAATAACAGGGGTGTCCGGACAATTATTGGTAGACAGTGTATATTATTATTATTATTATTATGCGACCCTCCAGAGAGTCTAAAGACTTCGAGGGAGAGTGTGCCAACAGCATCGATATATAATGTAGTGGATATATTTTCCACCAAGGCATACGATTTGCACTTTCTGCCGTAAATGCCTCTAATCAATCATGGCTGTCCTATCTGTGCATATAATTATGCATTCTGATTATTCAATCCTATTATCCAAAAGAAACTCATTTGCTGTTTTTAGATAACTCTACCTCTTCTCGTCCCGAAATACTAAAAGAAAGCTTTTTTATTCTATCGTGTAAGCATTTTTTTTTTTTTTTTTTTTTTTTTTTGGCAATCCATAAAGTCGTGTGGAAAGATGCTTTTGGCATTTAATGTCAACTGAACGTTTAAAAAAAAAAAGTGTCTACCGTTATAGATGTTTTGACGATTTCCATTCCAATAATTCAAGTTGTTAATTTTATTCAGAGCCGGTTTTATCATTAGGCAAACCTAGGCAATCGCCTAGGGGCGTTAAGACTTCGGGGTACCAGATTTTGCTACTAGTTCTGGGAAAAATTACAACCTTCGAAAAAAATTAGTAAAACCTTGATTATTAATAAAAAACTGAAATAAGTCAAGCCGTCCCGGTGCTCGCTGATGATCGTACATTATTTTCGTCTTTCTCTATTTCTTCCACTCCCTGCTCTTTGTATACTTTACTTCAAACGCAGACATTTTTCTTTCTTCTGGAAAATAAATAACATTAAAAAAATTTTTTTTTTTCAATATTCATAATGATATTATTTTTATAAGTATCCACATGTGTACGTGTGCTTGTGTGAGTATGACAAAATATATATAGAGAGACAATGTATTGGGGCGCCTAATTCTATTTATTTATTTTATTTTTTTTGCATAGGGTCACCAGATACTCTCGAACTGGCCCTGATCTTATTCAGAATGCATGATTTTAAATACCAAACATGTTTTGTCATCCTCATGCGGTAGTTGGAAACTTGATACAGCATTTTCCAGTTTTTTCATGTTTTTGTTTTCTTTAACCCCCCCCCCCTCTTTTCTTTCTTTCTTTTTTTTTTTTTAAATTGTATATCAAGAATATCAGGTAGGTAGACCCGGTGAAGTTAAAACGATGTTTTCTTAACGCCTCTGTCGATTCTTCTGAAACTTTTTGGATAGTTTATTTCGTTTTTACACTACTAGGATTAATAGTTCCTAATACTAAACCAGTATAAAATTTTAAGGGTTATAATAATCACAGAATAAATGCTGGAAATGATGCCTAGTAACATTTTTTTAAAATTAATATTTCACTAAAAAAAATCTTTAATTCATGCAAATTCAGCAGCGAATCGGAAAAAAAATCAAATCGGCATTGAGCACGTGACTGAACTATACACATTCCAGCAACTGAATTAGAAACCTTTATGCAGATATGCGTAAAAGTCACTTACGCAGCATATATATAAATTCTGGGTCACCTGGGCCGTATTTACACTTTTCCCGAGGCGCTAAAGTGCTTTGAGGCCTCCCCCGTCATTGTTGGGGGACATTAAATTGGCTCTAATTTTTCGGTACCCCCTAGCTAGAGCCTCGTGCGCCTGTGTATAAGTAAGGTCCTGTTGGTCACCACGTGCCATGCAACTGTTTGTGAAGGCTGCTGTCAGTAATCGTAAATTGTGTTCATCACAATGGGAAAAACAAAGGATCTTTCAGAATTCGATAAGGCTTATTGTAGGTGCCGGCCTGAGTGGAGCCACAATTTTGAAAACAGCAGAACTGACTTGTTTCTCAAAAGGTGAGATATCTCGAGTGTTTAATCAGTGACAAAATAACTATATTGCTTGTCTAAGAGGTATGACTGTGGTCCTACGACAGTCTGTCAGAAACAAGATCGCCGTCGTCAAAAGGACTTATACGGACACAGAACTTCCTGTGTGCACTAACTGACCAAAGCATTTAATAAAGACTGTTCCAAATCCATATCTCACATAACTATACACAGGGAATTGAAGAGGATCAGTACTAACAGTCGCATGCCTATACAGAAACACATTAAATAAAAGTTTCTAATTCAGTGGAAGGCATGTGTATACAGTTGGAAAGAAGACAATGGACACCCCCCACGGGAAAGGTACACTGTGCCATGTGACAAATCTATGTTTGTAGCCGGTATAAATTGGAAGAATATGATGATCCTAAGTAGTATGGGGGAGGGGTCACTCTGAACCAGATCAAGATAAGATAAGGAACCGTGATGTCATGAGTTTGGAATTTCCCTTGGGGACACATCTGTGTGCGACATCACATTGTGTGTGATGTCGCACACAGATGCATCACATTTGGTTCGCGTATGGAATTCTAGGTAATTGTTCGCATATGGCATTGTGGATGATGGTTAGAGTATGGAATCCTTTTAATTTCCCTTGGTGACACATCCGTCAATGACGTCACGTTGTGTTTGGTTCAAGTGTGGAATTGTGGGTAAAGGTTCGAATATGGAATTCTGGGTGATGGTTAGAGTATGGAATCCTGGGTAATGGTTGGAGTATGTAATTCTGAAAAGATTGAGATGTAGTTAAGAATTAGATAAGTGACGTCATGTGTGTTTGGTTCGAGTGTGGACTTACAGGTAATGGTCAGAGGGTGTCATTGTCATTGACATGAGATGAACTTTTCGTTTGCATTTGGCATATGGGTAATGATTAGAGATTGGAATTCTGGGAGGATATTTGGTCAAGTGTTGGGGCCTTTGGTCGATTGTGGAACTGTGGGAAAATATTTGTCAATATACCAGTAGACATTTTCTAAAATAATTAACTGGTGATATCAGTGGTGTCCCCCCCCCCCCACAAACACAATTTTTTTTCTTTCATGTTCACATTTTCTATTTCTAAAATAATTGCTGGCTATCAATGGTATCCCCCCCCCATCAAGCACACACTTTTTTCTTTCATCTTTACATTTTCTGAAATAATTAATTACAGACTATCAGAGGTGTTCCCCATATCCCCCTCAAACACGCATAAATTTTTTTTCTTTCAAATGCTTAAATGTGAACATGAAACTAATTAAATGTTAACTCCATTACAAATTCTAAGTAGAATAAATATTCTTAAACATGGAGAACACA
This sequence comes from Typopeltis vanoorti, assembly GCF_054136105.1. Taxonomy (NCBI): domain Eukaryota; kingdom Metazoa; phylum Arthropoda; class Arachnida; order Uropygi; family Thelyphonidae; genus Typopeltis; species Typopeltis vanoorti. Next base: position 109,365,636 of record NC_143550.1, on the reverse strand, counting down.
ACAACGAATACCTTAATTGTTCATTTAAGTTTATAAATACACATTTCACTGAAATATTATTTACAAGTATATTCACAAGGAAAAATTAAAACATTTAATTACCTAGAAATATTTCACAAGATTTGTCTCTCTTGCTATTTTCCTGAAGAAAGAAAAATTCCAAACGTTTTTTTTTTTTTTTTTTTTACTTTATGGGATTCACAAAACAGTACAGCACAACACAATCTGCGGCCTGAAAGAACGAATTGCAGTAAATAAACTGAAAAAGCACTTCGTTATTGTTCCTTATAGGTTTCTGTCCATTGAGTTGAAGTGAAAAAAGTATGTTATTGTCTATTATTATTATTATTATTACGGGCGACTCCAGGGAGTCCTTAGAATCATCGAGGGAGGCCATATACATCATGTCCACACAACCATACGACATTCTCATAGTATCTATCATACCATGCCTTGAATTCACTCACTGTCCTAGCACCCATAACAGACTCTGGCAGCTTATTCCACTCATTTACCAATCTAAAAGTAAAGAACCCAGCTCTAACATCCCTGCTAACCACACTCTTGCCCAGGTTCCATAGGTGTCCCCTAGTTCTCCCACCACCAGTCCTGATCTCAAAAATATCCTCTGAGTTAATCCTATAGAAACCCTTTTTAGCAATTTGAATGTCTCAATCATATCTCCCCTTTTCCGCCTATCAACTAATTTCTGCAACCCACAAATCTTCAACCTGTTCTCATATGGTTCATTCCATAGACCTGCTATCATCTTAGTCACTCACTTCTGGATCCTCTCCACCAAGAAGGAACCTAGGTGACCAAATCTGGGCACAGTAGTCAAGATGAGGTCTTATTAAGGCTTGGTACAGAAGTACAATAACTTGCTTGTCTCTGCTCTTCAAGGTATTTTTCAACAACCAAGTGAGTTGATGAGCTGATTTAGCTACTTTTGCAATGTGCCCCCTAAACTTCATCTCCCTATCCACCAACACTCCCAAGTCCCTGGCCTCATCAATATCCTGGAGTACAGTTCCACCAATGTGGTATACTGCTGCTAATCCTTTCACCCCAAAATGCATAACCTTACATTTTGTCACATTAAATTGACATCCATTCTCCTTAGCCCAGAACTCTAATCTATCCAAGTCGTCCTACAAGATTTTGACATTCCTGTGCATTCACTATTGCTCTACCACACACTTTCCATTTTCAGCAAACAAATGAACTGTTCCTCTTAGATCCTTTCCTATATCGTTAATGAACAAATTAAACAGTAGTGGTCCAAGAACAGAACCCTGCGGTATACCACTAGTCACAGGCCATCATTTGGACTCTACTCCTGAATAAACTACTCTCTGATATCTCTCCATCAACCACCCATTTATCGATCTCACCAACCCTATATCCATTCCCATATGTTGTAGTTTACGGATTAGAATTCCATGTGGTATCCTATCAAATGCCTTTGTCAGATCCGGCAGTATCACTGTAAACCCATTACCTTTATCCAGTTAAGCCGTCACTGTGTTATAAAACTTGAGCAAGTTACTGAGGCATGATCTACCCTTCACAAAGCCATGCTGTCCCCCATACAGTATCTCATTTTCATCAATCCATTCCTGTATTTTCCCCTTGACTACTTTCTCCGAGACCTTGACAACGACACCTGATATGATGATCGGTCAGTAATTTGCAACCGTAGTCTTGGATCCTCCTTTATGCAGTGAAACTATTTTCCCCTCTTTCTACACCTTCGGGACTAAACCAGACAAGAGACTCAGATTAAACAACATGGTCAAGGGCACTGATAATTCTATAGCCGCTTCACGCAAGACCCATGCCGGTATACCATCCAATCCCACAGATGTATTCACATTAAGGTTCTGTAATAGACTATTCACCTCCACTTCATTCATCACAATTCCTGTATAAACTAATGGTTTTCCTTCATTTTTTCAATGTCACCACCTGGATGATATACTTTTGCAAAGTTCTTGCTCAATAACTCCACTATATCGACTGATTCAGTGACCTCCTTACCATCGTCATTCCTTAAAATCATTTTGCTGTGTAGAGTTTTTTCTTGCTTGCAGCATATTGAAAGAACTGTTTGGGATTCTCTTTAGCTTGCATAGCTAGTTTCCTTTAATAATCCGTTTTTGCTTTTTTTACCACACTCGTTACCCTTCTGGCCTGCATTTTATACCGTTCGTGTGACTGCAGGTCACCTCTTTTTTTTCAATTCCCTCCACAGTTGTTTCTTTTTTTGCAGCTCAAGCTTAATGGTGTTATTCATCCATTTAACCCCTACTTGTTTTACTATTCGGACCCTAGGTATACAATCAGCCATAACCTCCTGTAAATGCTCTTTGACCACTTCCCATGCTCTATCGACATCCAGCCCTTGCAGTTGTACATGCCATGGCACTGATCCAAGCAATCTCCTAAGCTTGTCATACTTGCCAGCATGGTAATTCCACATATACCCTCTCTTAATCGAAAATTCCACACCTTTAGCCACCTCTCAGGTCAAGACCTTATGATCACTCTCACCAATAGGTGGCAACATGGTCATATTCATTACAGTCAAATTCTCAGATGCTATTACCAGGTCAAGCACTCTCACACCACTAGTATTTTCAATTACATGTGAGGAAGGAAATAAAATCCATTTCCTTCCTCACATGTGTCCTCTCCTCCTTCCAATCAATGTTACCATAGTTGAAATCCCCCATAATAATTACCCTCCTTCCACTCATTTCATCAATTTGTTTATGCATACTATCTCCACCATCTATTCCATAACCTAGCCTATAGCAGCACCCAACGGTATATTTTATTCTGCCAGTCTCAATCTCACACCAAATAGCCTCAAATGCGCTCTTTTCACTATCCTGCGATACAACTTCAATTCTCCTTGGCTGCAGTTCATCAGCTATCATCAATAACCTAAACACGATGTCGACTTCCTGTGTGATGGTTTGAGTATGGAATTCGGACAAGGGAGATGAGTTTTTTTGTTATTGTTGTTCGCGTGTGGCATTATGGTTTTTCTTTCCAGTTCCCGGCATTAATTATATATATATATATATATATATATATATATGAGAGCCTGTGTAGCTCAGTGGATGTGGCGTTTGCATACCACGACGCTTGGCCGCACGAAGGAAGACTTGGTTTCGAGTCTAGTCGGCGACTGTGGGTTTTTCCTGCTGGAAACTCGCGTTTTTCATCCCATAAACTCAAGAAAATCGACCGTAGAACCCACATTATTTCAGACATTAAATATATTGTGTTAGGGTCAGGGACCACGAGATGGCGGCACATTTGAGCCGTCTCTCTTCACTGTGTACCGCTTAATTAGTGATAGCCTTGGGCCATCTATCTCTGATTGGTACCAGTGGAGATTGAACTGCCCATTCAGTCTCCAAAAGTTAGATGGATAGGCGAGGCCATTTAGTAGGCTAAATGGCCTCGCCTACTCCCCATATACGGGAATAAAAAGGCGTTAGCTGATTTTTTTTTAATATATATATATATATATATATATATATATATAACACATTTATTATGTTACGCATTTTTTCCAACACAAATAAATAATTATTTATTCTTATTTCAACTGAATATTAGGTCTGGTATCATAATTTCAACTTAATTCCTCTGTTACAACTTCCTAAGATTATACTTTAGACTCCAGTATTTTTCTTTTGCTTTAGTAAGTGTTGATTGAAAGGAAATGAGACAAACAACCATTGGAAGTAAAGTCACCGCCAGTGGTGCACTCAGGATTTAATCTTGGGGGGAGGGGGGGATGGTCCGAGTTGAGTAGACGATTTACGAATATACACTACGCATTGCATACGACCTATGACAGCATCTGCAGTGATCGCCAATACATGACAAGTAGTATAGAAATAGAGACACAACATAAATAAAAAAATAAAATAAAAATTTAATTAGGAAAAAGATTTTTGGAAAATTTTCTAGTGCTTATTTCCTTTTACTTTTTTGGGGGGGAGGGGGAAGGGCCCTTTGGCCCCTCCCTGGGTGCGTAACTGGTCACCGCTATCCCCTTCTGTTAATTTTCACACTGTAGTGTGATAAATTGCGCTAAGGCTTGGTAATTTACGCTCGTAAATTTTTTTTTTTCGCATTCATAACTAAACAGAAATTAAGACTTGAAATTTAACAAATGTCTGAAAGTAGGGTTACCATATTTCTTGAAAACAATATGCGACATCGAAATATGTCGACCATAAAAAAAATAATAATTGTAAAGAAAAATAAAATGTTTACCTTCAAATAAATATTTATGATCACAGCAAGCAAGAAATTCATCAACTTTTCAAAATTTTGACATTCACACTCATACTGTTTTCATTTGACCTCTGAAGCTCAAAATCCCGACTTCATTGCATTCATGAAAACTGCTCTGTAGCTTTGAGCCTGCTTTCCCACATTTCTTAATAAGAGATACATTTCACATAAAAATTCAAAATCTACTTTTTATGTCTCCTTCGTTGAAATACAGAAACTGCTTTTTACACTCGTAATTTTATATTTTTCCCGCATTCATAACTAAACAGAAATTAAGACTAAACTTACCAGATGTCTGGAAGTAGGGTTACCATATTTCTCGAAAACAATGTCACATCAAGCATAAAAAAAATTGTAAAGAAAAATAAAATGTTTACCTTCAAATAGATATTTATGATCACGGCAAACAAGAAATTCATCAGCTTTTCAGTTTTGACATTCACACCCATATTGTTTTCATCATTTGAAATACCGCAACCCGAGAATTTGAATCACTCGATACGTGCTTTTGATATGCATCATCATTCATCATCATGCGTATCAAGGATTTAAGCCCTATTATTGCCTGTTCCGGCCTTAGAAGTCATCGTTGAATCGCTTAGGACAGCGCTTCCCAAACTGTGGGCCGCGGCCCCCTTGGGAGCCGTAGGTTTTGTTGAGGGGGACCGTGAAATAATGAAAACAAATTTAAAATGTTTTAAGACTAAGTAGATTTTTTTTATTTTAAAAGAAACGTATTTAACTTTTATTATTTATTATTTCTTTTTTGTTATTTTTTATATTTTAATGCAAAAATTCACACATTGGTGTTGGTTCACAAACTTTGCTTCCTGCGTATTTCGGCGCTTAATGAATATTAGTAAGTATTGCTTATTCATATGTTTCATTTCAAAGCAGTGGTTAATTGTATTTACTTCGAATGCTCTCCAGGGAAGCTCCAAATCTTCTTGTCCCTTTCATCACGCGTTCGTAATCAGGGACTGTTGATATTGACTTTATATACATATCAAAACTCGTTTTATATTATCACTGTCATCCGAGCTAGTTTTCTGTTACCAATAAAAGTTTCGCATATACTTCACACATGAAAAAAAGCTTAAACAAGTTCATGTGGGGAGATAGTAACTCCCTTGCAGTGGTAAACAACACCCCTCCCTAACAACCACTATACTCCAGAGGCAATAAAAACAAGTACGTTTATTATGCCAGTGAATGAGGTATGAGGAGTCTGTATAATATATTTCTCAACAAATAGTGCAATTAGAGACAACTGGGATAAAAACACACTAATTAATGAATCACATGTCCCCTCATACAGAAACTATGCTGTATAGACTGAAACAAAACCATATGTTGCATGGGCAAACAGGGTATATAACTAAAAACTATTGTTATTAATTAGATGTGTGTGAGTTCGATTTCCCAAGGCAGCAATAAAATTCAACCGAACGTGTTAAAATTCGTAAAAGTGTTAAAACTAAGTAATATATATATATATAATGAATGTTATGGCAGTTTCATATATGGAATTCTGTTGAAGAGAGTTAGCATTTCAACTCAATTGTCAGCTATGATCTTTTGTTAATACTGCACCAATCACATGCACATCTTAATAACCTGCCTTTGGCGTCTGTTTCGCGTTAGGCTTAATTACCGTAAAGGGAGAAAAGTCACAAAAGAGAAAAATGTTCCTGGTCTGGGGATTCCCTTATTCAGGTAATATTCACTAATTTCATGTTATCAGTCTGTGGTGTGCCAGTATCGGTAAGTGGCGAAATTATTTGATATAGTCTACGTTAAAAAATTTAACCCTGAGATGGATAAGTGGCTGATAAAAAATAAAAAAAATAAAAATCCCGCGAACAATCAGAAACAGATTCAAAAAAAAAAAAAAAAAAAAAAGGACAGTATTTCATATTTTACCAGAACAGCCTACATCGTCTTCAGAACCAAACGGTAAGAGGCAAAAAATGTGATATATGCATTTGATTTTTGCAATATTCGCTGTGTATGTTTTGTATTGAATATAAATGCAATAAATATTATAATAATATATGTCTGTATTACGATTTTTTTTCGAGGGGGGGCCGTGAAATATTTTAATTTTTGCAAAGGGGGCCCTGACATCTAGAAGTTTGGAAAGCACTGGTTTAGGAGGACGTCCTGGTTTTCTTTTTCCTAATGGCTTGTACCTTAAGGCTTGTTTTGGTAATCTTTCTGTTTTCATTCTTTGATAGTGTTCCATCCATTTATGTTTATATTTTTTAATTTTTTCTATTACTGGTTCTTGGTTTAATTCTTTCATAATATCTTCGTTTCTTTTGTGATCAAATAGAGTATACTTTGTAGTTTTTCTCATAAACTTCATTTCTGCTGTTGTTAATCTTTATTTGTCTTTTTGTTTTATTGTCCAGATTTCGCTTCCTTACATTAAGACCGGTAAGGCTAATGTATTGTATACTTTTAGTCTGGTTTGTTTTTGAACTAGGTTTGGTTTAAATATACAGTTAATTATACCTGTTATTTTTAAATATTTTGCAATTTTTACGTTTATATCTTTTTCATTTTCATATGTGATCGTACATCCTAGGTAGTTAAATGAATTCACCTGTTCTAAGATCTTGTTATCTATTACTATTTTAGTTCTTGCTGGATCTTGTCCTTTAAAGACCATAGTTTTTGATTTTTCTGTTGATATTATTATTTTTCTTTGGATATCTCATTTAGATTTAAAATAGCTTTCTGTAAGTTATCTTCAGAATTTGTAATTATTATTTGGTCGTCGGCAAAGAGGAGTGTTTAAGTTAACTGTAGGAGAAAGTTGAATTCCTTGATGTAAATTTTTACTCAATTTTATAATTATTTCATTTAAGTAGATATTAAAAAGAGTTGCTGAGCGGGATTTTATTTTGCAATTTTTACGTTTATATCTTTTTCATTTTCATATGTGATCGTACATCCTAGGTAGTTAAATGAATTCACCTGTTCTAAGATCTTGTTATCTATTACTATTTTAGTTCTTGCTGGATCTCGTCCTTTAAAGACCATAGTTTTTGATTTTTCTGTTGATATTATTATTTTTCTTTGGATATCTCATTATCTCATTTAGATTTAAAATAGCTTTCTGTAAGTTATCTTCAGAATTTGTAATTATTATTTGGTCGTCGGCAAAGAGGAGTGTTTAGGTTAACTGTAGGAGAAAGTTGAATTCCTTGATGTAAATTTTTACTCAATTTTATAATTATTTCATTTAAGTAGATATTAAAAAGAGTTGCTGAGCGGGAACATCCCTGTAGGACCCCTTGGTTTATCTCTCTTGTATATGATAGCTCGTGATTTAATCTTATTTGTATTTGATTATTTTCATATATACTTGTGATAGCTTTTAGGATATTATTTGGTATTTGTCTTTCTTTTCATATGTTAAATAATATGTTTCTTTTAACTTTGTCAAATGTTTTTTCAAAGTCAATAAATGCAATATGTGTTTCTAAATTATATTCTCTTCTTTTTTCTATTATTAATTTTAGGCAAAAGGCTGGGTCTATACATGATCGTCCTTTTCTAAATCCATTCTGTACTTCTAGAATAAAGTTTTCGGAATATTTCATTAGTTTGTTACTTAAGATTCTGCTATATATTTTGTAACAGGAATTTAGTATATACTGATACCTCTATAGTTTTTAGGGTCATCTCTATTACCTTTATTTTGTGATTCCTATCCTATCTTTCCATTCTATTGGGGAGGATACCAGTTGAGTAAATTTTATTTAAAAATAATAAGTCTTCCTTTGAATCTTGTTCCTGCGTATTTAAATAGTTCTGAACCTAGCTTATCTCCCCAGGTGATTTTCCGTTTCTTGTTTCTTTCAGGCTGATTTCTAATTCTTCTTCAGTTATTTCTTTTTCATTTTCGTTAATTGTTTGCCAGTTGTCTTTTTTAAAATATTTGTCTGTCCACATTTCTGTGTAGTAATTTAGAAATTCTTCTAATTTCAATTCAGAGTTTAATTTTATGTTTTCTTTGATATCTGCATTTAAGTGTTTCAAAATCTTATATACACTGGGTCTTATTTTATATAAATCATGTTCTAAATTAGAAACAAATTTATTCCATGATTCTCAATGTCTTTTTCTGACTTCTCTTTTAGCTATGGGTCTTATTCTTTTATATTCTATATATACATTGGGTCTTATTTTATATAAATCATGTTCTAAATTAGAAACAAATTTATTCCATGATTCTCAATGTCTTTTTCTGACTTCTCTTTTAGCTATGGCTCTTATTCTTTTATATTCTATTTCATCTTCTAATCTTTTACTGCTTAACCATTTGTGATAGGCTTCTTTTTTTTTTGATTATTTCTTTGATTGTATCATCCCAGATCTTCAGTTTTTTTCTTTTATTGAATTTTTTGGTCTTTCCTAAGCTTTCATTTGCTGCTGCATTTAGTATCGTTTTTATATTAAGCCATTCTATTTCTATTTCTTCATTTTGTTTTATTTTATTTAGATATTGGTTAATTCTTTGTTCATATAGCCATTGTACATTTGTGTCATTCAATAGTTTAGTTTTATAAACAAATGTTTCAATTTTTCTTTCTATTCTTGTTGCTTGTAGCCATTTAGGTGATAATCTTAATTTTATTTTAACAAGGAAGTGGTCACTACTTATTTCATATCCTCTGTGAACTCTAACATCTAGTGAAAATTTTGATGTCTTTTCATTTAATATGAAGTGATCTAATATTGATTTCCATCCTCTTGCTGCCCAATTATATTTATGTATGTCTTTATGTTTATAGAAGGAATTCATTATTTTTAGGTTATTATAAACTACAAAGTCAATCAATTTTTTACCATTTCTGTTTAGAGTGTGTTCTCCATGTATTCCTATATTATTAATTTTCGTGTTCCAATTCTTGCATTTAAGTCTCCTGCTAAAATTATGTAATCATTTTTATTTATTTTATTATATATGTTTTGTAGCTGATTATAAAAATCAATATTATCCTGTTCTCTACCTTCTTCTGGGACATATATAAACCAATTATTGTTAAATAGCCTCTATCTATTTTTATTCTAGCTTCTATTATTCTTTCATTCCATAATTTATAATGTTTTAACTATTTTGAAAGGGAGTTATGAATCCAAATCATGACTCCTGCTTGTGCTCTTTGGTCTCTGTCGACTCCACTGTATATTACATTAAAATTTTCAGTTCTCATAGTTCCTTTTAATTTATTTTTTGTTTCAGTGATTACTGCTATTTTAAAATTTCTTTCATTTAATAACTGGTCTAATTCTATTTCTTTATATGCTATTCCTCTTATATTCCAGTTTGCTATGTGTATGATATTTTGTCATTTCCATTTCGTTTTACCTTTTCCATTCCAGGGTCGTTTCCCATAGATTCAATCCGATTATCTTTTTCTGTCAGCTTACAAGTAAGATTATGTCCTCCATGTCAGGGGACTAGCCTGATGATGAAGTAATTCAGTGGTAGGGCTGCTACCTTAACGCTTCTGAACTAGCCTTCTTCCGAATTTAAATCCATAAGAGGAATAGGGTATATTGAAGGGGAAAGAGTAGCTTATAGAAGAATTATAGTAAGGTTTATAGAGAGGGCATAGTTGATATGCTTCTATGCATATTTTTTCAATCTGCTTGGTTGTTTTTCTCTATTTTACTTTTCAAAATATATCTTTTCTGTCTCCTTCGTTTGACATACAGAAACTGCTTTTGCTTGCAAAATTATGGAGTTTATTGAGGACTTATTGTCCCTTCTGGCTATTAATTTTACCTTCGATTCATTATGCTTCAAAGCTATTTCTATAGCTGAAATTTTATTTTATTTTTTTTCAAAATGTCGTATTTTTCTTTAGCATTAGTAAGTTTAACTAAAGAATATGAGACAAACAAGGTTTGGACTCTGCATTAGCGTTTTCTTATTAGAAACTTCTTTTGTCCGCACAAATAAAGTTATTTCTTATTATATCGAATGAATATTAGCTCTGTAGTATACTTTGTTAATTTCTGTGTTGCAAAGTTCCAAACATTTAAAGCTTTGGAGTGATTATAAAAGTTAATGGTGTCTAATCATGACTCATATCCTCCCTTTTGATGTTTATGCGTGGTCCTCAGTGCCAGCCTGAGCAAATTTTTGAGTTCATATTTATATTATTTATTAATATATCAAATTTTTTATATTAAAATATTAAATTACTAAATAAAATTTCTGATTAATTTTCTTTAAATAAAAATATTCTATTTATAAGAATCGAATTTTCTCAATGAAATTGGATATAAATGTTGTCCCAGGGATTATCAAAATAAAAATAATTATTTGGAGCTTATATAATTAGAATAAAATATTATTATCTTCATATGTATGTATGTATAAATTTACTATTTTTGAAATATATATCCAATTTAATTTTTTTTTTCTGCCACAGTACAATTGTAACAAACCTTAGTAAGTTTTCTTCCTGTTGTATTCGCGAATTCTGCCTCTGCCTCACGTTTGGTGGTCCTTCTGTGATGCTAATGACACCAACATTCTAATTGAGATTATCAGTTCTGGTTTTCGAGTATATGGACGAAATGTTTACAGATAACTCAATGTCAACAGGTAGCATTAGACAGTTTTCTAAAATAATTAATTACAGGATATCAGATTTCACGACTTTTTTCTCTCTCCCCGTTCCCGGCATTAATTTTACAGGATATATATATATATATATATATTTTTTTTTTCCTTTACGTTTTCTTGTATTATGATCTGTGTTAATGATTCTCCTTAAAGATTTCTTTGTCACCGATTTTTACACATATGGTCTTCATATAGCTGTAATTTTCTAGATCTTAAAGGTTTATTACTTTTTCCTAAAGAAATGTTAACTTTTTTTTAACAATAATAAAACAGAATAACCGAGTAAAAATTTCAGTGAAAAACACATCAATACAAAACTTTTGTTCATTTAAGTTTACAAATGCATATTTTATTTTGCTGAAATATTATTTACATGTATATTCACAGAGAAAAATTCGAACGTTTAATTACCTAGAAATATTTTGCAAGATTTAGTTTATACTCTTAGCATTTTCCAATGAGTCCAATAAAGAAAATATTGGTTACTCACTGCTTCTTGATGACATCAAAATAGCCTATCATGCAAGATTCTTAAGATCGGACACCATAGGAAATACAGCTCCATACATCCGATAAGGTGTTAGCCTGGATATACAGTCTTTGTAGTGTTCATAAATGTCCCAAAATAAATATCAAATTGAATAAAGTCTTGAAAGTCTAATTTTACCATTGAATTTAGATGGTTAGTGATTTTTCTCATGATACGAATATGGTAATTCAGTTTCCAAAAATAGTAAATGATTATCAATGTCATATATTTTTGGTGAAAATCGTTCAGCTTCTTTGCAGGTAATACAGAAAAGTTTACTTATACAATTTCCTGTTTCCTCTATCATGCCACATGTGAACAAAAAGCTCATCTCATGTCAATGACAAACACAGCCACATCCCAGAATTCCCTCTGACCATTACCCACAAGTTCACACATGACATTACTTATCTTATCTACATCTCAATCTTGTCAGAATTCCATACTCAAATCTTTACCCACAATTCCATGCTCGAACCAAATACACGTTATGTCATTGACGAAGGTGTCACCCAGAGAAATTCCATGGATTCTATACTGTATCTTATCTCTAACCATCACCCAGAATTCCATATGCGAACCAAAACACACGTGATGTCACTGACAGATGTGCCCACAGGGAAATTCCAAGCATTCCATACTCAAGCTTATCTCTAGCCATCATCCACAATCCCATATGTGAACCATTACCCCGAATTCCATATGCGAGCCAAAACACTACGTGGTCACACACACCCAGATGATCCCCCCCCTAGGGAAATTCCAAACATTCCATACTCATGACGTTGCAAATCCTTATCTTGATCTGGTTCAGAGTAACCCCCCATACTACTATCCCAAATCAGTGTAACTGTGTCCAGGTGACATGGCTGTGAGAAGGGAATTGATGGAGCTTGAAAGAGGTATCGTGATAGGATACCATGTTGCAGGCCTGTTTTGCAAACTGTTGACAAATTAGGCCATCCCAGGATATTATACTATCCTGGGATGGCCTAAAATATCAGATGGAAGCACAGGAAATCAACTGCAAGTGCTACCCACAGTGGATGAATCCCACCACTCAATGTGGCTGTAGGATGCTACGAAAAACCGCCATTCACCAGCCAATATGTTGAATGCAGAATTCCAGGCATTGACTGGAAATGAATCTGCACAAAACATTCAGAACCGAGGATAACATGGGTTTCTATGGTTGGACTGCAATACAAATCCCACATTACTCGAACCAAATCTTCGAAAACTTATGGAGCGATGAATCACCTACACCCTATACCAAGTAAATGGATGGGTGCGACAGATACCCAGTGTAACTCCAAATATGAAATTCGGTTTGGCACTGTGATGGTCCTGTTTTTACTGGTTTGGCCTCAGATCTCTGCTTATGGTGTCATGAACATTGAACTCCGAGAGGTATCTGAACAATGCAATGTCATAAAGGCTGCTCTGTAATTGAATTGGTTGTGGTAAATGTCACCACAGATCCCTGATCTGAACCCTACTGAACATCTGTTGTGGTGCAGGGGAACATCTGCACCACAACAGTCCAGGCCCTCATTACATGCCTACAGGAAAAATGGTCTAAAATTCTAAATGATTGCTATCGCACACCTGCAGAAAGTATGACCCATGGGATTACTACAGTCATCACAACGAAAGGAGACCTTATATCTCATTAAGGTCTGCTGTTTGTTCCTCACACTATGGTGTCCGTTGACCTCCAAGCAGTGTACAATTACTGTTATGTATATATTAAAAAATCCACTAACGCCTTTTATTTCCTTAGAAGGGGAAGTTTAATCTCCACAAGTAGCCAATCTGAGATAGCTGGCTCAAGACTATCACTTACATGGCATCCAATCAAGAGGTGAATGACAAGTGCTGCCATCTTGTTGTGCCTAATCCAAACGCTATATTTGTCTGAAATAGTGCAAGTTCTGCAGTCGGTTTTCTTGAGTTTCCAGGAGAAAACAATCTGCTTTCCCCCATGCTAGAGATTGACTAACTTAGGAACCAGTCAAAGAAAGGCTTAGAGAAAGTTCCTCTATAGGTGTCTAGAATCAAACTTAGAATGCTCTTTGTTCAGGCAGCCTAGCACAGTGGACGCACATGCCACTTTCACTGAAGTATAGTCTGCCCACAGTTGAGAGAACCGTAGCTGGCAGAGTGCCAAAAGTCGATTCATGTTGAAGGGGAGAAAGGAATAAGGTGATGTACAAATTCATAACCAACATGAAATCACATGCTTTATACATAAAATTTTCCAACTGTTATACAAGCAAAATAGTTACCTTAAAAACTAAAATATTCATAAAATAAAAGCTAATTTTCCAACATAATAATAAACACTCATCCCACAAAATACACTGATCTCTATTATTGGAATGGATTCGCCTTCTGCCATGCACAGATGTGTCAAGGATTCCCTCATCTATGGTCAGCCTGTACATGGGCAGTTTTGTTATATAAAATAAATATACTATATATGTATTTCAGTTTAAATATTGACTATTTTTTGTCCTTTGATAACATTTAATACTAAGTCATGGTAAACCGTTGGCTATTAATTTCAACTATGTATCGCTTCCCCTCTTTCCGCAAGGCACAAATTTGGCCACTCAAGTTATATTTGGTTTATTACATAGCAGTTTGACTTCATTTAAAATAAGGAAGACAAGATTTTATATTTCATGCACTTTTCATGTTCTACAACCTATGTATTATCATTAACCACCTTACCGGCCATTACGGATCAAATATGCATCCTCATATGCTTCGTATCCATCATATATTTCAATGTAATGTCAATGGTATTACAATTTTAATATGCACTTTGCATCCATGGTAACTTGGATGTATATATACGTCCTGGCCGGTAGTGTGGTTAAAGAAGATTGAGTTCATTATATGTATTAGAAAAGTAAATAGTACTGTAGAAATGCATATTTATTACAATATTATTATGTTGACAATACATATCTATGTAACCAAAAGAAATGAAGGATAGCCAGTGAGTTTCAGATCTTAGAATGGGCTTGCAATTTAGGAATAAATTTTGTTTGTTGTTTAGATATATCAAGGTAAAATTATGAAGTGTTTCTTTACATACTAAATGATGAGAATACACAAAATAATTCAAGATGCTTATGGATTTTCCAGCAAACTGCTTTGGGAACAGAACAAGAGAATTACGACTTATTTTTATTCAAGTTATTTTTAACTACTTGATTAAAAATTGCAGTTTTTCATGACTGATTTTTCAAGCAGCTTTCAGTCAGGATGATGATAATCTAGTAATTGATGTATTTGCCAAGTTTTTTTACTACAACATTGCATGTATTCTCAGGTAAGATTGTGGCAGTGAGGATAAAAGCTAGTTTCTGAAAGGGAAACCCTGCCACTTCCTTATGAAATCTGCTTAGCTATCTTCAGTTAAAATGCCTTTCTTTCATTCTTATGGAGGGGGGGGGGGGTTCTAACCTAGGTCCTTCCCAGGTATCCCCCTACTGTGCAACATAGACATCCCATGGTGTGGAAACTCCATTTGAAAACCACAAAGATTTTTTGGTAATAAATAAAACAGTTTTAGGATACATGAATGCATGGTGTTATATGACTGTAGATGACTTTACAAATATGTGATTAGAAAACATATATGAAAAAAAAATAAATATGTATATGAAAATCACAGGATCAAATATTTTAACAAATTCCAGTTGATTTTATATTCAAAGAAAATGTTTTGGGGAGAGGAGTAAGAGATATGATAACACTCAATTTCTGGCAGTGAGAGCAAGAACTATCACATGTAATGATAATGGTGATCAATTTAACTGCATTTTTATGCAGGGGTGGGAAATCACTAGATTAAAAAAAAAATGTTATCTCAGATTTTCTGGAGGGATAAGAAATAGGAAGGAGGTTCTATTTATGGGCAAAATTTTAATCACCTCATTAAAAATTATGACTGACTGCAACAGTTTTTTAAAGCATTTTTTGGTTTGTGTAGCTATGATATACAAAAAAAAAGAGAGTAAAGCAATGATGATTTTGAACAAGTCTACGAATCTTTGACTTGCACACCAAAGTACCACCTCCAAATTGACACAAAACTCAAGGTTGAAACAGAAAGCTATGCATCATGTTTGAGTAGTAGCTATCTCTCTATATAATAGTTTCATTCATCTGGCTGATTATGAAGAATGCAATGTAATGTTTTCACACTGCAAATTAGTCAGTGTATGACACAGACATGTCTGTTTTACTTTTCCTCTGCCATCCCAACTCAAAAGGATTGGAATTTCACAAGGGTTCTCTGAATATTACTAATTTTTGTTTCCTCCAGTCAATGCTTCCAAATGTTCTGTATTCAAATCAAAACTCACCTGAAACAAGCAAAGGAACATTATAAGAATGATCAGAGGAGACAAAAATTGATAATATAACTCTTATGAAATTTCTTCTGAGTTGAGGTGGCAGAAGAAGATTGAAACAAACAATATATTTGTGTTATATACACTGAGGTTACTATCATATAAAACAACTTGGCATTAGTAAGGTGGGGTGTCACAGTTATTTCTTTCTATATCTTTGAGGTCTGTGACACCCCACCTTACTAACGCCAGGTTAAGATTAATTTCCAGTATTTTTATATTTAAGTGCAATTTATGTTCAATGGTATTCATAAACAAGAATTCACCAATTAACTGACTACAATTTGCATTAACTAGGTTTCAATTATTTCAAGTCTCTCAAATATCATTATGGGCTCAAATTCCAATTCGTTTTTTTACAGAATAATACCATGCATCATCACATCATGTTTAAGAAACAAATTCTATTTTTATCTTTTATATGATTAAAAAAAAATCTTCCAAGCTCTTTGTTTAAAATAATATATGGTTTTAGAGAGAGTTGAAGATATAATAGCACCATGACTTTCTTTTGTTTTTATTTAATATTTATATATTTTATGCAAAAGAAATTTAATTTTATTTGAAAATATCCTTTTTCTTTTAAATAAGATATACCGATCATCTCACTTAGTTCAACAGTATTGTAGATGTGCACATACTCATAAAATTTAAAATAATGCTGAAAACATTTGTTAAAGACAATTTTATTGGACAAGTTAAATTACATAGACATGGGCAGTTCACAAATGAAGACCAAAGCTACATACCAAAATTGACTGACACAGAGGTCGAGAACGATTCCATTTCCTATGGATAACCCACACACAGCCCAACACAGTGGGTACATATGCTGTTACAGTGATGTTAAGTTGTACAGCATTCTGGGTTGGGAATCTGGTTGGTAGTCACACTAGTTATGTTACAGGTTTGATGAAGGACAATAATGTCCTCAGCATGATTTGGTAACTTCATTTTTAGTTACACTGGTTGCAGCACCCAAATAAAGTGTTGAAGTCCAAGATCTGTTTAGTAAACTTCATGTAGAAACATCCTGGTGAAATATTCTACATATATATAAAAAAGTTCTACGCCAATGAAACAGAGAAATGTGCCCCAAAAATTATGTAAACATGCTACATGCTATATTAGTGTAGATCAATTTTAGCCTACAAAGTGAACCTGTGTGCAGATGCTTCTTGTTATGAAATTGAAGAATGTTAGTGGACATGCTTAAATAAGGGCAATTTCTACAACTCTTTTGGATAGAAAGGTTCAGAAGTAGTCTTTAAACTTCACAAGGTTAACAGTGACAATCAAGGCTGATGAGCATGTCTCAGTTCCAGAACAGTATTCTTCAATGAATGCATGAACACACATGCACAGCATTTTATCTTTCAATTCTTTCTTTCTTGCTTGCTTCCCTTGCTTACTTACTTTTTCACATATAATATATAAGTAGCACTGTACTGGGACAACAGACATAAGGGTGCACGCAGAAAGCTAACAGTAGTGACATCCAACTGAACCACAAATAAACCGTTTAAAGAATTTAAAAAACTCCTGGCTTTCTACAAACTGTTATAATTCAATAAATTTAGTAACATATACATATTTTCTTGCAGTTTTTTTTCCCACAGAAAAGTAAATAAAATGAAGATGTAGTACAGTAACTGTACTTGTCCTAGAAAATTAACCTTGTAGTAATAAATGTTTTTTTTTCTCCAATGGTCCCTAAATCATAAGAGCTGCAAATTATAAAAAATGGGTGCATGTCAAGGTAAAAAAAGGTGATGTTTAATCTAGTGATGTCTTTATATATTTAGCTTTATATATTTATGTACAAAAACTCCACCTTAAAAAGTTCTGAAAATTGTAAATTACAAAAGGAATTTCATTGAATGCCAAAAACAATTCTGCATTTCAGGTTGTGTATTTTAAACAAATATTTCATAACAGAAAAATAATAAGGAGAATGAAGAGAGAAAAAAATATTGTAAACTTGGTTCATTTTGTTCATATAGAGATACTATGCTGTTGTAATGCATTGCTGTAGGTGAATATGCATCAATCTGTTGGACTATCAGATTGGGGAGAGTGGGGCTCAAGCTCCCCAAACAGCTAGAACAACAGCCTATTATTGGGCAGCCTCACTTCTCAACTATCAAAGGATTTTTGAGAAGTGACACACACACACACACATTTTACTTTACAAAAAAACATGAACTGGACAGCAACAAAATCCCCAAGTAGTGCCAGCCTGTCAGAAATAGCATTCTTTTTCTCAAAGTAGCAATGGCAACAATATGGCAATAGCCAAACACATCTTCCCTCCCATACAGAATAGATTAAAGGCTATGACTAGACCTTCCAAAATGAAAGGTGGCAGGCACACAAAGTGAACAGCCTATCTTTGGTCACTCACAATACCAGTGAATGGGGCCTGGAAGCTACTCACCAACCATCAGACATTTTCCTTGAGGCAGCATCAATTATTTCTCTGGTACATGTGTGTGTGTATGTACGTGTGTGTGTGTGTGTGTGGCATGCAGTAAAGTAGGCAACAGGAATGCAGCAGCTGGGTGGTGAGCATATGGCCCAAAAAAACTAGACCTCAGTTCCAGATCTTCAAAAAGCTGTCCCAGGAACCAGTAGCTACTGCCATTCCATCTTCTGTTACTCCTAAGCAGCTTACACGATTATCATGCCCTGCCAGTACTCCTGAAAGAAAACCATAACTATATTAGTAAACATCAGCAATGAGTGGTCAGATAAATTATATTAATACAGTTAATAATTCAAATATATTTACATGTAGATGAATGTAAGTGTATGTGTGGGTATGCACACACCTCTCTCCTTTTTAGTGGGCCTGTTAAAAACACGAGAAGCAGCTGCTCAACATCTTTTTACAGTCAACTACAAACTCACCACACCTGTTTCTCTTGCTGAAATTTTATTCCAATCTATAGCATGATCCCCACCACTGCAGTGATCAAATCTAACACACTTTGACCTCAAATTCCATCTTGCACATACTGCTTGAAAAAGTTCTCTCAACAGATCAATAAATTCTCCTTCATTCTTATGAGTTTTCTCTGCTACCCAATCAATATTCGAATAAGTCATCCATGATGATTACTTGTTTAGTATTCATAAAGGTAAAATTTGATGATGCATTTCATCATCCCAAGCAACTGAACCCAAATCTGTAGCAATACCCCACTACATTTCATCCTATTAACCTTCACACCACATAGCCTCAAATTAACTGCTAATGAGACAATATTACTTTCAATGCTCATCAGTTTTTCATCCTAATCAGACTTGAATCATCTGATATTAATAGTAATATCCCTCCTCCTCCCTATCTCTTCTGTCCTTCCTAAAATGCTAAACCCTATACCCTGGAACCAGGATTCACTAATGCCCACAATTTTAGGCCACAACACAATATATTCATCAGGGCTATAAAATCAACCCCCCCCACTTTTTTTTAATGCTTCTTACATTAATGTATCGACATAAGTTACTTCCTGACTTTTTTCACATACATCTGCAGCCTGCTTTACCCTTGAGCAACTTTGTCTTTCACATCTCCACACACTCAAAAAAATGTTTTGAGTATTTGAAGATTGTTATGAATTAACAGCCTTTAAATCTTTCTCCATATCAAGAGCTTTTTTCTTTGAGACTATCTACAACTCAGATAAGCAGCCAGAATATCATCTGATAAAAAAAATTAAACATCACCTTATCAAGAAATTCAATAATCTCATCCATAGGAAGTATTAACCTTATAAGTTATCTTCTGAAACCTTTTGATTAAATTGTTCATAAAACTTGCAAAATTTATGAACAATAAAGTGCAAATTCTTGGGAATGGAATGAAATTTGCAGTTACTTCTAAGTACATTCCATTTTGAATATTTTTAGCAACATGCTCTAGATTTCTTTGCTGTTAAACCCAGAGATTGGATCAGATATATCGCCAACATTTCAGTTATTTGGTCCCATGGCTCTAACTTTACATGCCTTTCCTCAGCCACCTGAATAAATATCAAAAATGTATACAATTTACCAATGAAATTAAAAACTAGAGCACACATTCCATTTCTGGATATACACTCATACCTTGCTATATTTCCATATAAAGCTGTATAAATTCAGTAAGACCCTTCCAATTTTATAAAAAAATAGAAAATCATTGGGTTTCTGGTTGAAAATGCATTTTTTATTTAATTTAAAATATTGTTTACATTAGTTATAAATGAAAACAAAAATATAATTCTATAATACTAATAAAATAAAATGAAATAAAACACAAATAACAAATGAACGTTTTTTTTAAATTTTTGAATCAGTCTGATGACAAATTGCATGACATCACTTCGTTAATGTCATCATCTGTTGTTGTCTGAGGACCTGGTTTAAAAAATTTGTCTACCGTTTGTTGTATTTTGAGTCTCTTTTCTTTTCTTTTTGCAATTCTTTGTAGCAGTTAATAACTGTGTTAATGCCGTGAGAAACTTTGGCACTGCATTCTTCGTTAGGATAGTTTTGAAGTAGGATCTTTATTCCTTGTTCAAAATGAGTAAGCACATTCGATAAATCCTTCAAGGTTAATTGTCAGCAAACAACTGGCTCTTGTTATTCCTCATCAAATGTACGGTTTGTTTCTAACTGAATTAATTCTTCGTTAGAAAGTGGTTCTCTATCAGCATCTAACAAATCGATTAAATCACGTTCTTCCACATCCTCAAAACCAAGTTCATTTGCAAAATAATTCAATATATTTTGTCGCATTCCAGAACTCCTTAATTGACGATTCACCATCGGTTTCATTTATAAGTTTTTGAAAGGTTCTTTGTAAATTATATGCCTTAAAAGTAGCTATTGCACCCTGATCCATTGGCTGGATTAGGGTCATTGTTTTTTTAGGTAGATATTCAATCTCCACATCTTCAGATAAGTTAACTGGATGCTCTGGAGCATTATCCAATAGGAGCAAGAATTTGTTACTTAAATTTTCTCTTGCTAGTATTTTTTGACATCAGGGCAAAAATAATTTTTGAACCAATCTTCGAAGAGTGTTTTGGTCATCCAAGCTTTTTTGTTGGACCAAATGACAGGCAATTATTTCTTGTCCAATCCTTTTAAAGTTCTTGGATTTTCAGAAGCATATACCAAAAGCGGTTTCAGCTTAAAATCCCCTGCCGCATTCACACCAAGGAGCAAAGTTAATCGCTCTTTGGACACCTTATATCCAGATGCAGCCCTTTCGTTTTTTGAAATGTAAGTTCTTTCAGGCATTCGTTTCCAATAAAGTGCTGTTTCGTCCACATTAAAAACTTGTTGAGGAACGTATCCACCTCTTTCAATAATTGATTTCAGAATGTTTGGATAGGTTAGAGCTTCATCGGCACTAGCTGCTTCACGTTTCATTTTAATATTATGCAAATTATGGCAATTTTTAAATTTTTCAAACCTCTCATCACTCTCCAAATTTAAAGAACATTTCAGGCTCATGTTTCCCCAAAATACATACTGGATTCTATTTAAAAATCAAAAAATAATAACAGTTATAATGTACACACTTTATAGCAACAGGAATACATACACACTTTAATATGTATTTATTTACATACAAATGCATATTATGTACTTATCAACAATCTTTATAGTTGAAACAGAATGCAAGAAGAAACAAACACTTCTACTTTTGATACTGAGGATTTACCTAATTTACTAAACTGATCACTAAATGCATGTACTCATGAGCACGTTTACAGAAGGCGGGGATGAATTATGTGCTATGCGAAGATTGCGCGACTACAAGATGATGAAAGTAGCGTTCAAACCAAACCTGCACGGAGTGGTGCGGTTGGCCTAGAACACATGACAAAAGATGTACACAGGGGATTCTCGATTTTTGGCCATATATTGAAAAATTGTGGGCCGTAAATCGAAACTTAGCCATAATTACACAAGGCTGTTATAGTGAAAAGCTGTATAGAGAGGTATTAGCGCACTTATCACCTGTCTTTCCCTCGGAGAGTTCATCTTCGCTGTCTACTGTAACCCTACACAAATTAGCAAATACATATACACTCATATCACCAACCAACGCAAAAATTCAGCATATAATAAATTTAGTTTAATCCTTTATCCACAAACTTTCAACAAAAATTCAGCATCATTAACATCCTCAAAGACTGAGCAGCAAATATTTGCTCCAAAGAGCAAGTTCTTAGCATGAATTACAAATTATCCATAGTATTTTTATAAACCATGGCTATAGTAACAAAAACACTATCAACAAAATTCTACACAAGATTGCACCTAAAAAAAATTAGAATAAGCAAAACCTTAGATTCCATATATTAATGGGTTACTAGAAAAAATAAACTAAAGGGTTATCAAGAAAAATACTACACAAAACAATATCTTCATGCCATCTTTAAACTCCATGCACAAAATTTAAGAACTTATTCAACTCAGACAAGGCCCGCCTTGAATGTACTGAATTTAATTCACCTGTAACTTGCCCTATATAGATAAAACAAGATGTCCAATTCCGATAAAAGAAACACAAACAACATATTAAATTTAATAAAATCTGGCCTTTCTGATCATGGTCTGAATATGCTACACAGAACTGCAAAGACAACTGTTTCTTATATCATACCAAAACCAAGTATGAGCACTAACTAAAAGAGGCCTGTAAAATTCTACTGAACCAGACTAATCTCAACAATAATGATGGCTTAAAAATTGTTCAAGAATATGGATGGCAATTATTCAACCCATAAAACGTTTATTCTAACAGGTCACAATAATTAGGAATGTAAGCCTCCAGCAATCCCTTACCTCCAGGACATGTCAAATTACTCCAAGCATAATTCAACAATAACAAACCTCAGCCCTTAGTTAAATTATTGATTAAGCCATCACTAATACCTTATAATTAAAGGATAATTATGACTCAATCTCTGGCCATATAAAACAGGATTAGTGTTGATTTCTTCTTCCCCACATGAGAGATCAGGATGGAAGAGCAATCATCATCATACGTATCAAGGATTTAGGCCTAGTATGGCCTGTTCCGGCCTTAGAAGTCATCTTTTTATATCGTTGAATTGTTTAAGAGGACGTCCTGGTTTCCTTTTTCCTAATGGCTTGTACTTTAAGGCTTGTTTTGGTAATCCTTCTGTTTTCATTTTTTGAACGTGTTCCATCCATCTATGTTTATATTTTTTAATTTTTTCTATTACTGGTTCTTGGTTTAATTCTTTCATAATATCTTCGTTTCTTTTGTGATCAAATAGGGTATACTTTGCAGTTTTTCTCATAAACTTCATTTCTGCTGTTGTTAATCTTTGTTTGTCTTTTTGTTTTATTGTCCAGATTTCGCTTCCATACATTAAGACCGGTAGGGCTAATGTATTGTATACTTTTAGCCTGGTTTGTTTTTGAACTAAGTTTGGTTTAATTATAGAGTTAATTACCCCTGTTATTTTTAAATATTTTGCAATTTTTATGTTTATATCTTTTTCATTTTCATAAGTGATCATACATCCTAGGTAGTTAAATGAATTCACCTGTTCTAAGATCTTGTTATCTAATACTATTTAGTTCTTGCTGGATCTTGTCTTTTAAAGGCCATAGTTTTTGATTTTTCCGTTGATATTATCATACCATAATCTTTGGATATCTCATTTAGATTTAAAATAGCTTTCTGTAAGTTATCTTCAGAATTTGTAATTATTATTTGGTTGTCTGCAAAGAAGAGAGTGTTTAAGTTAACTGTAGGTGAAAGTTTAATTCCTTGATGTAAATTTTTACTCCATTTTATTATTATTTCATTTAAGTAGATATTAAAAAGAGTTGCTGAGAGGGGACATCCCTGTCGGACCCCTTGGTTTATCTCTCTTGTATATGATAGCTCATGATTTAATCTTATTTGTATTTGATTATTTTCATATATACTTTTGACAGCTTTTAGGATATTATTTGGTATTTGTCTTTCTTTTAATATGTTAAATAATATGTTTCTTTTAACTTTGTCAAATGCTTTTTCAAAATCAATAAATGCAATATGTGTTTCTAAATTATATTCTCTTCTTTTCTCTATTATTAATTTATTAATTTTAGGCAGAAGGCTGGGTCTATACATGATCGTCCTTTTCTAAATCCATTTTGTACCTCTAGAATAAAGTTTTCGGAATATTTCATTAGTTTGTTATTTAAGATTCTGCTGTATATTTTGTAACATGAATTTAGTATACTGATACCTCTATAGTTTTTAGGGTCATCTCTATTACCTTTCTTAAAGATAGGAATCACAATTGCTTTTTTCCATTCTATTGGGGGGATACCAGTTGAGTAAATTTTATTTAAAAATAATAAGAGTCTTCCTTTGAATCTTGTTCCTGCGTATTTATATAGTTCTGAACCTAGCTTATCTTCTCCAGGTGATTTTCTGTTTCTTGTTTCTTTCAGGCTGATTTCTAATTCTTCTTCAGTTATTTCCTTTTCATTTTCGTTAATTGTTTGCCAGTTGTCTTTTTTAAAATATTTGTCTGTCCACAGTTCTGTGTAGTAATTTAGAAATTCTTCTAATTTCAATTCAGTGTTTAATTTTATGTTTTCTTTGGTATCTGCATTTAGGTGTTTCAAAATCTTATATACATTGGGTCTTATTTTATATAAATCATGTTCTAAATTAGAAACAAATTTATTCCATGATTCTCTATGTCTTTTTCTGACTTCTCTTTTAGCTATGGATCTTATTCTTTTATATTCTATTTCATCTTCTAATCTTTTACTACTTAACCATTTGTGATAGGCTTCTTTTTTCTTTTTGATTATTTCTTTGATTGTATCATGCCAGATCTTCAGTTTTTTTCTTTTATTGAATTTTTTGGTCTTTCCTAAGCTTTCATTTGCTGCTGCATTTAGTATCGTTTTTATATTAAGCCATTCTATTTCTATTTCTTCATTTTGTTTTATTTTATTTAGATATTGGTTAATTCTTTGTTCATATAGCCATTGTACATTTGTGTCATTCAATAGTTTAGTTTTATAAACAAATGTTTCAATTTTTCTTTCTGTTCTTGTTACTTGTAGCCATTTAGGAGATAATCTTAATTTTATTTTAACAAGGAAGTGGTCACTACTTATTTCATATCCTCTGTGAACTCTAACATCTAGTGAAAATTTTGATGTCTTTTCATTTAATATGAAGTGATCTAATATTGATTTCCATCCTCTTGCTGCCCAATTATATTTATGTATAGAAGGAATTCATTATTTTTAGGTTATTATAAACTACAAAGTCAATCAATTTTTTACCATTTCTGTTTAGAGTGTGTTCTCCATGTATTCCTATATTATTAATTTTCGTGTTCCAATTCTTGCATTTAAGTCTCCTGCTAAAATTATGTAATCATTTTTATTTATTTTATTATATATGTTTTGTAGCTGATTATAAAAATCAATATTATCCTGTTCTCTACCTTCTTCTGGGACATATATAAACCAATTATTGTTAAATAGCCTCTATCTATTTTTATTC
Organism: Typopeltis vanoorti; assembly: GCF_054136105.1. NCBI lineage: Eukaryota > Metazoa > Arthropoda > Arachnida > Uropygi > Thelyphonidae > Typopeltis > Typopeltis vanoorti. Next base: position 109,340,149 of record NC_143550.1, on the reverse strand, counting down.
TAGCTTCTATTATTCTTTCATTCCATAATTTATAATGTTTTAACTGTTTTGAAAGGGAGTTATGAATCCAAATCATGACTCCTGCTTGTGCTCTTTGGTCTCTGTCGACTCCACTGTATATCACATTAAAATTTTCAGTTCTCATAGTTCCTTTTAATTTCTTTTTTGTTTCAGTGATTACTGCTATTTTAGTAATCTTTTTTATGGAAGAGCAATGGTTGACCAAACTATTTTATGGAAGAGCAAATATGGTTGACCAAATTAGTGATGCTTTGGCATATTGTTTGTACTGTACTGTAACATAAATTTACATTAAAGATGCTAAGAAATTATATTCTTGGATATAGGATTAAACTAAGAATATAATTTCTTTGCATCTTAATTTATAGTATAACCAAGTGAAAAACTTTCAACAAAATGTAATATAACTTGTTTTTCTGTTTATATGACGATGACCTTGATATCAAGGTCAAAACATTGGGAAATTAAAGTTATTACTCCTAACATGGTAGTGATTTTCATAATTTTACATGAAGAGACAGTGAGTTTGAATCCCACTGCAAACATGGATATTTGTGAATGTCTTTAGGTGGTAGATGAATTTCACTGTCCAGTGTGAGACCACCACCACCCTATTTGTTGTAGGCCTGATTGTCTCGAAAAAGTCCCAAACTTAGTTTCTAGCACAGGACTGTTACTGGATTATCTAGCCCTTAGCACATCCAAAGGTAGTAATCCTACTGTACTCACATACAACAGGTTTATGAACTTTTGTGAGGGGATTCAGTTTTAAAAATATATATATTAAGCTCAGTCCTTTACATATGGTAACTTCTAAATCTTCTATAAAGTACTGCAATCCTTCGATCTGAATAAAAACCTGCTATAACAAATTTTAGACAGGAATATAGAAAACATCAGTTACATTTTCAAACTTGCTCTCTTGGTTGGCCAGCAATTTTGGGAAATGAAGTTCATTTCCTAATGAGAGACCCAGTGCCTCAACTAATTGAGATTGAAATGGCTTGAAAAGCAACTTCAGAACTCCATGAAGTGGGGGTCTCTAAACCTGGGCTCTAGAAATATTTGCTAGAGTAGGGTTTCAAGAAAAAAAACAAAAAATAGAAAAAAAATTCTTAACCCATCCATGGTACTAATGACTATAGGTTTATGACCTTTCGTGGGTGAGAGGGGCATAAAAATATATATAATGAAGATAGCAAGCTAAATATGGAAATAGAATACAGAATAAGTAAGGATGGCTCATACGGTGGAGTGATGAATAAATTTATATTCAGCTGCCTCTTAAAAGATGCAAAATTTTTTATCACAGTACAGTAATATTATTATTATAATATTACTATATTACTATTCAGTACAGTAATATCAATCAATTATCAAAAATTTGCTAATTAGCAATAAATTTCCAAACAACATTTCAAACATTATATGCAAATTTAAAATTTATTTTGTTATTTTTAGATTAATGGTGATAAGCCTAAAAATATACTTGCCAATAATCTTCATTATGCTTCCCTTGTGATTAAATTTCCGATGTCCCAACTCGCATAACAATTATTACTATTATACAAGTATCTCCATATAGTCAGGAGACATATTATGGGGGATCGACTATTCACACAATACGAGGGTTGTTTGAAAAGTTTGGTAAAAAAAAATAAGTTAAACACGTTTTTTTGGAAACAATCACCTTCATTTCTCAACATAGTCTCCATCGAGGTCTACACATTTAGTCCAGCGAGTTTCCAATTTTTTCATCCCATATAAAAAGTAGGATTTGTCAAATTGTACAAAATTTGACACCTTGATGACATTCTTGTTCGAAGAAATTTTTTTCCCACTGACCCAAATTTTTAAGTTTGGGAACAAAAAGAAGTCACACGGGACCAAGTCCGGAGAATACGATGGATGTGGAACCAATGCAAACTTCAGTTCGTGCAATTTTGCCATTCTAACGCTCAATGTGTGGGATGGTGCATTGTATTGATGAAAGAGCACTTTTTTTATGCACCAATCTTGGCCGTTTTTTCTTCAGTTCTTCTTTTAAAAGGTCCAACAATGATGCATAATAGACTGTAGTTATTGTCTTACCCTTTTCCAAAGTCTATCATGATAATTCCTTGGGAATCCCAAAAACGGTCTTCACTTTTTTTGGTGCTCTTTCACTGGGCATTGTCCATTGTACTGCTGCATGGACACAGGTTTGTCATGGCAGATCCAAGTTTCATTTAGTCACGAATCGATGCAAAAAAATCCCGTGAATTGTGATTAAACATCGCCAAATACTGTGTCAAAATGTCTTTTGGCATGCGTTTTTGATCGACAGTCAACAATCATGGCACCCATCTTTTTCATGTGCAATTTTTTTTGCAGGATATTATACACCCGTTCAGTTGAGATACCTACAATCTCATGCATTTTCACTCGGCGGTCTTCCATAACGGTACCTTCGTATCATTTCCTTCATAGTGACTTCAGTCGGGCATCTGGGGCATGCTTTATCTTCGATGAACTTACAACCCTGTTTAAACTCATTTATCCCAAAATAAATAGTCTTTAATGCTGGTGCAGAGTCCCCATGAACTGCATCTAACTCAGCTTTGATCTGCACGGCTGTCCACTTCCTCAAATAAGTGTTTTATCACTACACGAAACTCGTTTTTCTTTATTTTTATTAAAAATGTGAACACGGTCATTTTAAATGTTTACCAAACGAGAACTATGCATTGCACATGGCTAAAATTTTGCCAGTGGTCATGAAAAAGATGATGAATGAACAAATTGTGTCACCATCTATTGGAAATTTACCAAACTTTTCAAACAACCCTTGTATCTATCATACCTCCTGTTAAGCTCACTCATTCATTGATGAAGCACCCACAACCACTTCTGACAACCTATTCACCACCTTTCAAAGCAAAAACTCTAGTCCTAACATCCTTGCTAACCACACTCTCACACAACTTCCACTGGTGATCCTTGTTCTCTCCCTTCTTGCAATGTAATGAAAAGTCTTCAGTGTTAATCCTATAACACTCCTTTAATAACTTAAATGCTTCTATCATGTCTTCTCTTTTTTACCTGTCAGTTAATTTTTGAAGCCTACAGACCATCAATCTATTCTCAGCATTCTACATCCCTGCCACAATCTTTGCCACTCGCCTCTGAATCCTCTCCAAAACTTCATCCCCATGGAATTCATGAGTACAGATGTGGCCTTATTAACAACTTATAGAGAGGAACAATAACCTCTCTATCTCTGCTTGTTAATGTGTCTACAATAACCACATAATCTGATGTGCTGTTTTGGTTGCTTTCACAATATGCCCTCTAAATTTCAATTCCCCTGTCCACAATCACAATCAGGTCCCTGGCCCCATAAGTTTCCTGCAGTACAGTTCCACCAATAGTACACAGTTTCTGATCTCTTCCAAAAGTGCATCACCTTACACCTGACCACATTAAACTGTCAGCTAGTTACCTTTGCCCATACTGCTAGTCTGCTTAAGTATTCAGCAAACAACTGAATATTTCCTGTCATATCATTTCCTATATTATTGATATACAAATTAAACAGCAGAGGACCAAGTACTGAGCCCTGCAGTACACCACTCCTCTCTTGCATTCTTCTGGACTCAACTCCTCCATAAACCACACTTTGATATCTGTCCATCAGGCACCCTTTAATCCAATATCATATCTATCACCATTTGCTCCAATTTATACAATAGAGTTCTATGTGGAAGCTTGTCAAATGCTTTTACAAAGTCTAGCAATATTACTGAGTAGCCAATTTCCCTTATCCAACTCCATTGTCACTTGATTATAAAAAGTGAAAAAATTACTAAAGCAAGGCTTACTGTTCACGAAACCATGTCGTTCCTTATAGAGTATCATATTTCTATCTGCCCAGTCCTGAATTCTACCTTTCACCAATTTCTCCAATACTTTAATCACCACAACCACTCCTGAAATGCTGATTGGCCTATAACTTGCTGCTTCTGTCTTGGAGTCTCCTTTATGCAATGGGATTATTCTGCCCTTTTAACACTCATTGGTACCCTCCCAGTACAGAGACTTAAATTAAACAGCTTGGTTAGAGCTGTTTTTCCTTTGACATTCTCATAATACACAGGCCAATACCATCTAATCCCATTGCTGTGTTTGTACTAAGGGCTCTGCAATAATTTAAGCACCTCCATTTCTTAAACCTCTATTCTCCTATCAGTCAATGCTACATCTGGCATTGTAATGTTGCAATCTAAATGGTACACTCCAGCAAAATGCTTACTCAATAATTCAACTATTTGGTTTGGTTCTGTTACTTCCCCACCATCAGCAGTTTTTAAAATCACCCTTCCATAGTCATTCCTCATTTTTTACTTGCCAGGTAGCAAAAGAACTCTTTAGAGTTTCTTTTCAATCATCAGCTAGCTTTCTCTCAGCTTTTGTGCCTATGCCTTATACTGCTCATGGGCATGCTGATCACCTTTATCTTTATAATTCTTCTACAAACTTTCCTTTGTGTGCAACTCCTGCTTAACAAAGCTATTCATCCATCTAACTTCAAACTAATTATTCCTTCTGACCCTAGGTATATATTCAGATAATGCTTTTTCAAACACCCCTTGATCACTTCCAATCACCACCAACATTCCCAAATTCTTATGCCAAGGGCTCTGCTGAAGGTTGATTCCTGAGCTTATCATAATCACCTGCTTTGTAATTCCACATACTCTTATAGCCCTTCTTAATGGAAAATTCTACATAATCACTAATCAAGGCTACACAATCACTTTCTCCAAGAGGAGGAAGCATTAGTGTTAAATTCTCTGATGCAATGATAAGAACCACACTTTTAACCCTTATGTCCCCTCCATTACATGTTGCCTCAGATAATTATCTCCAAGCTGATCTATAAATTCCATTTTCTTCCCTGCCTGTGACCATTCCTCCTTCTCTTAATCTATGCCTTCATAGTTGAAATCCACCCCCCCCATAACAATTACTTGACCTGTACTCATCATGCTAATTTGCGAGTGCATGTCATCTACATTCTTCTGCCTGTATATCCCCCTGGATCATCAAATCATCATTAGCATTGTCTCTTGATAGGTCCAATGGTACTCAGCAAATTCTCTTCCTCCAATTTCCTCTGTCTCTTGCTTCCTCCTTCATTTCTTGATATCCTCTTGTGCCCATTATATCACCAAGCATCATTAGGTCATCTTCTTCCTATTAGTCGCTTTCCTTCAATTTTCCCTTCTATCATTCTTTTCAGTAGGCTGTCTCCTCTTAATACATGTCATATCCAGTTATGCTTTCTTTGTCTTATAGTCTTTAGTAAATTCCTTTCTTCTGCAACTCTTTGTAATACTTTCTTCATTGGTAATTTTTTCAGTTCACTTTATTTTCTCCATTCTTCTCCATAACCACATTTCAAAGGCTTCCAACATTTTAGCTTCTTTCTTCCCAACTGTCCATGTTTCTGACCCATATAAAGTAATACTCCAAATATAACACTTAATAAGCCTTTTCTTTAAATTTTTATTCATTTTTTTAATAAACAAATTTTTCTTGCTATAAAATGTATATTTTCCTTCGTTAATTCTTTCTTTTATTTCCATGTCACATTTTCCATTTTCTTGTATTATACTACCAAGGTATTTGTATTGTCTCACTTGCTCTACACTTTCTCCATTCATCATCACCTTGACACTTCCTGGAGACTCTCATCAATTTTGTTTTCTTTGTGTTTTTGATACCATATTTCTTGCATACACTTTCAAATTTTTGCATTAGGTGCCGTAGTTCATCTTCGGTATTAGCTAACATTGCTTGATCATCTGTGAATCTAATATTTTATATTATTCTTCCTCCAATAGTGATTCCTCTTTTCTCTTCATCAAATGCTTCTTTTATCATTTCTTCTGCAAATATATTGAAGAGTGTCAGTGACAGGCAGCATCCCTGTTTTACACCTCTGCCAATCACACATTCCCATGTCCTGTTCCTTCTGATGCCTATAATTTTTGGTCAAATTGTGCTAACCAATACCAAAACCTCTTTAATCTTATTTCAATATATTTCTCACATCAGTATACATACACTGCAATACTCCCCCCCCCTTCATCCAACAACCTCTCTTATACCTTGTGTTACTTAGCCGATTAAGTTAACATGGGGCGTGACATTTTGCATTATGTGATTACTCTCCCACCTACTAACTTCTAGGTTGCCTGGACCCACATTCATCTGCACCTCCCCAAAACATTCAAGTTTCCATGACGTTGAACTTCCAAACTTTCACTGAACAACACTTTCTCAAGACTCCTGACATCAAATCCATTTAGAAGCAAGTCCTCCACCTTATATAAATCCTTCCTTCCATCAAACTCACTCCACAAACTCCACACCATTCCTTCTGCACAATCTGTGCACTGACTCTGTAATCATAGCTCTCCTACCGTTGCAACAGATTTACAACTTTTACTTTCTCACTCTTCTTTTTCCCATGGACTCTCAATGTCTTCTTGCATGCCACACTTGTTACCTGCTAAATCATTGGTACTTAACTCTCTGCATCCTTTACAGCATCACTGACATCATTTACCTTAGCTCCAGGAAAACACAATTTCATCACACTCTCCTCAAGGACTCCTCACATGAGCAAATCACCATACAAAATTTGATCCCTATTTCCCTGCTTTTGGTCTTACATGCTCTGCTTTGTCTCCCCTTTCTTTTGTTTTGGTGTCATACCATCTGCCAGGCATTTCTCCAACTACTGATTGTCATAGTTTGTTCTGTGAAGAACTTCACAGAAGTGCACAATATTTTCCATTACCTTCTGGCCATTCTCTTGTTATAATATATAAGAGTAAACTATGAAACATTCAGTAACCTTAAATTTAAAATTTTACTTTTATTATCGATGCTTACCTGCACGTTCAGCCTTCATAGAATCCCACACATTGCAATTGAAGTCATCATAGCCAGCCAGCAGAAGACGGCCACTTTTAGAGAAGGCAACAGAGGTAATGCCACAAATAATGTTATCATGTGAATACATGGCAAGCTCTTGATCTGCTCGGATATCAAACAATCTACAAGTTGCATCATCAGAGCCAGTGGCAAAAGCATAGCCATTTGGGAAGAACTGTGGGGGGAGAAATGATTTTAATGAAGAGAGAGGCAAAATCAGAGATTAAGTTTTAATTTGCTATTTATATAATATTAAACACAACACTCTGCAAAGTATTCTAAGCAAATGAAATACAGAAATCACTTAGATTATTTAAAAACTGAACTATATTTAGTTTTATCTTACATTAGTGAAGCTGTTATTCAAAAGTAGTGTCTAATGCACATACCTCTATTAAATAACTAGAAGTCACTTATGTTGGAAAGAAATAAGTATTATAGGTGGAATTTTCAGTTTAGTTTCAAGACCATCGAAACTCAATGCAAACAGTTAAAAAGTACAACAGAATAACAACTGAAAATTAAAGCACATGATATAATACAAAATACTAATAATGTAACTATTGTAATTGTAAACTAATGTAACCTGATTTGAAACTATTAGAATTCATGGAAAAACATTGAAATTATAATCAATAAATTACTTAACACAATTATGAGGAGTACTGAGTAAAATAATTTCCTAAAACTCAGAAAGAGAGTTAGTTTTGTTTTATGGATTTCATGGCTTTGTTTATACAATCTTTCTAATAAAAATAGCACCTGTATAAAATTTTAGTCCTATTCAAATGAATCCTGTGTGCCAAATAGATATGGCCTTGACTACAAGACCTGATTAATCAGACTTATGGAGATGAATGTAGTTCAAGTATTCTTTTAGACTAATGTGAGCAGACTGATTTGTCTGCTCATAAGAGAGGCCATATGAGCATGTAATTCTGTAAACTCCTGGATATGAGGGAGAGAGAATATTTAACCTTAGGAGAGTATAAGAATAAATTTTGTCTGCGAATCGGATGGAAGCAGATATGAGGGTTTATCTGGCATAGAAGTCTGAGTTTCTCAAACATTCATTATATCAAGAATAGGCTCTTAAAACTTCCTCTGAAGAAGGAATGGAATCATGGCTAAAATTATCATAATTAATTTTATGATAATGTTTGGATTAGAGCCATTGGAAATGCAGTGGCTATAGTGAAAGAGTCCTGTTTTCAGAGAGGAGTCAGTGGAGCATAAGGAGTGTAGATCCAAAATGCATTAAAGTTTTGATGATGCCCAACTGAGTTTTCAATGTCTTTCCTTGAATTCTAATAGTTAAGATAGAGCTCTCCTCTTGCAATGAATATCACGTATCATATCACATGCTTTAATTTTCAACTGTTATTCTATTGTATTTTGTCTAACTAATCACATTGAGAAAATATAGTCTTGAAACTAGACTCAAAATTTACCAGTAATAAATACTGGCTTAGAATATCTCATCCTCTTACATTTATGTTTTGTAATATAATAAATTATCTTCAAATCAATAAAACCTTTTTTTTTTGAGATTAATTTCATCTAAATTCAGTAAGATGTTGTAGGGTTTTAATGGTTAGAGAAATATGGAGAGTTCCTTGCAAAAAAACATTCTCCAGGTTGAACCCATGCCAGACCTATAAATTAGTTGCCTCATTAAATGTAGTAAACTTTCCACTTCTCAGTTGAAGTTTTCAGATAATTTTCAACTTATGCATGCTTTAAATGTTACCAAAAAATTAAAGTTATAACTTGAATACGTCCTCATAAAATAGCAACTATAAATTTTAACCATTATTTTGTTGTGTTCTTTCTGTGACATTATTAAAAAATGCGTTAATAACACTGGATAATATGGCATGGTGTACTGATGTTAATTTGTGAGACCCAGCTCAACTATTAAACACAGATAAACATTAGAAACCTTATATACAGAAATACAACAGCATTTATTTCATGAATATGAAGAACGAGCCTAAAATACTTCTGATTGGAATCAAAAACTATCAAAAATCTATTATTTTTTTTTAATGAAATGGTAAGCGGTGTTTGCATTTGAAAAGTGAAAGAAAGATTATTAGAAAACAACCTTCAGAATGAGAGTTGACTTGTTATTGCACTGCCTAAAAGACAACAGACCTTGTTCAGGAACCTATATATTTGAGTGTGCTTAATTTTAAAAAACGATAATTTTGAGAATCGTTTTGCCTTGATATAGCAACTATAATATATAGTTGCTATATCAAGCAAACTGTTTCAAACTGCCAGTTCTCAAATTTTACTTTTGTATCTTTTATTAAGAAAGTCACATTTCACATGTTTATCTACATGATCATATTTACTGATATGTACCCTAAAGTGGTCTAAAGGATACCGTGACAATACTACACAATTTATTACTAATGTTCTGTCAATAATTTTCCTCCAAATTAGTCTATCACTTGTCAGCACTCCAGTATTGTCAGATCTTATATTTTCTGTCTTCTAGGGCACTTCTAATCGAAGACTGAATCATCAGTCTTCGATTGATCTTGGTCTTCCTCTGGTTCTTTTTCCTGCCAACTTGGCATCAAACATTGTCTTGTATGTCTAGTGCACTGCTTTGGTTAATTTCTGTAATCTTGCATAACAAGGTAACGGCTGAACTGGATAAGGGAAATGGGTTTACAGTGATACTGCTGGACCTGGCAAAGGCGTTTGACAGGATACCACATGGAATACTAATCCGTAAACTACAACATATGGGAATGGATATAGGGTTGGTGAGGTGGATAGGTGGTTGGTTGATGGAGAGATATCAAAGAGTAGTTTATTCAGGAGTAGAGTCCAAAAGACGGCCTGTGACTAGTGGTGTGCCGCAGGGTTCTGTTCTTGGACCACTGCTGTTTAATCTGTTCATTAATGATATAGGGAAGGATCTAAGTGGAACAATTCATTTGTTCGCTGATGATGCAAAGTTGGGTAGGGTAATAGTGAATGCAGAAGATGTCAAAGTCTTGCAGGATGACTTAGATAGATTGGAGTTCTGGGCTAAGGAGAATGGATGTCAATTTAATGTGACAAAATGTAAGGTTATGCATTTTGGGGTGAAAAGATTAGCAACAGTATACCACATTGGTGGAACTGAACTCCAAGAGATTGATGAGGCCAGGGACTTGGGAGTGTTGGTGAATAGGGAGATGAAGTTTAGGGGGGCACTCTGCAAAAGTAGCTAAATCAGCTCATCACCTCACTTGGTTGTTGAAAAATACCTTGACGAGCAGAGACAAGCAAGTTATTGTACCTCTGTACCGAGCCTTGATAAGACCTCATCTCGACTACTGTGCCCAGATTTGGTCACCTCGGTTCCATCTTGATGGGGAGGAGGTGGAGAGGATCCAGAGGTGAGTGACTAAGATGATAACAGGTCTATGGAATGAACCATATGAGAACAGGTTGAAGATTTGTGGGTTGCAGGAATTAGTTGATAGGCGGAAAAGGGGAGATATGATTGAGACATTCAAATTGCTAAAGGGTTTCTATAGGATTAACTCAGAGGATATTTTTGAGATCAGCACTGGTGGTGGGAGAACTAGGGGACACCTATGGAAGCTGGGCAAGAGTGTGGTTAGCAGGGGTGTTAGAGCTGGGTTCTTTACTTTTAGAGTGGTAAATGAGTGGAATAAGCTGCCAGAGTCTGTTGTGGGTGCTATGACGGTGAACGAGTTCAAGACAAGGTATGATAGATACTGTGAGAATGTAATCGCATAGTTGTGTGGACATGATGTTTAGGGCCTCCCTCGATGAGTCTAAGGACTCCTGGAGTCGCCCAAAATAATAATAATAATAATAATAATAATAATAATAAATATATGTGTTTGGCTTCCAGCTTTGCTTATTCTTTGTCAATTTCCACATAATTTCAATCTTTACTAAAAATTATGCCTAAATAGCTGAAAAATGTTACTTGTTCTATAGGGTCTCAATTGGGAATGCTGTTGAAGTTTTCCATACTCCTACCTGTTTTCATAGTTAAATTTTTTTTTATTGATAATTTTAACACCAAATTGTTATAGCTGCTATTCAGTTCAGTTTTTCTAGAGAATTGGAATTGGATTTGTTTAGAAGTAGAACATTCTGCATAAAGCAGAGATATCAAAGAGTTGAATATCTTTGATTCTGTTATCAGATTTAACACCATTTTCTTTCATAATGCAACCCATACAGATGATGAATACTAGTGTAGCTTTCTCTCTCTCACATTGAACCATCTTCCTGTACTTCCTTGAATTCTCGCTGCTGACTTACAACTTAAACATAGACTATGCATTGCTCTGTATAATGTTCTCATATATGAGCCTACATGGGGGGGGGGGGGGTCTGGAAAGTTCTGATAAACACCTAGAACAAAAATGATATTAAAGCAACCACAAGAAAGAACATACTAGTAACAGAATTATGAAGGTAACTCATGTTCTTATATCCTCATATGTTCTTTCTTGTGATTGCTTTAATACAATTTTTGTTCTAGGTGTTTATCAGAACTTTCCCCTTTAGTCGAACAATTTTTTTCCCTTGTTGTCCTGTGCTTTTTCCAGATCTTCAGAGTGATTAAATACGGATCCTTCATATATTGCCATTATGTTTCACATATTTGATGTAAAGCAAAAAAATCTTGTGTGGAAAACCCGTGTTTGGCCTGAACCTGGCTCGTTCACTTAGTTTCTCAGTTGTTTTTGGCTAAGCCTCAAATTACCAGCCTATCCTTATTTGTTTAGTATTCTGTGGATAACTACTAACAAGACACATCACATGAAGGTTGATTGGACATTAGGTCAGAAACTAGCATTGGCACACTGTACCTTATTCAGTGCTACACATTTTTTGATAATGTCACAGAAAGAATATAACACTGCACTGTTTACATGTTTATTTTCTTTAATTATTGGTTATTTATTATCATCACTACAACCTCAGATGTAGAAATGATACCTTTAACAAATAAATTCTCAAACTCTATAGTTTGGGTTTCAAAGAAAAGCACAGAAATGTGTTTCTGCTCCCAAGGCTGATACACAAGACAAATCACTGTCCTTCCACTGAAAAAAAAAAAAACTGCTATAGAAAAACACATGTGACAAGAATTACTGTATTCTTTAAGAGTGAAATGAATATATAGTATTTTATCCTGTGATTAAATATATAGTTGTGTAAACAAGAATTCAATTTATTCAATAAAATCAATAAGAAAGAAAGATGATGCAAAACTTATTGAAATTAAACTAATGTAATGTTTCCCCTTCAACCAATTAAAAACTTTTTAGGTAAGGAACTAAAAAAATTAAAAATTTCAATTGAATACATTAAAAAAAAAGATTAGAATAATTTGCGAGTTATTTTAAATTACAAAAAGGGAGATTATTAAAATAAATTATAATGTAGTGTGACAGTTCTATAGGAAGAGCTATTTTAAAAAATAAAATAGAGAATGATATGGAAACAATGAATATCAACTTGGATATGAAAATTATGGAAGGTACTGAAATTTTTGCAATAATTTATACTACACTAGTGTCCAAAAGCTAAGAACAAACTACATTTTTATCTGAAAATATTTTCATGACTACAGTCAAATGTGGACATTTGACTGTAGTCATGAAAAATGTGTTATAAATTGCAATATGTTTTTGGCAAAAGTTATAAATTTCCTAAGGACATAGTTAAGGAATTAATGCACAGTGCTTACAGAAAACTGTATCTCAAACATGTTCTATATATGGGTTGAGACCTAGGGAGTGTGCTGGCCAGTCGATTAAATTAATATCCATATTCTCCACTGCTTGGGTATGATGTGGTGCGGCATTGTTATCCATAAAAATGAATTCTTAGCCTACACCACCGGAACAATCGAACATAACATTGAAGAACCTTGTTGCAACATTATTCACCAGTCATAGTTCCTTTTTCCAGCATTTGTAGCTCAGTGCATCCATTAAGAACAATGCCTCGCCACACCATAACCCTAGCACTGCCATATTTATCCCTTTCAAGAACATTCTCATGATGGTAAGCAGTGCTACTTTCATGCCAGATGAAGTGTCATCTAGAATCAGAGGAAAGACTAAAACGACTCTCATCTGTAAAGAGTATATTAGTCCACTGTTGTCATGTCCAATTTTAATGGATACAACACCACTGAAAATGTGCTCTATGATGAGCTGCAGATAAAGGGATGCAGACTACAAGCCTTTAGGTGTATAGGCCTACTTGTTGCAGATGACTTGCGACAGTTTGTCGAGATATCTGCATACCTCTGCACGAATGGAGCTGACTTGCAAGCTGATTTACTTGCAAGGTGCAAGTAAATCAGCTTGCAAGGCGAGGTGAGTCAATTACGTTTTGCTGTTATAACCAAATATCTCTCTTCATGCTCCATGGTGGAGCGAGGGCAACCTCTTAGCTTTTGATTCTCTGTCCAGAACACTTTCCATCAGTCTGTCCAGAGCCTGGATACAATGTGAGATTCCAAACTCTCTGGCAATATCAGTAATTCTTTAGCGTCCTTCTTCAAGTTTTCTAATAATTCTTCCCCGTGTGAAATCACCTAGATCAGTGATGAGCAACCCGCAGCCTACATGTGGCCCTTCAACTACTAACCTGCAGCCTGCCGAAATGTTGCACTTCATGAACCGAAGTTTAAACATTTAGCAAAAGGCACAATGTGTTATCAATATGAAACATGCATTAAGAGGTCGCGTGAAAAATATTTGCTTGCGACAATACTTCCCACGATTGTGACATTTGCCCTTTCAGTCTAGTGCATGAGCAGTCGTACTTGAATGATATATGAAAGTAGTTGCATTATTCTTGAATAAACTTATTAATAAAAAGTTATTTTAAAACCCAAGCAAATTATAAATTTAGAATGGTAATATAATTTTTTTATTTTAAAAAATTGTCTTTACAATTTTTTTTTTCTTTCTTACAAACAGAGTTCTGTGTTTAATCAACAAGTTCAAAATCTAGAAAACACAAAGTTGAGGACGAAAATCGTCAGTTTAACAAATGATGGGCATTTGACTATTTTTTATTTGCATAAAAGACAATGCTGTTTGTTTGATATGTTCTGAAAAGATATCTGTTTTCTCAAAGAATATAACTTCAAGAGGCATTATAAAGCTAAACATTCTTCAAAATATTACAATTTGCAAGGACAGTTACACAAAGACAAAGTGAATCAAAATCGCAAGAAGGACTGACGATCTTTCGCAAAGTATTGAGGAAAGTTTGCAGGTTTGCATTTCTGAGTCAGAATGAATTTCTTTGGCTTTGGATGAAAGTTCTGATATTATTGATATGGCACAACTTGCTGTCTTTTTGAGAGGAACAGATTCTAGTTTTAACATCACCAAAGAATTTGCATCTTTAGTTCCATTGAAAGGGACTACTATCGAAACACACACACACACACACACACACACACACACACACACACACACACACACAGGGAAATGAAAACTGTTCTTAATCAATTAAACATCCCAATAGAAAAGATCGTTGGTATAACAATGGAGCTCGAGCCATGTCTAGTATGAATGTTGGTCTGTCGGGATTATTATCCAGAAACATAAAAAGATTAACAGGACACTAAATAATTGTTTCTCACTGCATTTTTGTACCAAGAAAATTTGAGTGCAAAAGTTTTGAAAATGTCCAATGTTGTTCCACCGATCATTAAAATTGTAAATTTTATTAGATCTCAAGGATTGAATGATCGCTAATTTAAGGAATTTTTGAGAGATATGGAAAGCAAATATGGCAATATCCTTTTTAATACTGAGGTTTAATGGTTAAGTTGCGGCACAATGCTTAAGCATGTGTACAATTTCAAGAGTGAAATTCAGTTATTCTTGAAGATGAAAGACAACCTGTTTCCAGAATTTAATGACAAGGACTGGATGTGGGACTTTGCATTTTGTGTTGACATTACTCAACATTTGAATGAATTAAATGTAAATCTTCAAGGACAGAACAAACTTATTAATGAAATATTCAATAAAATAAAAGCCTTTGAAATAAAGAATTGCCAACTGGAATCTAATAATATGGCTCATTTTCCAAGTTTGAGAAACAAAAAAATATGCAGAGGAAATTATTATTATTTGACACCTCCAGGGAGTACTAAGACTCATTGAGGGAGGACACCTACTCTACATCTCTCCGTCTCCACTACTCAACCTGATCGATAAACCACCTCATCTACATCAAAGCCATCTACTGTCCACATCACCACTATTATTTTCACAGACAATCACAAACATCCATGCCCAAATATAGAGACTACAAGAAGAATTCAGTTCATGATTCAAAAAATTATGCGAAAATGAAACTAATTTTGATATTTTCTCATCACCCTTTAATATAGACATTGAAAGGATTCCCAAAGAATTTCAAATGGAAATAAGTAATTTGCAAAGCAACACTGAACTAAAAAATAAGTTTCAAAATGTTAGTCTTATTGATTTTTATAAGAGTTACTTTCTAACTGATAATTTTCCATTGCTGGCTACCCGTTCCAGGCAAATAATAAGTTTTGTAAGTGTGGGTTTCTGTGGTTTAGAAGTTCACATGGTATATTCCGGTAATTGGACCACATTTTTTTAATAAGCTATATAAAACACAATGAATTAATAAAAGACCCGACAAGTTTCGTAAGTCGTTTGACTTACATCTTCAGGGGTAAAAGGTAACTTAAAGTTTAAAACACAAAGAAAAGAGAAATTATTAGTAATAGTTCATGCTATACAGTTGTAGCCATCTGACTAGTCATAAAATTAAAAATCAGAATGTAGATTCAAAGCAGTGCTGAATTTAAACAATGCTGGATGATGCCACGTTCTCTTGTTCACGTTCATAATGTCCGAGGTCTGACTGAGGTATATTTTTTTTATTAAAGCTGACCAAACTTGGTGGAGAATTAATCTTTGATTTTTACTGCATTGTGTTGGTATTTTAAATTTCCTTATGTAACAGTTTTTTTTTCTATGTACGATATGTTTGTTTTCTGCCAGAGTACATTGTGGTGGTGGAAGTAGTATGGAAAGCTAGACCTGATTTGTGTTCTTTTCTGTTTTGCATATCCTTTTGGTGTTTGTTCATGTGAATTTCCCCAGATCTTCCTGTCTGTCCTACGTAGCAGATGCTGCAAGAACAATACATTTTTTAAACACTTGGTTTTTTTTAAAGGATGATGAGGAGGTTTCGGGGGATGTAGAAATCTCAAAATTTTTTCCAGCAGCAGAAAGGCTACTTTGATGTTATATTTGTTAAGTAATTTAGCCATCTTGACTGTAACATTTTTGATATATGGAAGCATGATAGCGTTTTTGAAATCTTGTTTCTGTGAGATGCTTGTAGGAGGTGTGTGGAGGATTTTTTTGATAGTCTTGGTTTCATAACCATTCTTTTAAAAGATCTGTGTTAGATATTCTAATTCTTCGTTTCTCTGTTTTTCTGTGCTGGAAATGTGTACGCTCTGTCCCTTAGGGTTTTTATTAGACCTCTTTTTTGCGAAGGGCGGCGGCAGTGGTGGTGTGAGACCACATTAAGAAATCTTCCTGTGTTGGTGGGTTTTTAATATATTGAGAAAGAAAGTTTATTATCCTTTTCATTGACTTCTAACAGAATGTCTAGAAAAGGCAGTTTCCTAAGTTCTTCTTGTTCTAAAGTAAATTTTATATTATTATGCAAATTATTTAAGTAATCTTTGAAAGCAATGAGTTCATCTGTTGTTCCTGGCCATATGATGAATATATCGTCTACATAGTGTAACCATATTTTTGGTTTTTTTATGACAATTGTTTAAAGCATTATTTTCAAAGTTTTCCATAAATAGGTTAGCTAAAGCCGGAGAGAGGGAAGAGCCCATAGCCAATCCTTCTTTTTGTTCCCAAAATTTGTCTTGATACATGAAAAAAAGTATTATTTATACAATGTTTATAAAGATCTACGATGTCCGGAGGAAAAAGGTCTTCCAGTACTGCCAAATAATAAGATTATTTGACAGTACTTATATGTGTGAACAACTCTTTTCAAAAATCAAAATTGTAAAAAATGATCGACAAAATTGCCTTGATGGCAAATGACTAAAAAAATTGTATTACAGTCGCAATTTTAAACATATCTCCCAATATTGAAAAGCTTGTTGATGAGAAACAGAGCCAAATATCTCATTAATTAAATTTCAGCAAATATTTAATTTCTTTTAATTAAAAAAATTATGTATGCATACCTGTGTATATATTGAAAGCATTACTAATCAAAAGTAAATCAAATTTAAAAAAAAAAAAAACTTTTCATTTTAATCTATGTCGAAAATAACAAATTCCACCCCATAAATTAAAATTTTTGATGAATATCTTAAAGTATTTAATATTGTGTTTGTTGCGGCCCATATGGAATATTAGGTTTTCAGTTGTGGTCTACTGAAGAACAAAGGTTGCTCATCACTGATCTAGATGATGCTTTTGAGACATTACATGACATCCAAGTTTATAACTTTATTCCTTCATGAAAAGAGCTTCCTTCAAATACAATTTGCTTAGTGCAGCCATTTACCTTTTATCCTGTTGGGTGAACAACATGATTCTTTTGCATGCAATTCAAAAATTTGAATGACTACCAATTTTCTACTCGAAATCTTCAACTATACAAATAGCCGCAAACTGATTTGTCTGAATTTGGGATTGTAATCTTCAGAAATAGTGTTAGTCTGTAGGTTTTGGATATCATTGTATTTAAAAAAAGGATGCAAATGAATTCACAACATCTTCTTGATCTGATATATTACTCATTTCCCCAGGGAAATAAAATTAGCAATGGATAATGTGTGCTGAAAGTGTAAGGAAAGTGAGGATTTAAAGTGTGTTCCAGGTCGGGAGATTGATGTCGATGCTGAAAGTCAGAATGTAGAAAATAGTGATATGATAGGAATTTGCGATGCAGTACCAGTTAGCTTTGAGAGTGGTGTTGAAAGTGAAAGTGAAGGTTTAACGGATAAAAAAAATGAAGAGTTAGTTTCAATGAGTGAGATCGTACAGTCGCACACAGTGATACATAGGGCGAAGCGACAGCTAGAGGGTTTGCAAAATTGTTTCATTAGCGGATACCAAGCGTATCTGCTAATGAAAGGCAAATGTATGATAAGAAAGATAAGAAAAATAAGAGTATGATTGGGAATGTAAGAAAAATGAAGGAGCGAGTTTTGTACAGCGATTCTTTAGTAAGAGGTGTAATAGATGAGATTTTGTTAAAATCGCACTTACCGGGTGTGAAAATTAAGGATGTAAGTGAGTCAATCAGAGCGCAAAAGCAGAATGAAAGAAAAGAAGAGTGGCAGGAACAAATGATTTAAAAGGTGATAAATTTGATATGAGAGAGGACCTGAAGGAATTACTAGAGGTAGCAAAAGAAAAGAGTGAGTGAGTCTGTTGCTACGGTATGACAGAGAAGAGTTGAGAAGGAGGGCCATAATTGCAAATGACTCTATGTGCAGGTTATGCAAGAGGAGTGGTGTGGAGTGAGTTTGATGCGCAAAAGGATTTCTATAAGATGGATGGTTTGCATCTGAATGGATTTGGTGTGCAGAAACTGGAAAAAGTGTTGTGGAATAAAGTGGAAGAGGATGTGCAGAATCAGGGAAACTAGAGTTATTAAAGGGGGGGGGAGTGGATATGCAGACTTTAGGAAGGCAGTTGAGTTTATGAATGTGTATAATATGCCCGAGCAAGTACGAAGGACAACAAATCAGAATGGGATAGTTAGTATAAAGCATCAGGATAGGGGTGGGACTAATGGGCTTCTGCATTTCATGTATACTAATGCCAGGAGTATTAGGAACAAGAAGGAATTTTTGGCCTTGGTTGGCTCTTAACCACAGGTTATTGGCATTAGTGGAACATGGCTAACAGAAGATGATATAGCTAGTGGGATAGAATGTGAGGGGTATAGTTTATTCAGGAGGGATAGAGAGAATAAAATGGTGGGAGGAGTGTTATTGATGATCGCTGATGAACTGCGGGATAGCAAAAAGAGCACATCTGAGGCTATTTGGTGTGAAATTGTGACTAGCAGAACAAAATATACAGTTGGGTGCTGTTATAAATCAAGTGATGGAATAGATGGTGGCAATGGTAAGCATAAGAAAATAGAAGCAATGAGTGGAAGGAGGGTAATTATATGGAGGATTTCAACTATGGTAACATTGATTGGAAGGAGGAGAGGACACATGGGAGGAAGGAATTAGATTTTATGCAGCTATTAAGGGATAACTATCTGCGACAGCATGTAATGGAAAATACTAGGGGTCAGAGAGTGCTTGACCTAGTAATTGCATCCGAGAATTTGGCTGTAATGAACATGACCATGTTGCCACCAATTGGTGAGAGTGATCATAAGGTGATCACTCTCACCAATCAACCACCTTCCTTGACCTGGAAGGTGGCTAAATGTGTGGAATTTTCAATTAAGACAGGGTACATGTGGAATTACCAGGCTGGTAAGTATGACAAGCTAAGGAGATTGCTTGGTTCAGTGCCATGGCATGTAAAACTGCAAGGTGCAAGGGCTGGATGTTGATAGTGCATGGGAGGTGGTTAAGAAGTGTTTGCAGGAGGCAATGGCTGACTGTATACCTAGAGTCCGAATAGTAAATCAAGTATGGGTTAAATGGATGAATAACACCATTAAGCTTGAGCTACAAAAAAAAAAAAAAAAAAAAAAAAAAAAAGAAACAACTGTGGAGGGAATTTAAGGAGAAAGGTGACCTGCAGGCTCCTGAAAGGTATAAAGTGCAAGCCAGAAGGGTAACAAGTGGTAAGAAAAGCAAAAGCGGATTATGAAAGAAAATTGGCCATGCAGGCTAAAGAGAATCTCAAACAGTTTTTTTGATATATTGCAAGTAAAAGAAAAAATGTATATGGCAGAATGATTTTAAAGAATGCCGATGGTAGGGAGGTAACAGAATCAGTTGATATAGTGGAATTACTGAGTGAGCATTTTACAAGAGTATATCATCCAGGGTGATATACTCTTGCAAATTGGTGATATTGCAGGAATGAAGGAACCAACAGCTTATACGGGAATTGTGGTGAATGAAGTTGAGGTGAATAGTCTATTACAAAATCTCAATGTGAATACATCTGTGGGATTGGATGGTATAACAGCTCGCGTCGTACGTGAAGTGGCTAAAGAATTGTCAGTGCCTTGACCATTTTGTTTAATTCGAGTCTCGGGTCTGGGTTAGTCTCAATGGGGGGAAATAGTTCCACTACAGAAAGGAGGTTCCAAGACTGCTGTTGAAAATGACCGACTGATCAGCATATTAGGAGTGTCATCAAGGTCTTGGAGAAAGTGGTCAAGAGGAAAATACAGGAATGGATAGATGAAAATGGGTTACTGTACGGGGACAGCATGGCTTTGTGAAGGGTAGATCATGCCTCAGTAACTTACTCACATTTTATAACACGGTGACGGCTGAACTGGATAAGGGTAATGGGTTTACAGTGATTCTGCTGGACCTTGCTAAGGCATTTTGACAGGATACCACATGGAATTCTAATCAGTAAACAGCAGCATATGAGGATGGATATAGGGTTGGTGAGATGGATAATAGGGTGGTTGATGGAGAGATATCAGAGAGTAGTTTATTCAGGAGTAGAGTCCAAAAGACGGCCTGTGACTAGTGGTGTGCCGCAGGGTTCTGTTCTTGGACCACTACTGTTTAATTTGTTCATTAACGATATAGGAAAGGATCTGAGAGGAACTGTTCATCTGTCTGCTGATAATGCAAAGTTGGGAAGAGGATAGTGAGTGCATAGGATGTCAAAATTTTGCACAGTGATTTGGATAGTTTGGAGGACTGGGCTAAGGAGAATGGATGTCAATTTAATGTGGCAAAATGTAAGGTTATGCATTTTGGGGTGAACAGATTAGCAGTAGTATACCACATTGGTGGAACTGTACTCCAGGAGATTGACGAGGCCAGGGATTTGGGAGTGTTGGTGAATAGGGAGTTGAAGTTTAGGGGCACACTGCAAAAGTGGCTAAATCAGCCCATCAAATCACTTGGTTATTGAGAATACTTTGACAAGCAGAGACAAGCAAGTTATTGTTCCTCTGTATCGAGCCTTGATAAGACCCCCATCTAGACTATTGTGCTCAGATTTGGGCATCAGGTTTTCTTCTTGATGGAGAGGATCCAGAGACGAGTGACCAAAATGATAGCAGGTCTATGGAATGAACCTTATGAGAACAGGTTGAAGATTTGTGGGTTGCAGAAATTGGTTGATAGGCGGAAGAGGGGAGGGGGAGGAATATGATTGAGATATTCAAATTACTGAAGGGTTTCTATAAGATTAATTCAGAAGATATTTTTGAGAACAGGACTGGTGGTGGGAGAACTAGGGCCATCCATGGAAACTGGGCAAGAGTGTGGTTATCAAGGGTGTTAGAGCTAAGTTTCTTACTTGGAGAGTGGTGAATGAGTGGAATAAGCTGCCAGAGTCTGTTTTGGGTGCCATGACTGTGAATGTTGAATAGTTGTTCTTGACATGAAGGACTCCTTGGAGTTGCCCATATTAATAATAATAATAATAAACTGTAAAAATACCAAGACATCAAATCATATCAAAACTGGCAACATCCAATAGGGAAGACATAGGATATATATAGGCCAATGCATGATAGATTTAAATGGTATTTAAAGGAGTTTCTAGTAATTCAAATTTGAGGTAACTGTGGCAAGTATTGAAAAGAAAACCAAGACATAGATGGGCTAATTGCAGTTAGGACTGCCTTATAATACATAAAAATAAGAGGTGATCAAATTAATCTTAATCAATTTGAAAAAAAAAAAAAAAAAAAAAAAAAAAAAAAAAAAAAAAAAAAAAAACATCGTTAATAATAAAAAACTAGTAATGAAATCTTAATCATGTTGAGCTGTTATAATTTGAAGGGATGGCAACCTGTTTCTGAAAAGTCAACTTTAAACTTACATTTACAGCCCCTCCATCCCCACACACACAAAAGTTTATTCTGTGGTATCAAGCTGCAGAATGTTCTGAAAGACTAGATTTGGTTTTAGAAATTCTATACACACACACACACTTTCTATATTCATCTGGTCTTAGAGATACTGTGCTTCCTGTTTATCCTTATCACATCAAGTAATGCTACGGGCATGCTAAACAGCCTGGTAAAAGATATAAGAACATATTTATCTTATAACATGTCATATCATTCTTCCATTCAGATACTGTGAAATCTTTTTTTTTTCAGATTCAAATTGAAAAATTACATTATACCATGATACTTATATACTTACAGTGACTGCATTAATGTCCGATTCATGGCCAGGGAATGTCTGTTTGCACATACCATCTCTTATGTCCCAAAGCTAAAAGGAAAGAAATTTCACTATTAAGAGATCTGATTAACTTTAAACTTACAAAGCGATTTCAACATTAAAAACAGTGTGTGTGCTCACATACAATATATACATTTAATTGCTTAAGGATTGTATTTATATAAATAATTAGGAGACCGTCACGTAATCTATAGGGAATATGGTGGAGAAACAGACTTCTGACTCAAAGCTAAATCCTTACCTTCTGATGTGCTGTGTTATTAAAAGTTATTATCAATTTAGGACCCAGATCAAACTTGATTGTATACTGGCAATAATTACATATACATTATGATAATATGTAATCAGAAATATTGCAGCTGGGGTGGGGGGGTGTTGTCTTATACAAGAAAGAAATAAAGAAGTCCTGCTATTTTCATCCAGAAACCAGGAAAAGTAGTGAAAAATAAGCTGTAGAAACTTCATCAGAATAGAATATAAGCAACTTCACAATGTAATATGTATCAGTGAAAAAGAAGTGTGGCTAAAAAAGTAAATAAAGAAATATCATGTCAACATAAATGATGCTACCAAAACTAAGAAGACCAGGATAAATGAGATCCTTCTAAATAATAATATGAATTATTCAGATTGTTGGAATCAGGAAGAGACAGGAGCAGCTATAGTACTCTACATTAAACATGAATATACACTTCTTGAATGGATGCTAATTTCAAGTAGTGATCTCACCTCTAGTTGAATTTCAAAATGTGAAATTTGACAATGAGAATTATTCATACTTATGCCTATGGAAAGCTTTGGTGAGGAAGAAGTGGAGGAATTTTCTTGAGTCATTAGAGAAGGTTGTTAAAAAAAAAAGGTAATGCTAGTATTTTTTTGTTGGAGACCTAAACAGCAAAGCAGGAAATCAAACACAATTAACTTATGTTTTGGAAAAAATTTGGAGAAAAGGACAATGCTAATAACAGCCATGCTAGTATATGCTAGATTTCTGCTCCCAACATGGATTACTCATTACCAACACCATGTTACAACATAATGTGCATAAATTCAGGTAGATGTTAACTTACAACAGTTTTAGAATTTTTGTAGGTGGGACAGGATTCACATTAAAAAAAAAAAGGAAGGATAAAACATGCAAAACAAATCTAAAAGATTACTTTTTTGTTACTACAATGTCCTTAGATTGGTACAAGATACAAGATTGAACAGGGGATATGAACTGAAAATGATGGAACTGAGCAGGATAAAAATGAATAACCCACTAAAAAGAAAAATACTCAAATTCTGAAAATAATTGAAGTCAAACATCTGAGATGCAAACTATACACTAGAATATGAAAGCATTTTATTGTAAAAGTGAAATAATTTGAAAACAAAAACCACACTGGAAAATGTGAAGAAATTATTTATTAATTCAACTTCAGAGGGTATGTGGTTAAGCTGAATGCATAGCTAGAAAATTAAGAAAACTTCATTATAAACATAGGAATTTAATAAAGCAGAAGTCCATGGGAAGAAGATATTATGCAAAAAGTATTTAGGTATGTCAGCATGCAACCTTAGAATAAAAGCCTATACACAGTGAAAAATGCAAATATACAAAAGCTATGTGTAAAAGTACTTAAGACTATGGGAAAGAATCTAGAATTTAAATATCATGAAGGAGTGGCAAAATGTTTTGGAGAATGATAAAACAAAAATGGAAAAAAGTACCATAAAAGAAATCAAAGATCATAAAGATGAAATAGAATAATTACTATTCAGATTTATTTTATTATGTAATAAAGAGGAAATCTTTAATACTTGAGAAATAAAAGTCATCAGAAATATTCAAACTACAGTGCTAAATATGGATGCAGAACACCACAAAACTAATGCACTATATAAAAGTTATTACAAGTCTCACAGACTATTTTTAGATTCAGCAATGACAATGAAACTCTCTTAATCTCAACAAGTATGGATGCATTAATATACCTAAAAAAATGGGAAGCAGTCACTCTAAGATCAACCCCAAAGTTCTACTATCTGCTTCAAGAAACCAGGATAACATATATATATATATATATATATATATATATATATATATATATTAGGGTTACCAAGTAATTTTACAAGCTTGGTTATTTAACTCCTAATCCCAAGTATGCAAACAAATAAGTTTGCGCCTGAAACATAGTTCAAGTCTAAAGATGGTACAACACCAGGGCAACTCATTGTAAAGGTGGGTAAAGAGTTCTGATCACTATTCTTAGTATTTTCCCATAATGTAAAGCACATCTCACTAAAAGATGTATATACTGCAATACATTATGTATTGCAGTATATATTGCAGTATACATCTTTTAGTGAGATGTATACTGCAATTCTGAAATCTTGAAATTCTGAAGGTAGGTATCACAAGGTTAGCTCATAAAACAGTTAGATATTGGAAATACTCTCATCAGGTGTATTTTATTTAAGCAAAATACACTGATATGTATATATACATGTAACCCTCGTATAACGTGGTACTTATACAAAGTGGTTTCGATATAATGTGGTCTACAAACTGTAGTAACCCTTTTTCAATGCAGTTTCGATATAACGTGGTCTGCAAATTGTAGTAACCCCCTAGCTTTTCATAAATTTTTCACTGCGCAACTTAAAAATCAAATTTTATCTTCGTTAAATTTGCATCTACCCGTATTGCGCATGTGGTTATAAGTAGCGAATTTATATTAGGGGAAATACCCTTCAACATGCATGTACGTCAATTGTTAACAGTAAACGAAGACAATTGAAATTGTCTTCGTTTTCTGCCAGGAAAGAGCATTAAAAATCATAAGTGTGTTAATCTCAAGCTGAGCACTTTATTTTCTGACGAGTTACATACAATATGTAATGCTTTTTTATGTAAAAAATTTACTTTTATAGCAATGGCCACTTAGAGGGCTTTTGCGATATGGTTAAAAACGAAATTAGTAAATTAATTGATGGGAAAATATATTTAAATGAGGAGGAACTGGTACAATTAATAGATGACGTCTAAATGGGGAAAGTTCTGCCGAAGATTCTGATTATAATGAATCTGTTAAAGAATTCAGTTTAAAGAAATTAGCAGAAGTTATTTTACGGATAATGATACTTCAATGGAGTGCTCTGGAAAATTCAAAAGATAATTGGATATTTGTTTAGCTCCATGTCATGAACTTAATAAAAAAATTGCAGCATAGTGGTAAGTAAGATTTTATTACTGACTTCTTGATAATTAAACCAGCCGAAGTATGCAATGAGAATTATATAAATGGTGAGTCTTTGACTCCATGGGGTCTTGGGTAGTAGTAATAATAATGTCCAAGAGATTTCAAGTGATGACGACATCTAGCCACTTGTAAATACAGAACATCTACGAAATATTAGTTTTGAAGACAGTGATGACGATTAAAGTATGCACTCTATTTTATTTTGCCTAAAACATTTGTGCATTATGTGCAATACAATTTTTAATTTTATACTATGTAGTTGTTTCATAGTTTATATGTTTTCTTAACTTACATGAATTATCTGATTAAATAAAAATATATTTTTGTTGGGTATGTCATTGTTATATATATATATATATATATATATATATATATTAAAAAAAAAAAAAAAAAAAAAAAAAAAAAAAAAAATTTGGAACCTAACCCTACTTTTTCTATGTGATCTGAGTCTCGCAAAATGCGATTTATATAATGTGGCATTTCTGTGGAACCTAACATCTGAGTTATACGAGGGTTACCTGTATATTTATTCTATGATGGACAGAGACTATTACAAATAATTTGCTATCAAAAGAGAGAGAGAGAGAGGAGCAACAAACTTCACTTCCTGGACATGTTAATTAATCATTAAAGTAATGCATGATGTTAAAAGAAAGTCCACTTCATATGGTTGACATCTTCATGCCATTCATTCTGCCACCTTCAAACAGAAGTTGGGTAATTACCATGATAAGAAAATTGAGCTAACCATATCTTAGGAGAAGATGATAATGAATAAAAATGATTTGACTTTTTATATGCCAATTCATTTTAATGGTTACCAAAAAAAGGAAAGCTGACATTACCATATACACAGAAAAACAGCCATGTACCAACACACTCCTCAGATATAAAGACTTCATTCACCATACTTCACAAAAGGACAGCTGATAGCTGTATACTATAAGCAGTAAGCATCATAATGGCTTATAAACCAGACACTTCAAAACCTTTTCCAATCTACTAGGTTATTCTGAAAAGGAAAATACTATTTTCCTTTTGAGAATATCCTGGTATCTATAAAATCTACTGTTTCTGTAGCAAGGCTTACATGCCAAATTATAGGACTTTCCAAAATCAATGTATTAAATACCAACCTCCTTGACATATTTCAATGGAGTAAGGACAATCTTGTCAGCAAAATAATCCTATTTTATTCAAGCAAAAAGATCATAATTCACTTCCCCTCATCTCTGATCATACTGAGATCTCCACATGAGAGCAGGAATTTCTTCTTGGATTAACTGATGGCTCTGGTCTCTCAAGACAAGTATATCACATCCAGAACCTCTTCTGGCCTTAAAAAAAAAATCTTTTCTTCTCAAGGCATTCATTCTCAGCTGTACAATTCCTAACATTTTATAAATCCCAAATTTTCCCTATCTTGGAATCTTGTTCTCATATATGAAGTGATATCCAGAAGAGGGAGCAATATGGTTAATTGGTTGCCTTTGTCTCTCTCACACACACACATGCACTCATTCTGGACACTTTCTTGAAGATGTCTTAGATGTTCTGTTTTTGCCTTATATCTACAGATATTTCACGAGGGGGGGGGGTGTTCCAATGAACTGGCAACCATTATTCCTCCCTTGTGTTCATAATGAGCAACTCATTATGAATACAAAGTGTTTTTAATGACATCCTGAACAAAATTCTCATTCTCCAGTTGTTCAAAAAAAAAAAAAAAAAACAGGTTCCTTCTTTCTTTCTATGTGACCACTTGAAGAAGGAACTGATATGCTAGGTTTTGTAGCAGGTTGATAAAAAGAGAGAGCTTGGAAAGTGTTATGAAATTCAGGACGGTAAACAACTTCACCCACAAAGAAAGAAATAGGTCAGCCTTACTGCTCATAAAATAGATTAGTCACTGTTTCCTTATCTCAAATATAACTCCCATTTTATCTCATTAATATAGGTGATTGTTAGCAAACGAAAAAATTTTATGTACTTCAGACGAGTGACTTCTAAAAGTTGTAGAATGACATCCTGGTTCCTGTCAAACTGCTTTCAAGTGATAACTTCACCAGAATCCTTGAAGAGATGACATAGGTTATTTTTGAGATGAAGAATTAAAACCAATGATCAATCAATTTTATGGTAAATGGACAATTTTATCTCATCTTCCCTTATGTGTTAAAGCTCAATAGCCTGACATGGCCAAGTATCCTGGCTTACTTGAAACCTAAGTAATGCTCTGATAAGGCAGGTAATCTTATCTGGTCTGTTTGTCTTTCAGGATGAAAACCACCTCACTTTCTGGGAGGGAAAAAACTTGCCACTTCCATATGAGACTAGTTAACTCACCTTCAGTTTAAAAGCCCTGATAAAGGATTCCTCACATCCTAGATAGAAATTCAATCCAAATCTTTCTAATCAATGGGCATGGTCAAAGCCAAATGAGCTATGGAGGCTCATAATAAATAAATCCACTAATGTCTTTAATGCTCTATAGGGAGTAGGTGAGGCTGTTTAACCTTAACTTTTATAGACTGAGTGGGGACTCAAATAAATGGACAATTCTTACATGGGCACTGCTGGTATTTATTTATTTTTATTTTTTGAAAATTTGACTACATACATCATACTGGCAAAACCGATTTTAGATTTTCAGAATTTTTTGTTTTCTGTGAAGCTTACATATTTCCATTTAACCTACCTGCACATATTTCAATGGCTACACCTTTTTTTGTATGAGAAAATCTAAAATTTAAGAGAAATCATGTGTAGAGAAATGTTTTGGAGAAACTGTGCACACACATGCATAGCAGTGATGCGCTACAGGTTTTTGCAACCTCTTGTGAGTGCATATGTGTTTGTGGAAAACATTAGGGAAATATCAGGCTCTTTCCAAGTATGAATTTGATAGTGTAAGCACATACACATGCACTTCAATACACTCATATCATCTCTCGAACACATCTGGAGAAGTAGTTGGTAGTGCAATGCAGTTATTCACTAGCTGATTCAAGTCTCCCAATGCATTATTATCAATGTTAAAGATAACAAGCTATTTTAAACCTGGTTTTACCCCATTTCCCAAGTAAGCACACAGACAAATAAGTCAAGTTTGCACCTGCAAGTCTAGCTGACCCTGCACGTAGTGCAAGACCAAGGCAACTCATGGTAAAAGTAGAATAAGCTCTGATCACTAATATTAATATTTACCCTTAATGGAGGAGATGTATGATGCTTTGTATAATTTCTACATTTATATCTCCTCCTGAGATTTTTATTTAATAAGGTTAAAACACCTTATGGTAACGTGTTCTGGTAAAATACTTATAAGCTCTGTATTACTAAAATCTTGGTATTTATAGCCTGGCCCCCACTGATGAGAACTCAATAAAGGTCGAAACCGGTCTGGGTAGTGGCCCCTTGCCTTATACAAAGCATCATATATCTCCTCCAGGAGATGTGCTTTGCATTAAGGGTAAATATTAATATTAGTGATCAGAGCTTATTCTACTTTTACCATGAGTTGCCTTGGTCGTGCACTACGTGCAGCGTCAGCTACACTTGCAACACTTGAATGCGCAAACTTGACTTATTTGTCTGTTTGCTTACTTAGGAAATGGAGTAAAACCAGGTTTAAAATAGCTTGGTATCTTTAACATTTATTATACCCAAGGTAAAATATTTTCCGCATTATTATCAAGTTTAGCCTAATGAGTTATCAGATGAGTGGAGATTCTCCCAGAAATCATTCACCCCTGAAGCAGAAAAACAATTTTAATAAATACGCATCAATATAGAAGATTAACATAATAGATAGAATAATAGACTTACTTTAGCAGATGCATCACAAGCACCTGAAACAAAGGTTCTCATGTCAGGAGAAAGTGACAAAGACATAACATCACCAGTATGGCCTGTGAAAGATGTACACTGCTGTCCAGTTTCAATATCCCAGAGAGCACTACCAAAAGCCAAATATTAGAAATAAACATGTGAAAGCTCACGTAAAGTTCTATTTTTAGGCCTAAAATTGTATATTTAAAATTAGACAAATAATAAACAACTATTATCCATAGATATTTATGTATAAAATTCATATCAATGATTATCTTCGAGGCTACTGCTCTAAATGGACATGATGGATGTGTATGTACACACACACACACACACACACACACACACACACACACACACACATGTGCAATACTGCAAGTAGTATGGTGTACAGTTAACTTTCAATATAGTGAAAAGGAGGGGAAAAAACATGCATTAATTTTGTAATCATAAGCATTTCTTTCCTTTTTTTTTTTTTTTTTTATAACAGGTAAACCTTTGAGAATCCAAAATTTTCATTTGTTATAATAATAA
This sequence comes from Typopeltis vanoorti, assembly GCF_054136105.1. NCBI lineage: Eukaryota > Metazoa > Arthropoda > Arachnida > Uropygi > Thelyphonidae > Typopeltis > Typopeltis vanoorti. The sequence continues at coordinate 109,310,110 of NC_143550.1, read as the reverse complement.
TACTGCAGTTCAAAAAGTAATGAAAATTAGCTGTACTACAGTTTCACTGCTAGTTTTATAAGTGGCAAATTTTTCTTTCTTTTTTGTCAACAAGTATTTACAACTTTAATTCTGCCCAAAGCCCATAAATTCTTTATTCATCAAGTGCTTTTGCTTGAGAGTTTCATTGACTCGATAGCTGTTGTTTTACATCTGATAACAGGCAGAAACCTTTGAATATCATGACAGGTACTGAAATCTTGACAGGTACTGAAATCATAAATACTGAAATAACCAAAAAGACACAAATGAGTAGGCCAAAAATGTTTGTTTTTGAAACTTTAAAACTTTTTGAATACGATCAAGAGAATATGAGAGTAAAAGGGCTTCATTTGATTAGAAGTCTGTTAAATAGTGGGTACAACTGTTAGATTATTCACTACTTAACAGACATGAACTCTGCCAGGAGCCTTTCTTATTAAGGGTTTCAGTTGCAATCATTCTGAACTATTGTTCTCATTAGAGAAATGGTATTCTAGCAAATAAACAAAGTAGGAATGAAATTCGTGAACAGAAAAATTATACAAGCAGTGTGTAAAGAGAAATTATGGAGTATATATAATATGGTAGATAATGATTGGAAACTAGAGGAGGATAAGATTTAGGCTAGAAAAGTAACCTCTGGGTTATCTCCTTGTCATCCCAAAGAAATCTAGGTAACCAAACTTGTGCAAGATAGTCAAGATGCAGTCATATCCAAGCTTTTTTAAAGAGGGATAATAAACTCCCTATCTCTAATTATCAATGTGTTCTTCAATACATTGGTATTACATCCAAGTAATTCTATGTGCTATTTTGTCCATTTCTGCACTATGCCCTTTAAACTTCAACTCCCTGTCAACCATCCTTGCTTTATGCATATCTATAAGTAGTACATGAGTGCTTGCATGGGTGATGTTAAAGTAAAAAAAATCTTTTTGTTGGAAAGTTCACAGTAATTACCATTGTCTTGAGATCTTTAGTTCCTTTACATCTACTGCTGCACTGATCTTTGAGAAGAAAAATTGGATAATTCACTTTAAATAGCAGTAAAATTAGACATCACAAAATTTAACCAACATACTCCAGACAGAGCTACACATCAGTGTTTTGGGTTCACTGCTATTCAATTTGTATGTAAATGATGCTGAGAATGGTTTGAATGGTGATATGCAGTTGTTTACAGATTATGTGAATTTGGAGGAGCCATGAGGAGAAGAATAGATGTAGCCTTGCAAAAGGACTCGAATAGAGTGGGTGAATGAATGGGTTAATAACAGCTCAATGTTGCTAAGCATAATGTTTTAAAATTCAGGAAGCAAAGATGGGATATAGGGTATGATATTGGTGGCAATATCTCTGAGGAGGTCGAGGAAATGAGTGATCTAGGGATCTGACATTTTGGGAACATTTCTGCTAAAATTGTGAGGGCAGCATGGTGGATCATGACAATGATGCAGAAGATAACAGAACATAGAAGTAAGGAGTTATGATTCCATTGAATAAGGCTTTGATCAAAGTACATGTGGTTTATTCACAGATTCGGTCATATAGTTTTCAAAAGAATGATGAAATGTTGGAAAGAGTTCAGACAAACTGCCTAAGGTAGTCTCTGGAATGTTGAGTATGAAGACAGAGAGAATGTAACTTGCAGAGTCTAGTGGATAGAAGGAGCAGATATAATTGAGACAGATAAGTTAGTAAAGGATTATCACTAGATGAATATGGATGATAATTTTCACAGAACGGGTGGAGATGGGAAGAACAGGATAAATGCAATTTGCAGAGTCTAGTGAACAGGAGGAGGAGGAGTGGATTTGATCAAGACAGATAAGTGATTAAGGAGTTAATTACCAATCTCTTTAGTAATATATAACATTCATCTGTTTTGGTAAATCTCAAAATCAAATTAAAGTGTGGTTGAGTGCAAAGACAGGGAATGCATTTAAGTCACAGTATGATAAGCGGTGTGTATGTGTGTGTGAGAGAGAAAGACTTCCCATTATGAGTTTTTTTGACTGCAAAGAGGTCTAATGCTAATAATTTATTAACAGACAAAGCAGCTGCCATCTTGCCTTCAGACGTAGAGAAAGTAACATCCACATTCCTGATGGTTTAATTAAAACCACAAGAAAAAAAAAAGTTAAAAAAAAAAAAATAGCTGCAATTCCAAAAACTTCCAATGACTGCTCACACTATATCACAGAAGCATATATACCATCCATCCATTCAATTCTCATTTGCCCAAGATGGGTTGTTCTCTGATTAACAGCAATAGTCAATTAATGCAGCTGACATTTCTGTTACATGCCTTAGGGTGAGTACTGAATATTTGTAGATGGAAGTGTGTGTGTTCAGTTATATGCTGTTGTTGTTGTGAGTGTTGCCTTGAGGGACAAAAAAAACCCGAGTTTTCAGGAAACCCCCCCCCCTCTCCACTCAAGTTCCATATCAGACTGGCTAATTTACCTTTTAGATGAAAAAGTCCCAATAAAGGTTCCTCGCCTCACACTATATATGGGATTCAAACCCAGCTCTTTCCAACTAAAGGGCTTTGCTGCAACCAGATGAGCAGCATATATATATATATATATATATATATATATTGTTGAAAATTGTGTCGTCCTTGATTTTCAGAGAAAAGAAACTAGACTATGCATTTTAGAAGCTTTAACAATAAAAACCAAACCTACAACCATAAATGTCCAGTTTATATCAATATTACCAAACTGCAAGTTAAAAAATATAAAATAATATAATCCAAAATGTATAATCAATGTATAATCAGAACAATTCTTAACTTTGATGCTATATAACACCATGTTCTATTCAATTCATTTAAAGCAGTCAACACCCCATAGTTTTTTTTTTTCCTAAAAAATATCAATTGTCCAAACCAATCTACTTTTGGTTTGGACAATTGATCAATACCAATATATTTTGGTCATTACCTTTCATCCCATTAATATTCATTATTATTATTTTGATTTTATTTGTTCCTTATTATACTTCTTTTTATGGTAGTTTTCTTGAATTTGTTTAATTACTGCTTGTACCGTCTTCTTTCCTGTTTTCTTTTTTAATCTGATTACAGCTTCTTATAACCCTTTTATGTTTTTATATCAACCTGGATTAGAGATAGATGCTGAAAGTTTTTTCACTTGGTTGTACTATAAATTAAAGATCCCAAGAAATTATATTCTTAGTTTCATCCTTTATCCAAGTGTAAGCAAACAAAATTTGAACGTGAAGTAACTTCACTCTATATATAAGTAGCCCAGTCATGAAGTTACTTTATGTGCAAACTTTGCTTACACTTGGATAAAACCAAGAATATAATTTCTTGGCATCTTTAATTTATAGTATAAAGTGAAAAAACTTTCAATATCTACTTCTAATCCAGAGTTTAATAATAAGGTGTGACATTTTATGACTACTTGTGTATGGAAATTTTACTTCTGCATTGCATCAACCTTGGTATCACTTCTGGCTCACACTGATGAGATATCAATAAAGGTCAAAACTGATCTGTGTAGTGGCCCTTCCCATAATGCATAGCATTATACATGTCCATAAGGATATGTTAATTGCATTATGGGATACTAAGGCAATTGATGTGAAGTCGTTACCCTCTATATACAAGTAGCCCAGTCATGAAGTTACTTCATGTGCAAACAACTTTGTTTGCTTACACTTGGATAAAGGATGAAACCAAGAAAAGAATTTCTTGGCATCTTTAATATTTTATATCAACCTATTATGTTGTTTTAAGTTCATATGATGATCAAATCAAATACAGACATGGTATTTTGTTTCCACTTTCAAGATGTCTTTTTCTAAATCTCATTTTTTTATACTTGTCATATTATTATTAATGGATCAATTATTAAATTTGAAATGTTCATCTTCAATGTTGTAATACAGATGCCATAAACATATTTTCTAATGTAGCCCCTATATAATGTAGCCAGGGGTGCGGCAGTAGTGTCCGGCGCCTGTGTGCAAAACTTTAGTTCGTGTCCCTATACTCCTCCCCACCAATAAAAAATCACTTTATAAAAACATATCGGTGAGTAAAAATGAAATACGAAATATATTAATTATAAGTTTATTGAACAAAAAGCAGAAATTACAAAAAAAAAGGTATACACATACAAGAAAGTACAAAAACAAAAAAAAATTTCGAAAAAAATAAAGTAAATAAATAATAAAATAAATTTATTTATTTATTTGTATGGAGTTTCCTCCCTTTTTCTCTCCGTCCCTATTGGGGCGAGTTGAGCCCCCCTCATGAGGGGGTTAAGTATTTATGGCTGTAGATCCGGGTGTGTTCATGGGCCGGTTTGCCTGCTTGTGGGATGAAAAATGTCAGATAAACTGGCGGAAAAAACCCTACTGCCTGTGCCCAAGACCAACTAACTTGGCTATGGCTGAGAAAGATCCTCAAATTCCTCACGTCATCGACGGGAATCGAACCTAGGACACTCCTTCCCCAGTCATATGGTTGCAAAGCGCACAGCCACTACGCTAACCGCACAAATAAAATAAATAAATAATAGTAACTTACAAGTATATAAAATAGGAACATATTAAACATTATTGGCTAAAGAAATAGTTAAATAAATATTTAAGCAGAAAGAAAAATCACTTTGTGAACTGAACTTTTCTAGTTTTCATTAATGAAAATTCTCGAATAATATCATGTATATCAAGTTGATCCAAAATATCTCACTCTATAGATATAATGACAAGATTTGAAAGTCTGTCTTGTAACATTGTAGAGCGCAAGTAATTTTTAATAATTTTAAGTTTAGAAAAGGACACCGTTCCACGGATGTAACAGATACCTGTAATGACAAAAGAATCCGAAGAGCAATTGTAAAGTTTGGATAAACTGTGATTAAGTTGTCATCATCATCAAATTCCTACCATGTACCCTCAAGGGGTGTACAGGATATGATAGTACTAAATGAAAAAAATTACATCATTATTAATTTCCTATCTACAATTTTCCTCCAAATCAGTCTGTTACTTGTCAAGACTCCAACATTATCAGATCTTATATTTCTATCATCTAAAGCACTTTATACCGTATCAATCCACCTATATCTTGGTCTTCCTCTGGGTCGTTTTGCTGCCAACCTGGCAGAGAACACTTGTTTTGTTAATCTTTCCTTGCCCATTCTGTTTAAGTGACCATACCACCTGAGATTAGCTCTGCTAACACATTCCTGGATGCTGACAATGTCAAGTTCTTTCCTAATATCCTCGTTTTTAATATGATATTGCCATTGATGCCATCTGTTCACGCCTATAATCTTTCTCAGGACTCTCATATATGTGGTCTCTAGTCTTTGGTCAAGTGTTTTACTTCTGACCCAGCTCTCAGATCCATAAGTTAAAACTGGTTTGAACACTGTCTTGTAAACAGCTAAGTGTTCCGACTAATTTCTCTCTTATTCCATATGAATTTATTCAATTGACTTCCTACCATACCAGCTTTGCTGATTCTGTTGTTTATTTCTATATTTAATTTACCATCTTCAGTAAAAATCGTGCCTAAATAGCTGAAATGTTTTACTTGTTCCATAGGTTCTCCATTCACAACACAGTTGACATTTTCAATGATTCTGCCTATTTTCATTGTCTTTGTCTTTTTATTGCTGACCTTCATACCATATCTATTACAACAGCTATTCAATTTAGTCAGAGAATCTTGCAGACTTGTAGCAGATTTATTTAGAAGTATAACATCGTCTGCATAAAGCAAAGAGCTGACATTAACATCTCCAATTTTGATATCATGTTTAATACCACTTTCCTTCATAATGTGATCCATATAGATAATGAATAACAGAGGGGATAATGTACATCATTGTCTCACACCAGATTTAACATTAAACCATCTTCCTGTACTTCCTTCAATTCTAACTGCTGACTTACAACTCAAATAAAGACTAAGTATTGCTTGATATAATGCCCCATTGACACCATATAACTGCAGCGTATTGAATAGCTTCTCTCTTGGCACCTTGTCATATGCCTTTTCCAAATCGACAAAACTTGAATACAGATCTTTGTTATATTCCCATGCTTTCTCGACTATTTGTCGTAAAGTGAAGATCTGATCCTGACAGCCTCTATTTGGCCTGAATACAGCTTGTTCTTCACCAAGCTTTTCTTCCACAATTCTTCTCAACCGTTTCTCAAGTATACTTGCATAGATCTTGCCAGGAACACTCAGTAGGGAAATACCTCTGTAATTATCACATTCAGTTTTATTTCCCTTTTTATATATGGGTACTATGAGAGCTCTACTCCAATCATCGGGAATTCGTCCCTCTGTCCAGGCTTTCTGAACTATGCAGTGCAGCCACTGTAAGATTCTTATACCACCATACTTCAGCATTTCTGGTCGAATATCATCTACTCCTGCTGCCTTTCCACATTTCAAGCCTTTGATTGCTTTTTCTACTTCAAGTATGGATATGTATTCCTGCCTGCATGCCTGGTCAGTGTTTTTTACCACTGTGCTGTCATCACTGCTTGTTTCATTTAGCAGTTTTTCAAAGTAATTACTCCATACTTCAAGGATATCTTTTTCTCCCGTTTTCATGTCACCTTTATCATCTTTAATTCCTTTTACAGCACTCTTTCCTCCATTCTTAAGCTTCTTCCACAACCTCCAGAATATTTTGCCACCTTCTTGATATTTATTTTCTATATTCTTGCCCTAGTCCTCCCATGACTTTTGTTTAGCTAGTTTTACACAGTGTTTAGCATTCTTGCATTTGTCTCTATATTCTCTAAGAGCACAAGCTGACTTATTTGACAGGAACTTTTGATATGCTTTCTTCTTTTCCTTCACTGCCTGTTTAACTTCCTATGTCCACCAGGGAGTTCTGATTTTTTTATCCTTACAGACAACCTCACCACATGCCTCTCTGGCAGAATCAATCAATGTTTTCTTCAGAGTTTGCCACTGAATCTCCAAGGTTTGATTCCCGTTCTCAAATTCTTTCATTTTTTCTTCAATAATCTTTGTGTATTTTAGTCTACAGTTCACATCTGAGAGCTGCTCAACTTTTATTCGCTTTAAAACTTTCTTACATGTTATTCTTTTCAATATTAAATTCAATTTTATCCTGCTCAAGACTAAATAGTGATCACTTCCAATTTCAAATCCTCTGTACACTCTGGTGTCCTGCACCAGGGAGAAAACATCACTATCAACAATAACATAGTCAATGAGACTCTTCTTATTCCTAGCCTCTTCTCTCCATGTGAATTTGTGCACATTTTTATGTTGGAACATGGTGTTAGTAATAACCAGTCCATGGCCTGAGCAGAAATCCAACAGATATTTGCCATTAAAGTTGTTTGAATAAATATACTGAATTATCTGATATATATGTTTTTAAAATTAGAAATAAATGGTTGACATTGTAAAATTTCTTCCCATAAATCGTCTGCGTCAATGTCTGAATGATTCTCATGTGTTAATTTTTGTCGCAACTTTTTACAACAAGATAATAAACATTCTTTATTTTGTGAATACTTAACAAATACAAAAACTGAAATGAATTCATACGTTCTTTTAATAAAGTATATCTTTCCTGCCAAGATTGTAATGTTTGATCTATTATGCAGAGAAAAAAAAATTACTATAAACAAAATTTCAGGATTTACTATATTTTCATTTTCATGTTCGTAATCAAATTGTGTTGTCTTTTTACATCGCCTTAGTAGTCTACTATTACAAAATACAGATTCTGTGTCAAATTTCGCTGCAATTAATTTTGAGGTTTCTACAATTTCTTTGAAAGTTTCATCAGACCTATAATCATTTAAAAATTGATTTAGATCATTCGATGCATCTAAAGCAAGTTGGAGATTCATAAAAGTAGACTGCAGTATTTTGCTGACAAAATTCACTTTATTTAAAATATCATACCAAATCTTTGGCACCTTTACTATCTGGCGTCTGTGCATCGCACACATTGCACATATGGCCGGCACACCCCTGAATATAGCTCATGGGAAACTCTAGCAGAGAGCTACTCCACTGCATTTTATGCTTGGTATTTAACAATATTTATTGTACTTAGCTTTCAATATTTATTTTACTTGTGTTTAGAAATAATACTTGACTTACTACTTAAGCCAACTACGTGCAATAAATCCCCCATGTTGAGTTTGGAAACTCAAGTAATGTTCCTTACTTATGGAGCATGAAACATAGAGTTTACTAAATATATGAAGAGTCAAAGGCTTTAATTCGGCGACATAACTTATTTAAGTTAAGGGATATTACATCCCATATTGTTTCTTAGCTGAATAAGAAACTCAAAGTGTTTCATGCTGAATATAGAAACTATATAAAGTTCGGCGATTCCAAGCATAAGCAAATACCTGGATAGTGCAGCAACTGACCCTTAAGGTAGTGCAAGCTGAGGCAACTCATAGCAAAGGTGGAGCAAGCTCTGATCACTATTCTTGATATTTACCCATAAAGTGAACTTAGCTCCTAGGAGTTGTATTACTGTTCTACATTATGAGAGACAATCAATACCCAGACCAGTTTCAACCTTTATTGAGGTCTCATCAGTGAGTAAGTAGACCTAGTTAATAATACCAAGTTTGCAGCAAATAGAGCTTACATCCCTTCTATGAGAATTGCCAAGAGGTGTCCTAATAAATTACTAAATATATGAAGAGCCAAAGGCTTCAATTCGGCGACATAACTTATTTAAGTTAAGGGATATTACATTCCATATTGTTTCTTAGCCGAACACCTCTTGGTGTTCGGCTAAGAAACCAACTTTCTTAAAAAAGAATACTTGGCAATTCTCATAGAAGGGATGTAAGCTCTGTTCGCTACAAGCTTGGTATTATTAACTAGGTCTACCTACTCACTGATGAGACCTCAATAAAGGTTGAAACCGGTCTGGGTAGTGACCTTCTCTCATAATGTAGAACAGTAATACAGCTCCTAGGAGCTAAGTTCATATTATGGGTAAATATCAAGAATAGTGATCAAAGCTTGCTCCACTTTTGCTATGAGTTGCCTCAGCTTACACTACCTTAAGGGTCAGTTGCTGCACTATCCAGGTATTTGCTTACGCTTGGAATTGTCGAACTTTATATATATATATATATATATATATAGTTTCTATATTCGGCATGAAACTCTGAGTTTCTTATTCGGCATGAAACTCTGAGTTTCTTATTCGGCTAAGAAACAATATGGGATGTAATATCCCTTAACTTAAAATAGAGTTTACCATTTTAGCAATTTTCATTCACACAATTTGTTTCATGTGGGAGCATAAATTTGCAGGTTGACAACTTTTGAAGAGTATTATACATATAATATTGGAGTTTAGCAATTTTTTATGATTAATAGGATGGTAACATTTATGTATCAACAGACTGTTCACACAAATACATACGTCATCAATGGAAGGTAAAACAACATTCTCCTGTTGAGACAAGTTAATAATTTTGCTTAATTAAGGAAATAACTCATACTTAAGTTTGTATTCTTGTAAGTTCACAATCACTTTTGAAACTTTAAATGTTTCAAAATGTAAGGCTTACCTGTCTATTGGAATCTAAAGTAACAATAAATATTTATTTTATTTTATTTTCATAATTTTCAATTCAAGTGGAAACCTTATTGGCTCATTTCTTTAACTCAAGTTACAGTGTTTATTTAGAAGACCCTCTGCTTAGGTCCATCTCGGAATCAAGTTAAAATATTTACGTTGTTCTTCTTAGCTAGTTTTTTCCTGCCAGAGTCATATACTGATGGTGCTCACTTTTAGTTCACCTAAAGTTGTTCCAGTAAATGACTAGTCTCTACTCACTCTGATTCCTTGGGGTGGGGAACGGAGTCGTGTTTAAGTGAAGATGAGCATGATTACTTTAATGCTACAATTTGTTCCCATGATCTGATATCTGTTCAAATTCATTATCTAAGGGCAGCCATAGCTTTGATTCCTAAACAAATCCTTTTTAAAATCACATGCTCTCTCTCACACACACACACGAGGGGAGTCTTGAAAGTTCTGATAAATACCTAGAACAAAATGATATTAAAGAAACTGATATAACACATTAAAGAACATACTAGTAGCAGAGTCATGAAGGTAACTTATGTTCTTATATCCTCATATGCTTTAATATTATTTTTGTTCTAGGTGTTTATCAGAACTTTCCAGACCCCTCCCCATCATATGTGTGTGTAGTAAAAAATGTATTGGACAAAATAAAACCAAACCTAGTGTAAGTACACTGTGGAACATGGGGTTTTGATTTACAGAAGATAAAAAAAATAGTACAAAATTCTTCTACCATGGGCCAGTTGGTGCTCTAAGCACATGTTTTGGGATTAATTAAACAATAATGGCTGGATGAGACAACAAATCAATTTTCATGTTCGTATAACTTACAATGTGGTTCAATATGTCCTCCTTTCAGATGTTCTACGAACTGCATTCTGTGAATGACATTTTCTACAGTGGAATGCAACAGATCTGCATTGATTTGCCTCACATGCTGCGTTATTCTGTCTTTCAAGGTTGCTAAATCAGGAACATGTCCTTCAGATGGCCGCACAACCAAAAGTCACAGGGAGTTGAGATCAGGCAAACGAAGTGGTCACTCTGTGTTCTGTGAAGTGTTTCCATAACATTCGCTGTACCGGCAATCCAATGTGAGGTAGTGCTCTATCCTGCATGAATATGATAGAGTCAAGGCATCATCTTCGCTGCTGCAGTTGCAGAACAACAAAGTTGCACAGCATCTATTGATACCTAATAGCAGAGATGGTACAAGTTACTGGTCCTGTCAGGTGAAGTTCTTCGAAAAAGTATGGACTGATAATAAATGATGTAGTCAAACCAGATCACACTGTGACTTTCGGTGAATGTAAAGAGGTTTGATGGAACACACGAGGGTTATTTACAGCCCAAATGTGGCAACTGTGTAAGTTAACACAACTGTTCAGATAAAAATGTGCCTCGTCACTCCACAAGATCTTTCACAGCCATGAATCATCCACCTCAATTCAAGCTAAGAACGGCAGGGCAAACGATGTAGTCAAACCAGACCACACTTTGACTATTGGTGAATGTAAAGAGGTTTGATGGAACACACGAGGGTTATTCACAGCCAAATGTGGCAACTGTGTGAGTTGCCACATTTGGCTGTGACTTGTCACTACACAAGATCTTTCATGGCCATGTATCATCCACCTCAATTCGAGCTAAGAATGTCAGGGCAAACTGCGGTCGAGTTTCCACATCACTATGACGCAATGCTTGAGTATGGGAGATTCTGCAGGGGAAAAATCTCATTTAACGAAGGATTTTCCTCACAGTTGAGTATGGCGTGTCCAGTTGGCTTGATATTGCATGAGCACTGCACGACGACAGTTGCAACTTATCCTGGCCTCACTGGCCACTATTTAAAACTCGTAAAATCATTTTTCTAAGATTTGTCACTTGGCCTTAACTGACTGTCAAACTTAATACAAAAGGGAAGATGGAATGGATTCCCACCTGTGAAAGGTCAACATATCACACATTAGTTCCACTGGACCTTTTCTCCTACCCTTCAAACGCTGGAATTCTCAAAGTGCAGCATCAGGGTTACTGCATTGCTGATAGTAAAGACTGTATTGCAAGCATGCTCTGGCAAGATGAAATCCATAGCCATTCAGTCTTATAAGAATGATGCGAATCTGTTTCAGTCTTCCTCATATTCATCAACTTATCGGTAGAAACAGAAAGAGAGATTATGCAAACATCACGTGATTCTAGCACCAACTGTCAGGTGGTGGCAGAATTTTGCATATTTTGTTGCTACAGGGCTCTGAGCATCTCTCCTTTAATTATGGCCACTTTGTATATTTGTGTGTGTGTATTTATACACACACACAAGCAACTGAATTAGAAACTTTTATTTAATACCATGTTGGACCTCCTTTAACTAGAATTACAGCACATATGCAGTTTAGTTCAGGGCTCAAATTTGACAGAAGTGCACTTTGCTTCTGATCTGTTTCCTAACATGTCCCATAAATTCTCAATGATGTTCAGATCCAGGCTTTGTGGTTGCGAGGGAAGATAGTGGAAGTCACTGTAATGATCGCTAAACCACTGCTGAACAATTCTTGCATAATGGACAATAGCATTGTTATCCATGAAACAACCATAACCTGATGGATAAAAACTTAATTGCAGGATGGACTTAATTGGCAACAATGTTCAGATATTCCTTGGAGGACACCCGACCTTCCAGCAATATTGGGGTACCAGTTCCATACCAACAGAACGTGCCCCACACCATGACACCACTTCAAGGTTCTTGAGGTGCATTTACAAGGCAAGTTGGGTTCATAGCTTTATGGGGCTCCCACCAAACTCTCTGCCTACTGTCAGAGCTTGGTGGGAGCCAGATGGTCACCCACAATAAGTCCTTTATCAAACTCTGAAAGATCCTTTCTTTTTCCCAATGTGATCAACTACTGACGACTATTGACCAGCAGAATTTGTAATAGTTGCCTAGAAGTCGTGATGCATATGACCAAGTATTTTGCACATACACTGCCTAAGTGATGTTTACATACATCTGCATAAAGGTTTCTAATTCAGTGGCCAGAATGTGTGTGTGTGTATATATATATATATATATATATATATATACACCAACAAAAATTCTTTACTGCCTAAAGAATTCAAAGTTTCCATACAACAAGTATCATGACCATATCCCATGTCAAAAAAACAGAGGTTTAACCCACTGGGCCACCAAGGCCAGTAATTCTTTCACACACTTTGCTTTATTTATTGAATTATTTTTCTAAATTATTATTTTGTGTAGTTTGTTCTGTTCAATTCACTGATTTGTCTGACATAATTCTAAAGAGAGACTACTGTGATTACAGCTGAAAGTTCCCCTATCAATCCAACATTCATGATCAGTTTTTTTTTTCCTCCAAAATTTAACCAATAATCAATAACGTTAGTGAAAACAGAGTATATAATCCAAGATGTTGTAAATAATGATACTAAATGAAATATCAGTCCTGACAACTCTGTATAAAACTGGGGCCAACTTTAACTCCAACTGAAAAGCCCTTATTCAATTGCCAACTAGGCCGAAGTTCATAACATTTATACTTTCCAACCAACAGGCCATGGATTTGAATTACACTGTGGACCTAGTTTGTTAATGTATTTATAAGGGTTAGATATCCATTCAGAGACCAAGCATTCCAATGCTTTGTCTCTAGAATAGGATTTTTGGAGATGTCGACCTTTCACAGGTGGGAATCCATTCCATCTTCCCTTTTGCATTAAGTTCAACAGTCAGTTAAGGCCAAGTAACTTGATACCTTAGAAATCTTCTTACTACTCAAGAGAGGGGACGATTAACTGCACTGTCTGCTAGATATGTAAACAGGGCATGTTCTTCTGGCCAGTTTGTTCTGCATGATGAAAAAAAAAATTCAAGTTTACAGGAGGAGAAGCCTACCACTCTATATGAAGCTCGCTAACTCACCTTCTGCTGAAAAATCTTGATCGAGGTTCTTTGCACTCCAGACAGAATTCAAACTTAGGCCTTTCCAAATGAAGGACATTGATACTAACTAAGCTACTGTGGCTCACATGGGTGGAAACTATATAAAATATAAAGATTCCTTGCATGCTAGAAAGGATTCACACTTGGCTCTTTCCAAATGAAAGACGAATAGTCACATATTATCCTTGTAACGCAACTGAGCTAAGGAGAAACCACTTGAAGAGTATAAAAACGTCATTATTATACAACATACTATTTCAAAAAGTTCATGAAATAAATCTCACCATGTCATATCTCCTGAACTAGTAACAATTTGGTTGTCATCAAGAAAGCGACAACATGAAAGATAACCTGTGTGACCAGGTAACTCTCTGCTGACTCGCACATTTCCCTCTCTTGTTTTGAGGCTATAGATGGAGCAGATATTGTCTAACCCTCCACAGGCAACATAACTACCAGATGGAGCATAGGCACAAGTCATTACCCAACTGGAACGCAACGGTATGGCATGGACCTAATTGAAATAGTATTCACCATAATATAATAAATGTATAGCAAATTATAAGGCAACTATATTCATATTCAGAAACATTATTACTTGTGTGTAAATTGATTCTGCATGCTTAACCAGTTTCAACTTCAATATTTATTGAACAATGAATCTAGAGGCACATTAATTGGACTTGGGCAAATGCCCAAAGCAATATAATTAAAAATAACATTTTGGCTTTAATGGAACCTGTGACATAGTGATCAAGAGTGAAACATGTTAGACACAATACTTAACTTTATTGAAAATTAACAAACAAATATTTCAAATGAAACTAACAGTACACCATTGGAGTTGAACAAACAAGCAATTCAAAGAGACAAAATACAAGGCAAATACAACAATCAGTTAAAGCCAACCTATAACAGCAAGTGCTATGCACCAGATGGATCATATCATATCCATAACCAATCATTTTTGATATTTACATAGGATGAGAATCTCTTTTTTTCAGAACAGAGAGGCAATCATTTCAATTTGATTTGGAGGTGTAACAGGACCGCTTAACTTTGGAAATTTCACATTTAATAGTTATTAAATGTGAAATTTCCTGATATCAATATGGTTGAAATATATCACTCCTCATGAACTTTGTATCCATGATATTTCAATGTAATATCAATGGCATTAAAATTTTAAAATGCACTTCACATCCATGGCAATTTGACATGTATATACATCAAGGCCGGTTATGTGGTTAAGGTACTCTTAAGTACTGATGTTCACTAATTCATTTTTCCACAGAACAGCCTATCTGTTCAAAGTATTGCAGATTACAGTCATAAAAAATTTGGGAAACATTAGCTAGAAATAGAGGCAAAAGTCTGTCTTTTGTAGTGGTAAGAGATTAGAAATTTTGTCAATTGGAAGATGTGGACATCAGGTAAAATTTCAGCATTCTGGCAATAGGATATGTTTGAAAATGCCCAAAACGTGTGAGATCAGAACCTGGCAATCTGTTGCAATATTCTTGAGTGTAAAAGTGCAAGAGTATTATCTGTTGAATGTGATGAGGGTTGTAGCCATTTGATTCCATTAATACTTATGATAGTACCATACCACAGATAAGTTTTTTTTGTTTTTTTTTTAATGTTGGGCCCATACACGAGAGGTTGGTTGATTAACCTATAGTACGGTAGTGCCGTATATATGGGTAGTGGGTTGGGAAAGGAGAAACAAATGTTTACATTTGATTTAAAATGTCTGTATATTGTATTCTTTGGGAAATACATCGGGGGAGGGGGAATGGTCCACAGTACAGCAGTAGCAAGGATGAAGAAGGAGGTAAAGAAACTTATTCTGTCTGTGGGTTTCAAGGTGTACTGTGAATGGATCTTGGGCAGTAGCTGTACGTGTTCCAATGGGCTTAGTACTGAGTGGGGGAATTACTGATGCTATTTCAGATGAACATTTGCCATAAATATTTGTAGAATCCACAAATTGCAGAAACCAAACATTCATGTGGAATTGAGGAGAGTGAGTTGGTAAGGGATGGGTCATTTATTGACCTAATTGCTCTCCTCTATATTGAGTCGAGCATTTTGAGGGAGCTTTTAGGAGTCCACTCCAAATGTGAGAGCAGTATTCAATAGCTGAGTGGATTTGTGACTTGTATAAGGTTAACAGCTGTTTAGAGATGAAGTAACATCTTGAGCAAAAGAGAAATCCTAGTTTTTTGGAAGCTGAGAATGCAATTGTTGTGATGTGTTTATGCCAGGAGAGGCCTGATGTCAGGATAATTCCAAGAAGAGAAATCTTGTCTGGAAATTTGAGTGTTATCAAAAATAATATTGGGGGAAAATGGCTCTTTTTTGTGAGAGATAAGACAGAACTGGGTTTTATTAGCATTGAAGTTGACGAGGTTATCTGAGCCCCATTGAAGGATGGCTTGGAGGTCAGAATTGAGAGCAGTGGTGGTTGATGTTCTGTAGATTGAAATGAGTTGTGTAGAGTAAGGTTTGTCAAATAAATGGGAGGAGTGCTGTCATCTGCAAAACTGTGTATTGGGTTGGAGTTCAACTGAAGTAGGTCATTGATATACAGAAGGAAGAGGGCTGGTGAGAGAACAGAACCTTGTGGAACCCCCAGCATTAGTTGGATGGTGAGAGGATAGGGAACCGTCTACCGTCACATAGTGTGCGTTCAGACAGAGAGCTGGCAACCCAACTGCAGAAATCCTGAGACAGTCCAAATGAGTAATTAGCATGTCATGTTAACTCCAGAACTTCTTTTCATATTGAACTGAATACATAGATGGAGGCTGTTGATTTTGACGTGTGAAAGTAGTTAGTTCATTTTCAGAATGATGATAGATGGCAAATACACCATCTACACAGAAAACCAGAAGGTAGGTTGTGGATAAATGGTAAAAAAACAAAGTATCCTCCAGATGGTTTAAATAATAATTAGCCAAGGATAGGGAACAGAGGACTCATAAGTTTGTACTTTCGATCGGTTTACAGATCTCATTTCTCCAGATGGATGAATAATCCAGTTCTTAAAGCAAAATGTGAATTAGAGCTAGCAAGGAATGCAAAAATTAATTAATCCAAAAGCTTCGATGGATGTGTAAAAAGGGATAAGGATAATAGAAATGAATTAAACATAACGGCCCATCAAGAACAATTTTGAATGATCCAGCCATGGTTGCAGAAGAATTTAATAAGTAATTTGCAAGCATACATTTTTCTTATCTTTATAATATTAAGAATATTATAAAAATAGGAATACTGAATACTGGTCAGTTAGATTAAGTATGGCTGAAAGGACAAGATTTACTGAATTACATAATACAGGAGGAGGAAATATTTGATATTTTCTGTCACTAAGGTTGGAGGCAAGGATGATATCTTTCCCTTGGTGGTAAACAGATATGTCAGCTTAATTAATCTACTTTTATGAATCACTGAAATTGGGAACAGTTCATCCTGATTGGAAGTTTGTAAGGGTTATTCCAAGTCATAAGGGTAGATCATCACAAAGTGGAGATTTCTTGACCAATAAGTCTTTAGTGTTACAAAGTAATGGAAAAATTCATTAGGAACCGTGTCTAAGGATATAACTGACAGGAATCCTTTGTTGAGCATGGCACAGAATGTTCATTACATGAAAATCAGTTATGACAAATATGCTTACTTTTTATGAAGAAGTAAAAAGGAAAACAGACCAAGGTAATGACTATCATGTATTTATTTGAATTTTAGCAAAGCCTTTGATAAAATTTCACATAGGAGCCTAATGATCAAAATTTACAAACAGGTATTGATGAATGAACTAGCAAAATGAGAGGATATTGGTTGACTGAAAGATAACAGAAAATGGTGTTTAGAGGAGTCATCTAAGAGCCAGGTTGTCAGGGGCAGGTACCATAGGTTTCAGAGTTAGGATCCTTGTTAATATATTCAATTCTCCTACTGATGATGTAAAGTTAGGTAGAGTAGTGAATTGTTTGGATGACCTAAGTTTTTTTTTTTTTTTTTTTTAAAGGATGATCTTAAAATGTTTAAAGACTCAACAAGGAAGTGGGGGGTTTGAACTTTAATGTGAACAAATGCTAGTATGATTTAATCAGAAAATATTAGATGGATGTAAGCTGAATGGACAGTCTTCGGAAAAAGTTTATGAATACAAAGATTTTGGTTGATGGAAATTTAAACTGACTAGTAAAGCTCAGCAAATTGCAGGATTAATTAAAACCACCTTCACCCATAGAAGAAATGATGCTATTATAATCTTTAATTAGACTAATATCAGATTATGGCTCTCAATTTTATTTCCCAAGGTTTCTAAGATGTCAAGAAAATCAAGTTTATTCAGAGAAGATTGACAGGTAGAGGAAATTGTATTGTGATAATTATGAGAACTGTTTGGCTAGCTGTCATTTCATTAATTTAACAGATAGAAAAAAGATTTAATTGAAGTTTATAAGTTAAATCAGGGCATACATAAGATAGCAAAAGTTTACAGCATTTGACCAAAGCAGCTTGTACTAGAGGACACAGTAAAGATAATGAATTTGTTGGGGGATGTAAAGAAATAAATTTGTTGGGGGATAGGTTAATGAAATTTAAAGTACAGTATAATGATTATCTAATTTTTTGTTCTTGAACATGTTAGCATTGTTATGTATATACATAAATATGTCTAAAAAAAGTGAAAAAATGAAAAGAAAGATATGCCATCCTACACATTAGTGGCATAAGGATTGATTCTACAGTAGGTTTAAATTAAAAAAAAAATAATAAAATCTTAATGATATAAAACTTTTCATTCTATTAAAGAAAGCAAGCTGTGAAACCTTGCTATATTGTCCCATATTGAAGAGATCTGTTGGACTTAATATATCCTTTATATGGGAAATCATTGTTCTTTTTCATTCAGCCCTCCCTAGTTAATTTTTTTTTATTTTAAATAATATATATAAAAATGTTGTTACAACTTCAGAGCAGTGTAGACCTTGCTGCTCTATCGCATTCCATGGCTGTCAATCTCACTGCTGAGTCTTTATCATGTTATGTGCTTTGTTTGATTTTGAATTAATAGCAAAGATACCCTTTATGCTTGGGCAAAAATGTTATGACATTAGAAATTCTAATGTCAAGTCTTTTGTTGTATTAATTTTTAATTAAAATGTATATTCATTAGTCGATATTTTCTGAGCTTCAGATTATTTTGACCTTGTGTATTGCTGTAAACTTTGCTGTACTTACATGTAGATACTGCATTGCTTAACTTAATTTTTGTACATACATATTATTTACTAATTTATCTTTGACAATAAACAGTCAAAGTATTGCTGTACCCTTTGCTATGGCACAGTATGACTGTTGCTGTTCTTGCACCAATAAACCATAAACCAAATCACAGAGTATTTCATAACAATGTAATCTCTATTAAACATTATTAGTGAAATAAAGTAAGTGCATTAACTGAATTAGATTTCCCAAGAGGAGTACAGTGACACAGGTAATTTCTACCTATTGTATGATGAAAGAAACTTTTCAGCCTCTCAAAACCCATAACACACAAGCTAGCAAGTCATTACTTTTATGCCAATTTAATGAAGTCAAAAAATCTCCAGCCTTTATAAATAGAAATGTCCACTCATTGAATATTACCTCTAGAGTTGTTTAATGTTATAGAGTGTATATCTATGGGGGGGGGGTTCACAGTATAATGGATCATCTTACTTGCAGAATAATATCGCTAGAATTCTAGTTGATTGCCTTTAGCATGCAGTTTCTTTTCATACTCAGAATACTCAGACTTTGCTTTCTGTACAACAGTGGAGACTATTCTAGCCTGCTGCATATAATTTTCATAACAGACATTATCCTTGTGCACAAAGTATTCCTTCCACATCATCTGTTTCTTATGAATCTCCTGCTTAATAAGATTACAGATCCATTTGATTCCTACCCTACTTATTCTTCAAACTCTCAGGTAAAAAATACTTAAATGATGTGATACATTCTGATATCACATCATTTAAGTATTTTTGAAATGCTTCCCATGCACTGTCGATATTCTTACCATCCAGCAACCAATATCATTCCGGTGTACTCAGTTTACTCTTTAGTTGGTCATAATTTCCTGCTTTGTAGTTCAGCACGTAACCTTTTCTGAATGGAACATTCATTAACTTGGTCACTTCTCAAGTGAGAAATGCATGATCACTGTCATGAACTAGAAGCAGAATAGTTACATCTTTAATTGAAACACCCTCTGACACTAAAATCAAATCTAACACTCATTGACTTCAAGTTCCTTCAGGAAGTTGTCTTGCAACAGCTCAATAAATCAATTCAGGAAAAATATGAAAGAGTTTGAAAGCAAGAATCATATCTATTGGATTCAATGGTAGACTCACTAAAGAAGAAAACATTGTTTGATTCAGCCGGAGAGGTATTTTGTGAAGTTCTTTTTTGCAAGGATAGAAAAATCAAAACTTCATGGTGGATTCAGGAAGTTAAAATAGTAGTCAAACAAAAGAAGAAATCTCATTGAAAATTTATAGCAAGTAAGTCAGGATGTGCTGTAAGAGAATACAGAAAAAAATTTAAGAAAGTGAAGCAATATTTAAAACTATCTAAACAAAAGTCACAGGAAGGTGGTAAAATGTTGTGGAGGCTATTGAAAGCTTAGAAATGGAAGAAAGAGCACTGTAAAAGAAATCAGAGATGACATCAAAACTGAAACTAAAGATATTCTCTAGATATCTTGAGTAATTACTTTGAAAGAATGCTAAATAAAACAAGAAATGACAGAACAGTCATAGGAAATAATTAAGATAAATGCAATTAGAAGTACATATCAATAGAGGAAGTAGGGAAAAAACCATCAAAACTTGAAATATTTAAAGAGATGGAGTAGATGATATTCAATCACAAATGATAAAAAATGGGAGTATTAAAGTCCAATGGCCACACTGCACGATTCATAAGGCCTGGTGTTAGATGCCCCCCCCCCCCCCCCCGTGTGATAACCGAGGTTGAAGAATAGTCCCAATGTAACCTATTCATGTCATAAAAGGCAACTAAAATGGGTACCCAGTCCCCTGGGGTATATAGCTAGGTTCCTTCTTGTAAGGTTGGGTGCAGGGTTAACAACCCTGCCCTGTAAAAACTCAACTTGTTAAGAAAGTCAAAAGGAAAATTAACCAGATGGACTTCACAGAACTATCTGGACCACAGAAAAAGGATTATGAATACTGGTTTGGAAACTGGAATGTCTTGAGCTTGAACAGACCAGGAGCATTGAAGAGTGTGTGTGTGTGAAGAACTACAGAGATATAGAGTGAGAATAACAGCATTGCAGGCGGTGCGATGGAAAAGAAGTGGCACATTTGATACTAGAACACACATTATTTTTTATGGTGGAGGAGATCAAAAAGCCTTTGGTACTGCATTCTTGTTTGATAAAAAATGGAAACACTTGGTTCTTGATTTTAAACCAGTTAATGAACAACTTTGTGTACTGAGAATAAAGTTTAATATGTTCAATATTTTACTTATATGTACACACACACCAACTGAGGACTCTTGTGAAGAAGATAAGATGAACTTTTATGAATTACTGGAGAGGATATACAATCAGTCACTAAAACATGACATTAAAATGGTTCTAGGAGACATGAATGCCAAAATAGGAAAGGAAGAGACCTTCCGACCAACAAATGGAAGAGTCCACATGAAGAAAGTAATGAAAAGGTATGAGACTAATTAATTTTGCAAGTGGCAAAAATATGATCGTATGTACAACCTGTTTTCCACATAAAAAAGTGCATAAAGTTACCTGGAGATTGGCAGATGGAATAACAGAAAATCAGATCTGTGATGATTGATAGACGAAATATGACAGATATCATTGATGTAAAAAGTTTTACAGGAGCAGATTGTTATATGGATCATTGTTAAGAATTAAATATAAACAAAGAATAAAAATTAATAAGGTGGGTGGAGGAAGGAGAACATCAAGATATGACATCCAAAAATTGAAAGATGGAAAAATCAGACAAAAATATGTTGAAAGATTGAGAGAAGAAATTGAAGAGAATTAAATGAAGAGAAAGAGGACGAATATGTCAATGATATGATTATTGATAAAAAATGGGAAAGGATTAAGAATAAAATTACCAAAGTGGCTGAAGAAGTTCTGGAATTCAGAAACAGTGTCCAGTGTTATTCATCATTTGTATGTGGAACCCATTATGAAGGTAGGTAGCATTAGGCCTGACATTTATGTTAGTTCTTTACTTTATGCAGATAATATTATACACTTAAATAAATCCAGTACAAGTCTGCAGGATTCTCTAAATAAGTTGAACTGAATAAATTTGGTATGAAAATCAACAATAAAAAGACAAGACTATGAAAAAAACTTGTGAACAGTGAAAACATCAACTGTATATTGAATGTGAATCTATACAACATTTCAGTCAAAAATTGGTAAATTTTTAGCAAAAGATGTCTATTTCGATATTTAATTTGCCAACGGAATTAGCAAAGCTGGTAGTGTGCTAAGGAGTCAATTGAATATATTTATATGAAATAAGAGAAACTAGACTAAACAAAACACTAAACTAACTGCATACAGACAATGTTCCTACCAATTTTAACTTATGGATTTGAGATCTGGGTTAGAAATGAAACTTGATCAAAGACTGGTGACCACAGATATGAGAGAGTTCTGAGGAAAATTAGGAGAGTAAACAGATGACATCAATGTAGAATCGTATTAAAAATGAGGATATTAGGAAGGAATTGGGCATTGTTAGTATTCAGGAATGTATGAGCAAAGCAATCTAATTTTTTGTTATAATGAAATACAGAACCTGGAGTTTTTTTTTTTTAAGTTATGTGTTATTCACATTTTAAACCCCTTTGTGACTTATGGGCCTTCCTGTATATATATAACAATTCATGTCTATCTAATCTGCAGCAGTTCCAAAATCCTAATTTTAAAATACTCATTAAACAGAAATTTGATTTTTTAAAAAATTTTTTAAACCAGATAAATGTCTGCACCATGCAATGTTTTATTACAATTAAAACCAGTGCCTTTTTTCCTCCCCTTCACTTCTAGAAAACAAGTTACAAGAAAACAGATCAGACTAATTGCTTGGAAAGATTTAAATATTATAATTATATATATATATATATATATATTTTAATTTTAAAACTACTAAAAAAAATAAACATAATAAAAGTCTCACAGGTTCAAATACAATGCCATTTTCTATTCTGCTCTTAGTATCTAACTACAGAATAATTTATGCATGAATACTGCCTTTGTAAATTCATATTTCCAGTAATACAGTATTCATATTTTTCAAACTAGTAGGTCACTATTAATCCAAAATAAAATAAAATTTTTCATTCAAAACAAGAAGAAGAGGGATGGTCTCCTTAAGTTAACTGCTGTTTTGTTTGAGTATTTAACTGAAATATATATATATATATATATATATATATACATACATACACATATTTCTTTTTATAAAAGAAACACTCCAGTCTGGCACACCTGTATATATCAGTATCACTGGGAATTTAGGGGGTAAAAAAAAGCTCTGGTAAAATCACTTCACAGCATGGTATGAAATCAGTAATATTAACAAATGTTCAATTTAAATCCATTAAGACATTTTTCATTATTTTTATATAATTAAAAAATGTTGCTGGATAGTCTCTAACTTCCTACCTTATTTGTTGTGTATGAGTCCCAGACTATAAGTTTACCATCTTGTGAGGCCGATACCAGGTGGCTGAAAGAATAAAATGCATCCAAAGTTCAGTTTTAGTAAACCCTACAACATAGGAAGACATACCTTGTTAGTTGTGTAAACATCCCACACTATTAGTTTACCATCTTGTGAGGCAGATACGAGGTAGCTAGAAGAAAAGACAAGCACTGTAAAGTGGTAAATATTTTCTACCTGACCTATAAATGTACGGCTCACACCAGACTAGTACAAGACAACGTCCAAATAAGAGGCCAATGTACATGCATACACATACATGCCACAAGATTGGTAATACAGATACATTTTTTTTTTGTCCTATGGAAAGCGATACAGTTCATATATTACTAACTGAGAATGTCACAAATAACACAATGATTTATAATGTAACCTTAACTGAATGTGATTAAATGGAAGTTCAGAAAGTGATTTGCACTTAGGATGCAAATTAAGATATCACATAACACACTTTCCTGAGTATAATTGTTTAAATGAGAATTCTGCAAAAATTTAAGAATATCATACAGCATTTTGATAAAGCAAATCATTCCAACTGATTACCAACATATATTTTAGTATAATTCTAACTTTATACAATTTGAAGATATAGTAACTTACTTCATATGACTTCTAATTAATCATCCAAACCCACTATCCAATAATTAGTTAGACATATTTAGGCAGCTGGTTATATGATTTTTTAAAACTTTAATTGTGAATATTAATTTAATTTTCTGGCATAAAATATAGTCCAAATTTATAAAAACTGATATAAAATTCACATACATGATGATGATGATACAATACAATAAGATATCATACTGGCTGTTATACATTATTCAGTTATATAAAGCCCACAGTTGCTTTCAGCCAAAGAGCCTTAACTTTCCAGTAGAAATGCAATTGAAAAGAGGCAGAACAAGAAGAAAAACCATATCAACACAATACTTCTCTTGGAAGGAAACCTTATATAAACAGACAGAAAGAACATCCATGGGTTATCTCAAATCCTTTCCTCTGGCCAATTTCTATATGGAGTATTTTGAAAATGTTTTTGATATTGCCATTCTCAAACTTATATGGCCACATGGCTTGCACACGTTACACTCTTTCCTCCTCCACCTCAACAACCAGCACCCCAGAATTCAGTTCACTATGGAAAAAGAAAATAACAATAGTCTGCCTTTTCTAGATACTTTAATCACACATCTGCCCAATTGCACCATTTCTTTCTTAGTTTACAGAAAACCTATCCTCACAAGTAAGTAGATACACAAATTTTCCCATCATTCTCTCCCCCTCTCAACAATATTGTGTCATCAAAACTCTTGTCAACAGAGCCTACAATTTCTGTACTACCCACGATATAGTCCAAATTTACTTTCAACTGACTTCTCCTTTATTTACAGATCTTTCTGCCCAATCACAATGCAAAAACAACCAATTAGATGCTCTTCCCATTTTCTCCCATCCTTCTCACCATATAGACTACAGTAATGCCATTACTATTCCCTATATATCCAGGGCACCTAGTTTCAAGGCTTCATCTGAAGTTGGCTTCTCCTTCTCTACTCCCCTAAGGATCCATTTCCATCACTCTGTTCCAGGTGTTCACAAGGCTCCTTGTTCTTGTAACTTATATTATGGTCACTGGGAGACCTGCAAACATCCACCTAGATGAACACAAGAAATATATGTGGTGCCACAACTATAGTCAGTCAGGTCTAGCTGACAATGCATGGATACCTTGTACAGGATCAGATGTAAAAAAGAAAAAAAAACATGTTAGCAAATACAAACTTGAAAGATTCTTTTTAGAATCAGCAACAGATTAAAAAAAAAAAACAGCAGAAACTTCCCAAGATCTGGGATGGTTTAATTCTTAGGTATCCCACCCAACAGCACCTATAGTAAGTGCCCTTCATAAGATTTTAGGCTTAAAATTGTTGTGTGTTATTATTCCCTATTGTATATTTCATATTGTATTCTGAAAATGTGTCTGTGACAGAGATGAAATATTAGAATGATTAATTTTAATTATCAGTGTAAACCAGCACATAAGCTTAAATACTTGTTCACTGACTGGATATGATAAAATCAGGAAATACACCAGTACAACTAATAGAGGTCCCAAATTTTGAACCATCAGTATAGATAGGAAGGAAATCAGCATGTTCTGTTTGGTGTGTATTAAATAACTGTAGTAGGTGGATGATGGTGAGACTTACTTAGTTGGCACAGTGAGAGGTTACAGGATGGAGTACAAACCTGTCATGGATATTGTCAACATCCAAGGCAATAGTTTGCATGATCTGTTTAACACAACATACCAAAAGGGCATATAGCAGTCTGATGTGTGTGTGACATACTGGGCCCCCCTACACAGAGAAAAGATACTAGTCCATGTAGGATGCTTTGGAAGACTATTTTTAGGGCATAATTAAGCGACAACAGTTTTCGTCCAAGTGATAGAGCTGATTCATTTGCTTCAATATAAAGACTTTGAGTGGGCTATGTGTGAAAGGCACCAGTAGCTATCTGTAAACCCTGATAATGATGAATGGGATCCAACCATCACCGGCTACTCTGCCTTGCAAAACCATAGACTTAAAACTCATAATCCAACTTTGAACATATGAATGAATGATAAAGACAAAGAAATGAAGATCAATTCACACCCCCATTCATTTTAGGACAGAATGTGAAGGAGATTTAATGCTCCCTTGCATTTTTCTCTTAGTTGATGAGTGTGTGCAAGGAATGTAAGTTTTCAAGATGAGTTCTAAGAACTCGGCTTCTGGTGCAACTGGAATAATAGCTTGTCCCATTCTTTTCAGAATCTGGGTGAAAAGTGCATTTTCAGCAGAAGTAAACACAGATATAAGTTCGATGGGGATAGTAAGCTTAATTCTATTCACAGTACATTATTCTCTTAACTTATAGATACTTAGATGCTGATTGTCACTTATGTTTGGTTTAATAAAGAAACAGATGTCTAGGGAATAATAATTAACTAAATTTTATTTAATTATTGAGCCTTTAAATACATTTTGGTAACTAAATTGAAATACTGGCATCATAATTAAATAAAACTTATTATCCATAGATATCATTTTATTCCATAAAGAAAAAAACATAAATGTTAGATAAATTATCCTCTTAAATAAATTTACCTGTTACCTGTTGCAATTTTCACAGCAAAATTAAATGAGTGCTACAACAAATTTGGTATCATATCAGCAATAAAATGACAAACTTCGAAGACAGGCAGATAAACAGAAAATATCAACTGCATTATGGTTTGGTAGTGAACCTATTTACACAATTTTAAGTGAAGATGATGACAAATTAAATATGGAATGGCAGAGAAAACAGCTCAAATACTGAGCTACGAGTAAATAAAGGGAGTGTCCAAACCAGTTTCAATTTGTGTATCAGAGACAGGTTAGAAATCAAACAGCTGAAAGGTTGAAAAACCATAGACATAAAAATTCTGAAAGTTGAATGGGGAGAGGAATAAATGTGGCATCACAAAGACCTTGATACTGTTAATATTTAAAAATATTTAAGCTGAGCTAATCTAAGGTGATATGGTCACTTAGAATTGGAAATGAAAGGTGGAGAAACAAGTATCTGAAACCACAATGGCAGGAAAAAACCCAGAGAAAGACTGAGTATGAGTTAATACAGTTAGTGCATTAAGAGAACAAAATGTAAGAGCTAATCAAATCAGAGATGCTTGACAACAAATAATAGACCAAGCTGAAAGAAATTTGTTGATAGAGTCTAATGCAGTATTTCAGTATTTTTTGCCTATCATAACATCTGATATAGCCTTTGCAAGTAATCACTAGAAAATGATGACAAAATATTTGCAATTACTCTGTTTAGACCTGCAGAGCATTGATGCCACTACCATACAGTAGCATCCATGCCCATTATTTCCCCCCCTCTGCCTTTTTTTCCTTTTTCAAATATAAGTGTAATGATTAATGTACAGGAGGGCTCATATCTAGCTACCTATTAACTTCACCCCCAATTTAACAACTATCTGCCTATTTAACTATGCAAAATAGACAAAAATACACAAGAATATAACTCTTAGAATAGCAATGACATGAAAAATTATGGCTACTGTCAATGGTTCACCTTTATCATCTTCCTAAGGCTTTTATTATTTTATTCATAATATCCTGCTCTTTCTTTTCTCACTCATTATTAGCAATCCACAGTGTGTTAACTGAAATTTAAAAAATAAATAAATTCAAAAATTAACCATAAACAATTTAATTGTGCTGACTGTGAGAATCCATACCTGAACTACAGTCACTGTTCACATAATCCATATAGCAATTCCCTCTGAATGCTAAGTTCATAATGTCTATAAATAAAAAAAGAATCACAAGTGCAAATGGGATTTTCTGATAAAGGAAGTTAAGCTAAGCATGTGTGTTAAAGAAGTCCTTCATTATAGTGAATGCAGAAGAATATCAACCCAAATAAGCCATGTGAAGTAATCACAAAACATTGTTGCATATAATGCGTCATTTTGCCTCAGTATTTGGACATTAACTTGTTTAAAAGATATTAAGCTACACTAACAAATAAGAAAAATGACGCAAGAACTGCAATTATTAATAAAATTAAAATAATCAAGAGAAGCACAAAGGTCATGGTGAAGTGGTTTGAACATTGAATATGTTGTATGCTACCATTTCAACTTATGTAAAATAGTCCATAACTCGCAACTATTCTTCTTCTACCAACTAAGATCTTTTCCTCATTAAATGAGGAAAAGATTTTAGTTGTTAAGGAAAAGGCTTGGTATGCAAAGCTGAAGAAAAGATTAGAACTATTATACATTAAAATATTTAGTTCATTTTATAAAATATTGTCACAGTACATAACCATATAGTAACAACAGTAAAGTTATCTGTTTCAGTAAGGAATATAGTGAGTAGACATAATAATTAAAATTATAATAATGGAATTAACTCACAGAAAATATTATTTATTAGTAGAATTTTTGCCTGAGTATCACAGGCATCTTCAGTACAAGTTTTAAAAGAGGTATACCGTGAGAAGACATATCGATACAAAATTAATAACGGAAAAAACTCACGTACAAAGATTATTTAATAGAATAATTTTCGCCTGTGTGTCACAGGCATCTTCAGTATATTAAGCTCAAATTAAACAATAACTGACAATTCCAAAAAGCGCCACCAAAGTAGCTGGTGTAAGATAACTAAAAAAGGTCAATAACTTTCCTAAAAATAAAATAAATAAATAAATAATTAAATATTTATTTAATTATTAAATAATCTTTGTACATGAGTTTTTTCTGTTATTAATTTTGTATCTTCAGTACATGTATAAAGCTAATTAAACAATAACTGACAATTCCAAAAGGCACCACCAAGTAGCTAATGTAAGATAACTAAAAAAGGTCAATAAATTTCCTAATTTATAAAAAAAAAAAAAAAAAAAAAAAAAAAAAAAAAAAAGAAATATATATATATATATATATATATATAGACTTACCATAAATTTTTTTTTTTTTTTTTTTTTTTTTTTTTTATCAAACCGACTCATGATTCAAAAGACTAAATAATGGAGTAGTTAACAAAAAAGCAACATTTCGTAGTAATAATTTTTAATTACTCTAAACTGAACATAACTAATTATTAAAAAGTTATTAATATTTATCACTAGCGTGAACTTTCTTTAAAAATTCTTTGTTAATTTTAATCGCGTCAAAAAATTCACTACAATTTAGTTCACTATTAAGTTTGCAGCGCAATACAGCTTTAATTGTTGATTCAGCCATTCTACCTCTTTCTTCAGACCATTTGTTATTCATTATTGAGAATATCCTTTCAACAGGTGAAGATGTGCCTGGCAGGCTGAAAATGTATTCTATAATTTGGACAAGATTGGGCAATGAAATGTTATTTTCTTTGAAATGACTGAATAGTTGTATCCATTTTTCTTCACAACTTGTATTTTTCAAAATGTCATAGTTTGTCGACCAAAAAAGCTTTTGCAATCACCACTTTATCAAACACTTCATCCATGTTTATTGCATTATTTGCAAGAGTTTCATTAATTTTTTCACCTGAAGCTTCAATTTCCGACCAAGTTAATTCATTGTTGTTTATCCAAGTAAAAGATTCTGCTCCACCAAAGCTGTTTTCCCAAAGCTCAATGTAAGAAAGACATGTCATAAAATTTTGCAAACTCTTGAAGTATTGTATTAATACTTCCATTATTTTCCAGTATTCTAAAAAGCTTTCTTGCTTCTTGAGGTATAAATTTATTATCATGCCTTTCCTCAAGATTTGTTTTTAATTTTCTAAGTTCAATGACAATATCTGTTGCACTTGCTTTTGTACTTTCCATAATCAAGATAGATTTGTTAAACACTTTGAGTTGCCCGTGCACAAACCAAAAATACATTTCACCACAATCATTATCAAAGAACTGTTTTATCATCACTGGACAGTGTTCTTGTGAAATAAAATATGATTTCAGTCCCTCATAGATTTCAAGTATTCTGTCAATAGCTGGAAGTAGCGAAAGAAAACGGGTGTTGCCATGTTGAAGAACCTTTTTATACCCTACATCTACAAATTCACAGAACGCTTTTAGCTGAGTGACTCGAACTGTATAAATGTGGAAATATTTATAAATTTTGACTACTAAAGCTTCTATTTCAATAGGTAGAACATCAACTACAATTTGAAGACAGTTATGAACGATGTGAGCATCGCAACCAATGCCCACAATATTTCTTCCTAGTTCCTTTTTCAATCGACTGTAAATATTGTTTTCTCCTCTTCATTTTACACCCCTAAAATTGGTATTGCAGTTATCTCCACAAAATCCAATAATTTTTTTCGTTATATTATGAGTTTTCATAACTGACATTAAATGGTTTGTCAGTATTTCTGCAGTTTCACCGGGAACTGAATGAAAGTCTAAAAGTTTAACTTTTACTCCACAACATAATAATTTTAGTCTTATCCTTTATCCAAGTGTGAGCAAACAAAGTTTGCGCCTGAAAGTATCTTCAGGACTGGGGTAAGGTGGTGCAATACCAGAGCAACTCTTTGCAAAGGTGGAGCAAGCTACTATAACTCCTATCTCAGTATCTCCCATAATGCAAAACACATCTCCTTGCGGATATATGTCTAATGTTATGCATTAAGGGAAGGGCCACTACCCAGAGTTTTGACCTTTATTGAGGTCAAAACTAGTCTGGATAGTTTTAACTAGTACTTTTTTTTTGGGTAGTACCAGCCAGAACTGGGGTAATTTGGTGCAACATCTTACCCCAGCTGAAGATACTTTCAGGCACAAACTTTGTTTGCTCACACTTGGATAAAGGATTAAACTAAATTTATTATATTCTAACCAAGTGAAAAATAAACTTTCAACATTTTACTCCACAATCGGTGCAAAATACAGCACAACACATGGCACAGTTTTAATTTCTTTCCTGTTGGAAGAATCAATTGATATCGTCACAAAATTTGTTTTGTTTAAATCTTCACAAAGTTGCTGAAACAACAGTGGCTCACTCACATTTTGTTCTATCCAGTCTAAACTTTGTTTGAAAAAGCTTTGATATCAATTTAGATGAACAATCGGCAGACTTAAAGCTGAGATTGTGAAGAGCAACATGAAAAGCAAAAGTTGCTTCTTTAGCAGCTATTAAAAATTCTATGTCACTTGGATCAGCACCTTTAAAATATGACAATATCTTTGAGGAAGCTTCTGCCGCTGCTAGACTAGCCTTATGTTTCGCACATGTCAAGTGATTTTTTATGTCCGAACCTACCATGAGCCACAGAAAATTCTGAAGAGCACTGTTCACATTTCACTTTGTCAATATGATCACAAATGTTTTTCAAAAACGAATAATCCTTTTTTAATTCATCTGTAAACACACAGTTTCTTTTTGACATTTTGGGGTTAAATTAATTTAATGAAGTAAAAAAAATCACAAACAACACGCCGAAAAGAAACACCGACTCGCAATCCAAACTCAACTAAGATTGCACATGCTCAACAGTGACTTGCGATGCAGCATACAGGCCAGAGTCAAAGTGGGGGTATTCGTCTTGCCTAATCACCATTTTCTGAGGCTGCACTTTTTCTACTGCATCTATATTCTGCACTTTTAAATTTTACCAAATAACCGGGACAAAATGACAACCTGGCTGGGACCATACCTTCAAACCGGGACTTATGGTAAGCCTATAAATATATACAATTAAAAAAGTTAGGAAAGATTAGCTGATTTATAAAGTACTATCCCCTACAAAGGGGATAGACGTAAACCATTGGATCTGTTTAAAGTAGGAGAGTGAAGTAAAGTTTCACATGTTTCTTTATAAAGTCGTTCCATGAGGAAACAACTTTTGTGAAGGACTCTTGTCTTATTCCAATGAACTCTATGTCTAGTGTTGATGGCATGTTCTGCAAGTCCAGATTGTTCAGGTTCAAGGTATTGAATATAAGACTGGTGTTCTTCTAGCTGAAAAAAGACAGATCTTCCTGTTTGTCCGAAATAAGATAATCCACAAGAGCAAGGAATCTGGTAGACATCTGGATAACTGAGATGTGGAAGCTTGTCCTTTGGAGAAGTGAGAAAGGTGGAGATTTTTCTGACTGGTCGAAAGGCAACAAAAATATTTAGTGGTTTTAAAACTTTTGCTATGTGTTCACTAATGCCTTGCACATAAGGGATAGGAATACGTGTTATTTCTTCTATTTGAAGAGGAAGACATATCAAAACTACTAAACTACTCAAAGCTCTTTTGATGAAGGAATTCTTATATCCATTAGATAAAAAAGAGGAAATAATGTATTTCAATTCTTTCTGTAATAGATCGTCTGAAGAACAAACGGAGTGGGCCCGATGAATCAGTGTTTTAATAGTTTCTGTCTTTTGACTGGGATGGTGATGAGATTCAGAATGGATATAATGGCCTGTATGAGTCTTCTTTCTATAGACTGAGAAATCTAAGTTACCATTTGGTTGGCGAAGAATTAAAAGATCTAAAAAGGTTAACTGCTTATTTAATTCTACTTCTAGAGTGAACCGAATCCTTGGATGAAGTGAATTTAATTTCGAGACAGATGATGATAATCCATTTTTGTGGACTAGCTCTTCTGATGAACTGTTGTAGTTCATCAGAAGAGACATTCCAGATAGCAAGTACCTAAGGAGCAAGTATTTGAAGAGGAAGACATATCAAGTTGATATGTATTCCTCTTCAAATACAGAAGAAATAATGCATATTCCTATCCCTTATGTGCAAGGCATTAGTGAACGCATAGCAAAAGTTTTAAAACCACTAAATATTTTTGTTGCCTTTCAACCAGTCAGAAAAATCTCCACCTTTCTCACTTCTCCAAAGGACAAGCTTTCACATTTCAGTTATCCAGGTGTCTACCAGATTCCTTGCTCTTGTGGATTATCTTATTTCAGACAAACAGGAAGATCTGCCTTTATTTGGCTAGCCAGTCTTATATTCAATATCTTGAACCTGAACAGTTTGGACTTGCAGAACATGCCATCCACACTAGACATAGAGTTCATTGGAACAAGACAAGAGTCCTTCACAAAAGTCATTTCCTCATGGAACGGCTTTATAAAGAAACATGTAAAACTTTACTTCACTCTCCTAACTTAAATAGATCTGATGGTTTACATCTATCTCCTTTGTGGGAGATAGTAATTTATAAATCAGCTAATCTTTCCTAACTTTTTTAATTGTACATATATATTTCCTTTTTTTTTTTTTTTTTAAATAAGTTAGGAAATTTATTGACCTTTTTTAGTTATCTTACATTAGCTACTTAAGTGGCGCCTTCTGGAATTGTCAGTTATTGTTTAATTAGCTTTATACATGTCCTGAAGATGCCTGTGATACTCAGGCGAAAATTACACTAATAAATAATATTTTATGTGAGTTAATTCTGTTATTATAATTTTAATTAGCAAAGTTATCATTACACACAAGAAGATAGCTAATATTTTAGAGATGCACACTTATTTAAGAAATGCTCTTAAATCCAAAAATTGACCTGAAACGATTTACCAATGCCAAAAAAAGTGTGGGAAATTCTATAGTTTACTTTTCTCTCTCTTTTTAAATACACATGTGTTATTTGTGTTACACAATGTTAATTATGTCACTTAAGGATTTCAATCTGTTAAGTGAAACATCTAGTGCTGTACTTTCTTTGAGAATTTGACCGTTTACAAGATGTTTGCTGCCTTAACTGGCTAGTACTTTGTTCTTCAACCAACAAGTTTGAATCTTCCTACAGCACAGATGTTTGTGAATTTCTTTAACTGGAAGGTTAAATTTCATTTCCCAGTGTATGACCACTACCTTACTTACTGAAGGCCTGCCTTCAGTAAGTAAGGTAGTGGTCATACACTGACATATACAAAAAAAAAAAAAAAGAAAAAAGTTCCATGTTTGTTTACTAGAGCAAAGTTTGGGTGGATTATCTAACTCTTAACTCACCTAATGTAATAGCACACGATATGCTTATAATCTTTGTGACCTACGATGCATGAAATAGTGTACCTATCACAAAGAATTGAACACCCCCCCCCCCAACCAGAAAGGCTCCTCCCCTCAACTAACAGTCAGGCACCTGGCACAGCAGAGTGGAGAATGACCACAATATCCTCTGGTCCAATACATACCAACTACCTCAATGGAGATAATTATATTGGGAGAATCTTATCCTTATAAATAGCAAGCAATATGCTCTCCATTCCCATTAAATTATTTTTTTTTTAATTTTTTGTCATGTAAATTTAATTAATTAATATAATTTTATTGCATTTCTAAGTTAATTTATTTTAATTTCATTTTATTTTGTAATCACCCATATGGAAGTATTCCAACATGTGGCTCAGATCTGTGAAAAGGGAATAACATTCCTTTGTTCAAGCTTCATTCTTGTGATTTGTGCACTGATGATGGCCTGTTAATTCCAGGCAAAAATATTTGCAATAATAGAATTATTATGAATGTAAGAATTACAGAATTACATCAGAAGAATTTTTCGACTAAGTGTTCCAGGTAAGATTTATGCAAGCATATATATCTGAAAAGAGGGTGAAAAAGATTGTGGAAAAGAAACTTGGAGATGAACAAGCTAGGTTCAGGCCAAATAGAGGTTGTCAAAATCAGATTTTCACTTTAAGACAAATAGTTGAAATCATGGGAATATGACATTAACGTGCATAGAGAAAATCTTTTCGAAACACTACAATTATATGAGATGAATGGAACATTATACAGAGCAATACATAACAGTCTATATTTAAGTTGTCAGTTAGCAGTTAGAACTGAGGAAAATACAGGAAAATGGTTTGATGTAAAATCTGGGATAAGACAAGGATGCATATTATCTCCACTGACATTAGAATTGGACTTAGCTATGCAGATGATGTTACATTCCTAAACACACCTAGTGCAAGTTCCCAGGATTTTCTAACTAGATTGAATAACAGCTGTAACAAATTTGGCATGAAAATATCGACATCAGTTTCTCCATCAAAGCTATGCATCTGGCCTGGAACACTTTAAAGCAGAGTTAACCCTCCAGCTGGGTAATTTTTTTTGATCTGTGCAGTACAGCAGATTTTGATAAAATTCAGACATATTTATTGAAGCAATTTTTAACATTATGATATTTTTAATTCTTTGTCCCTTTTCAGCTTATCCTTTCGAAGTTCCTCTGGTAGACCCTTTCTGCTACTGTGCACTGTACCAAAAATATCTGTCTTCTATTTTACTAGTCTGCAAGATCTGGTGACATATACCAATTATTCACTGTGACACAGTAACCGTTACCCAAAAAACAGGTGGAGAACACTTTTAGTGCCTAACTGGTAAAGTATTATACTTCATATTGTATACTGTTCCTTTTCAGGCATACTAAAGGATTATAATAAATAATAAAAAATCTTGAAATATTTCAAGATATGAAATACAGTCATACCCCGAAGTTATGTGGGACCAATAAAAGGTGCGTAAGTTGAATTTGCGTAATTCGGGGTAAATTTTGCATGTAATTTATATATACAGTAAAAGCCCTTTTTTTACACTTTTCAGGGGACTGATGGAAAAAAGTGTAAATAGCAGGAAATGTAAAAAAAAAAAAAAAAAAGGCTGAAAGATGACTTACTGCTAGTATATGTGAGTCTACATACTCGATTACAAAATTTAATAACTGAAAATAAATTAATTTACAATTACTTACATTTATCTATTTTAAAAAATCTTTAATTGTTGATTGTTTTTGCTTTCCATTTTTTTTTTTTTTGACATAGTGCCACATTGCTTTGCATTGAGTTCAATACTTGACCTGTTTTTTACTATCGTGTTCAAAGTGGACATGGAGAGTCCAAGATCTTTTGCTAAATGCACACATGTTCTGGCATGCCAATCCATTTGTCGCAGAATTGCCATCTTTTCTTCTATCGAAATATATTTTGTCTTTTTTCTCCATGTTACTAACATGGATAATCCACTACCGCAACTTAAAAGCAACTCTTACATGCTAAATTACATAGCAGAAATTCTGCAATATCAATTCGCACTGTGATTGAAAAATCACGGTATCGCTCATCACTACATTACTGCTGCAAGCGTGCAAGTCACCGTGATGGCGGAAACAAAACTACAGCCGAAAGCAACGCCATCTGGGAACAGAAATGCGCAGATTTCCGCAGAAATTGATTCAAAAATCAGTATTACTATCAGTATTACTAAGAAAAAAACGCAAATCACGAGAAATAACGTCCAAATCAAGTTGTTAATGGCAGAAAAACAATATATCATAAGAATAGGTCTTAAGACGAGACCAACGGAAAATGACGTAAATGGCAGGAAAACGTAAATTGCGGAACATAAAACAGGGGTTTTACTGTACAAACATACAAACATACAAAATATTAGTTAATTGGGACCAAAGGTTTACCAAGACACCTATATTTTTTAAGAAATATAATCATAACTGTAATTTTTCGTACATAAAAAAAAAGAAAGTTATTTCGATGTCGATGGTTTCATAAAATCTAATAGATTCGTCTGACGGCATAATGTCTTTTTTTTTCTCTTGTCATGCAAAATTTCTTCATAGCAAGCTAATGATGATTTTTTTATTCCTTGCCTTGTGGCTACAATTCGTTCCTCATTAGAATCTATGTCCTCCAAAATCTGTAAACCTTTCTTTTATGATTGTTCTTACCGTGGATTCCTGTAGATCAAACTTCTTTGCTAGCTCACAAATTTTCATTCTGCCTTCAAAATCCTTAATAATGTTGAGTTTTGGTTCCAAAGTCAATGTTTTTCTTTTCTTGCTAGCTGTAGAAGAATCGGACTTGCTTCGAAGACATTATTATTTTTTATGTGATAAAATTTTTATCAAGAACATAACATTAAACAATCGCAAGATTTGTAGACTATAAAAATCGTGTATGAATGGACACCAGTGAAACATGTCGGTGCTTGTTCACAGCATGTGCGATGCTGGCGCCAAAAAGATACGACTAGTGGTGAGGCATGAAGCGGGACAAGAATACGTATATATAAGAAACCGTGTAACTCTGGATTCACAGTATGACTCAGCAGTTCAACTGTGTCTCCAATGATAAAAATAAATCAATGTCTATCAAAAACACTTAGGCATTTTTTAGAAAGTACCTCAACTTGTAGCATCAAATGTTTGTGTGAGGTAGAGATTGCATGACTGTAAAGATTGCATGATTGGGATGAAGTTGCAAAACTGCAACTTCATCCCAATCACTGAAGGTAATCACAACTGCCCTCTATTGAGGAAAACTAGATATAGGTGAAAGAAGTAATGAAGTAAAGATGCATGGAAATGGAGGAATGCATAAGAGTTAGAATTCAAGCCACCTGCGGAAATCACTGGATACACAACTGGAAGATTGATGATGCTACTATTATCCTTGATGGATAAATCAATCTAGGGTGACAAATCTTTCCTTAAGTGTTTTGGCTAACTGCAGAAATTATAATAATAATATATTTATGGAATAATACATTTTGTGCTCACAATTTTGGCAATGTGTCCTCTAAATTTTAGATCCTTATCCACCATTATCCCAAGATCTCTTATTTCTTCCACAAATATATATGTATCGTTCCATAAATATATTAAAATTCTTACTTAATATATAAAATATATTAAGTAAGAAGATTCTTTCTTCTTCCATTGTATAAGACCTTGATTAGGCCATATATGAATTACTGTGCACAGATTTGGTCACCTGGTTTTCAAAAGGATGAAGAGATGTTGGAAATGGTCCAGAGTCAATTGACCAAAATAGTTTCTGATCTCTAGAATGTTGAATATGAAGAAAGGTTGAGAAGATGAAATCTACAGAGTATAGTGGAGAGGAGGAAGAGGGGGGGGGGGTGATATGATAGAGACCTACAAGTTAGTAAGGGGTTGTTATAGGATCAATGTTGAAGGGATTTTACAGAAAACAGTGGAAGATCAGGGGAGAACAAGAGGTCATCCCTGGAAGTTGAATAAGGAGGGTGTGAGCAAGGGAGAGAGAGAAGCAGCTTTTTTCCATGGAGAGTTGTGAATGATTGGAATGCATTGCCCAAGAGTGTGGTGTCTGCAGAGAATTTGAATGTGTTTAAGGCAAGGTATGATGAGTTGTGTGTATGACAAAGAAACCTCCTAGATGAGTCTCTGACTCCATGGGGTCTTAGGATAATAATAATATTTATTAGAACTGACTAGATAGACTAATTCTAATCTAACTCCTAAGTAATGTAAAATTTATATTATTTATGAGTAATGTGAAGTAAATATACACTTTTTTTTAAACACACTGGACTCGGAAGATAAAAAAAAATTAATTTAAAAACGAGATGTCCAGAGATTTTTTTTTTTAAATTAATGATGATGAAAACTTTTGAGGACAACTTTTCTAAATAACAGAAGAAATCACAAAAAAGACAGTTGGGTTTAAAATATAAATTAAATCACTAAAAATATTATTTTCTGAATATTAGAGAATGCATAAAACGTTTATGTCAAAAATGAAAGTATACAGCATACCGTGAATCTGAGCCCCAATGCATGGCATATATTTTTGCCAGATGTCCACGAAGTGTGCGCCTAGTTCGCATTTGAATCCTTCCCACAGGTTCCATGTTGGCCGTTGCTTGTACCAACGTGATATCACATGCTGCTTTCCTTGCATCCTTTAGAAAAATAAATAATCTTATAATTAACATCTTGATCAACATTAAAAATCAGATTTCCTTATCTATCAAAATTTTTTGCCAATCCATATCTAATGTTATAACAAAATCCTAAAACACCTATTAAAAACAGAAACTTATTTATGCACATGGTCATACACATTCTAGCAAAGAATAGAGAACCTCTAAGGTCATTAGAAAGTGCAGCTGATATGAAAAAAGCTGGTCAAGACCTTAAACAACCTCTTAGGAAATCAATCCCAAACATTCAAAAAAATTTTTTGGAAAAATTTGGAGAAAATGGCAAGTAACTGCTGGATTTTTACCAACAAATACAATCAAATAGAAAAATGTGCTTTAATCCATGTGGAAGGAACACTCGAAAGAAGATAAGTCTTACAGATGATGCTATTGTGGATAATGATATTTTTGAATCGTACATGATACAAGAGATTTGATATAGGCTTCTGATCAATGAACACAACCTGGTGTTCAGCATAACATGAATGAGTATCCAATTAAAAAAGAACAATGTTTACTAAAGGACTCAATTATACAAATATTATTGCAAAACAAGTAAGAGTTGTACAAATAAGAACCAAAATTTAGAGATTAAGTGGCAAAATCTGAAGAAAATGTTGACCAACTCAGCCAGAGAAACATAGTAAAGTTTTGTGCAAAGCTAGAAAATTAAAAACTTCATGGTGGACTAAAGAAGTTAAAGCAGACCATGAAAAGAAGACATCATATAAGAAGTACCTAGTTAGTGAGTCAGCATGTGTACTTAGAAAATAGATACAAAATATTATTATTATTAAATAAGACCTCATGGAGTCAAAGACTCACCTAGGAGGTCCTTTTATCTCACACACATCATACCGTGTCTTAAACACATTCAAACTCCTTGCAGACACCACACTCTCAGGCAAGGCATTCCAATCACTCACAACTCTGCACAAAAAACACCTGCCTCTCACTCCCCTACTCACACCCTCTTTATACGGTTTCCAGGGATGACCTCTGGTTCTCCCCTGATCTCCCACTATTCTCTGTAGAACTTCTCCACCATTGATCTTATAACAACCCCTTACCAACTTGTAGGTCTATATCATATCTCCCCTCTTCCTTCTCTCCACTAGACTCTGCAAATTACATCTTTTCAATCTTTCCTCATACTCGACATTCCAGAGGTCAGAAACTCTTAGTCACCTTTGGATCCTTTCCAACATCTCTTCATCCTTCTGAAAACCAGGTGACCAAATCTGGGCACAATAGTCCATGTGTGGCCTAATCAAAGCCTTATACAATGGAATAAGAATCTCCCTACTTCTACACGTCAGTGTCCTCCGCATCATTCCCAGAAGTCTTTGTGTTGTCTTCACAATTTTGGCGATGTGTCCCCTAAATTTTAAATCCTTATCCACTATCACCCCCAGATCTCTTATTTCCTCTACTTCCAACAATATATTCTCACCAAGCATAAATTCTGCATCCCATCTTTGTTTTCCAAATTTTAAAACCTTACATTTTGCAACATTGAACTCACTTCCCCATTTGCTTGCCCAATCACTCAATTTATTCAAGTCTTCTTGCAAGGCCACAACATCCTCACTACTCTTTATGGTTCGTCCCAACTTTGCATCATCTGCAAACAACTGAATATCTCCATCCAAATCTTCGCCAATATCATTAATATGCAAGTTAAATAGTAATGGCCCTAAAACAGACCCCTGAGGCACTCCACTAGTGACTTTCCTTTTCCTGGATATTGCACCCCCATACACAACTTGTTGATACCTATCAGATAGCCAGTCTCCAAACCAATGCACTAATCTAATATCCAACCCCATCTGCTCTAGTTTGACTGTCAACTTATCATGAGGTACTCTATCAAAAGCTTTGGCAAAATCCAAGTATATTACTGTGTATCCTTCTCTGTCCAAGTAAGCAGTCACTTTATTGTAATAAGTAAGTAGATTACTAAAACATGCCCTCCCTTTAGCAAATCTATGCTGCCCATCAAAGATAATACCATTGTTGTCAACCCAACTCTGGATCCTAGTTCTCACACGCTTCTCCAACAACTTAACCACAACACCTGACACACAGATAGGCCTATAGTTTGATGCTTGAGTTCGATCACCTCCTTTATGAAGTGGCACAATCTTGTCCTCTTTCCACTCTTTAGGAACTTGACCAAGTGCAAGACTCATATTAAAAAAATATGTCAAGGCAGGTGTCAATGCTCTGGCACATTCCTTCAGAATACGCAGTGATATATTATCAAGTCCCACAGCCTTATTTACATCTAGTTTATTCAACTCCCCAAACATCTCTTGCTCACTTACAGTCAGTCTCTCCTCCCCATCATCAACTGCTGTTAATCTCTCCATGAAGTCACATTCACAAGATTGAAAGATCTTTATGAACTGCTCATTAAGTATCTCCACCACACACATTCTGCAACAGCTGTCTTTATACCATTTCCTCCAATCAATGTCATCCTTCCATAATCATTCTTTCTTTTGCTGGCTACATATCGAAAGAACTCCCTAGGATTCTTTTTGGCTTCATTAGCTAACTGCTGTTCATACCTCTCTTTAGCTACTCTCACCAACCAAGTCACCCTCCTTGCCTGGTCTTTGTAGACCTCATGAAATTGGTTACTTCCACTTCTCTTATGCTGCCTCCACAATGCTCTTTTTCTCTGGATTGCATGCTTAATCTCTTTATTCATCCATCTCATACCTACCTTATTTAACCTTCTCACCCATGGTATACATTTAGACATTGCATCTACTAAATAGTTTTTGAAAATCCCCCAAGCTGCATTGATCTCTTTTCCAGCTAACTCCTCATTCCATGCTCCACCTGCAAGTTGTCTCCTGAGCTCTTCATAATCACCCCCCTTGTAGTTCCATATATACCCTTTTTTCACAGGGGTCCTTGCACTGGTGGCAACCACCCAGGTAATCACCTCATGGTCACTTTCACCAATTGGTGAAAGTGACCATGAGGTGCAACCTCATTGATAATTACATCCTCCGATGAGATGACCAAATCCAAGACCCTTAATCCTCATGTGCTCTCTGTTACATACTGTCTGAGGTAGTTATCCCTCAAAAACTCAAGAAACTCATTTTCTTTACTTCCAGTTGCTATCTCTTCATTCCAGTCTATATTGCCATAATTAAAATCACCCATAATGATCACCCTTTTCTTATTTGCTTGGCTTATTTGACTATACATTTCACTATCACCTCTCTTTTTAGGGAACTAAATAGGGAAATATTTAAAATAAAATAAAATAAAATAAATAAATAAAAATAGGGAAATATAGGGAACTAAGTTAAGTATAAAAATAGATAAATAAGTCATGGAAAGATTTTTGAAAAGAATATGGAAGATAAGGATATTTTGGATACCTGGAGTGATTACTTTGAAAAAATATTAAATGAAGTCACATAAAAGACAGAAAAAGTGGTAGAAAATATCCAGAAGGAATGCAATCACTACCTGATGTAGAAAAGCAGTCAAAATCCTATAGTTTGCAGGGACAATAAGGTATAATCTAAGGCTTGTCAACAAGAACTGAATGTAGATGACTAGAGTCGAGAAATCATCCTATTAAAGTTTAAAGTAAAATTTAAATCATCCTATTAATATAAAGAGAGAAATAAAACACTTTTCTTACTCAGTATTCTAGAAAAGAGATTATCATCATCAGAGCTCTTCAAGGAGTCTGTAGATCACCCACACCTGATATTATACTTTCTCTTCAATTCATTCACGCTGGACGTACTCACCATTTCAACAGGAAAATTGTTCTACTCATTCACTGCTCAGAGAGAAAAATCTACCTCTCACCCCTTTTTTAAGTACACACAAACCTTAACTACCACAGACGCCTTCTTGTCCTTTCCCCACCTTCTGTATAACAAATTTAATCAACTGATAACCTATAACACCCTTTCAGAAGTTTATAGACCTCTATTATTATTGTTACGTGGCACCTCCAATCAACATTTATATCATATCGCATACTCCAAATCTCTCCTTGTAATCGACATTCCATAATCCCAATATTGTCTTATTCTGCATCCTTTCCACAACTTTTTTTTATCCTCCCTAAACCCAGGAAACCAAATCTATGCACAGTATTCCAGGTATGTGGAATACTGTGCATAGATTTGGTTGTATCAAGGCCTCGTAAAAAGGCAAAATGACTTCCTTATTTGTACATGTCAATGTTCATTCCAACATCGAAATTATTCTCAGAGTTGTATTGGCAATTTTTGCAACATAAACTTTGAACTTCAGTTTCCTATGTACCATGACTCCCAAATTCCTAGTCTCATCAGTTTCTTGTAATGTAATCCTACCAATATAATATGCCTGAAATCTCATCATGCCAAAGTGCATAACTTGACACTTACTAACGTTGAAATGGCAGCCATTATTTATCATTTGCTCACTGTTCCAAGTTATTCAAATTATTCTTGAAGTGCTGTATATCAGTAGCATCCCTGATTGTCCTATCTATCTTTGATCATCATCAGCAAACAACTGGAGATCTCCTGTCAGGTCCTTCCCAATCATTACAGTAGAGATTGAACAACAGTAAATTGGATTTTAGGCTTAATAGAGTTGCCAAAACTAGATTTTTGCTTTTTTTTTTAAACAGTCAAGAAATCCATGGAAATTTTGTTTACCTTAAAAAGGCATAAAAAGTAATAAGGGAGGAAACTGCATGACATACCTCAAAAGCCTTCCACCACGACGTTTTTGTATTTGTTATGGTATATACAGTTGCATTTTATCTCCTACCTAGGATTTTTTATTTTTATTTTTCTGATATAGTACTGATGAGTTCTCATTTTGGGAGGATAGTGTTACAAATCAACAGAGTGAGACAAGTTTTAAATTTAAATAAACAATGAAAATTGATTCGTTGATATGACAGTAAGCACACTTGAAATGTTAAAGTATTATTGTCTATTTCGAAGGCAAATTGGATTCCATTATGTTTATTGCTGAGGTGGATGAAGAATATGTTGACATTGGGGGACCATACAGTCAAATCACAAACTGACTTGGATATTTCAAATACATCAGTGATATACTTACGCCAGACATTGGATTTCGGGGAGGGGGGGGGATAGTCACCATACCCAACACCATGGATGTAGGGTATGGTGACGACAACTGTCACCATACCCTACATCCGTGGCACATATGAAAAAATAGCCAAGATTTTAAAAAAGTACAACCTACACACAGCATTTAAGCCCCACTGCAAACTTGCTACCCTTATCCACTCTACAAAAGATCAGCTCCATCCTCTCTCAGTGCCTGGAGTCTATAAAGTACCCTGTTCCTGTAAACTGGCATACTTTGGACAGACAGGCAGATCAGCTACCATCTACCTGGATGAACATAAGTCAGTCAGGCCTGGCTGACCATGTCTTGGAT
The DNA here is from genome assembly GCF_054136105.1 of Typopeltis vanoorti. Lineage (NCBI taxonomy): Eukaryota > Metazoa > Arthropoda > Arachnida > Uropygi > Thelyphonidae > Typopeltis > Typopeltis vanoorti. The sequence goes on along the minus strand of NC_143550.1, from coordinate 109,265,952 downwards.
ACAACCCCACAGGATCTCATGGAAAAAAACCACCATGTTCCACCACAGCAAATTCAAAAGAGAAAGACTATTCTTAGAATCAACAGCAGATCTCAGGAATCAACCAAATCTTAACAAATATGGCTGCATTAAGCTTCCTAAGATTTGGGAAACGTTTTAGTGTCACCCACGTGGTTGGGCTTAGTATTGTTCATTATTTGTTTTTATGTTACATTTTTTTTTTTGTAATCCCTGAAGATGTCTCATTGACTGAGACGAAATATAGAGGAATGCATTCATACTAGATAGCATTCTTTGGAATGAAATAAAGATTCTGCACTCCAGTTGATTTAAATTTGAAGCCATTCCTTGAAACTTGTGAAACTTTAGAAACTTCTGGGAGGTAATCATGATTAATTATTATTATTTTTTTTTTGCAGGGTGGGGGGGAGGTTAGTTATATAACCTCCATGTGAATTACAAAAATCAACCACATTTATTTAGCTGTGATTGAGATGTAAGTAAACACAAGCTAAGTGATTCATGTCTGATTTGAATGCTGTCAGCTGATCTCCCCCCAATCCAATGACATTCTTGAAAGAAGGAAGAAATATAGTCATTAATAAATTCTATTATTTTCAATATGTGTTATCAACAAAATCTGTTTACACACTTTGTTAAAAATATATAGCACTTAAATAAAAGAGCCAATAGGCTTAACTTCGGCGATGTAACATTATTTAAATTAAGGGGATATTAAATCCCACATTATTTCAAAGCTGAATAAGAAACTCAAAGATTGAAATCAAAGAGTTTCGTGCCGAATATAATAAACTATAAAAATTTTGGAGGATTGTAGCGTAAGCTAAAGCACATAGTTCAACACACAACTCGTTGCAAAGGTGGGTAAAGTTCTGATCACTATTCTTAGTATTGCCCATAATGTAAAACACATCTCCTAAGAGATGTATGATGTTATACATTATGGTGGAAAGCCACTACCCAGACCAGTTTCGACCTTTATTGAGGTCTCATCAGTGAGTAGGTAGACTAGGTAATATGGAGGTTACAGTGAAAAGAACTTATATACTTTGCTATATGAGTTGTCAAAAAAGGTGCACCCATAAATTACTTAAATAAAAGAGCTAATAGGCTTAACTTCGGCGATGTAACATTATTTAAATTAAGGGGATTTAAATCCCACATTATTTCAAAGCCGAATAAGAAACTCAACGATCGGAATCAAAGAGTTTCATGCCGAATATAGTAAACTATAAAACTTTCGGCGGATTGTAGCATAAGGCTAAAGCACATAGTTCAACACTAGGGCAACTCGTTGCAAAGGTGGCAAAGTTCTGATCACTATTCTTAGTATTACCCATAATGTAAAACACATCTCCAAGGAGATGTATGATGTTATACATTATGGTGGAAGGTCGCTACCCAGACCGGTTTCGACCTTTATTGAGGTCTCATCAGTGAGTAGGTAGACCAGGTAATACTGAGGTTACAGCGAAAAGAACTTATATACTTTGCTATATGAGTTGTCAAAAAAGATGCACCCATAAATTACTTAAATAAAAGAGCCAATTTGGCTCTTTTACCCACCTTTGCAACGAGTTGCCCTAGTGTTGAACTATGTGCTTTAGCTTATGCTACAATCCATCGAAATTTTTATAGTTTACTATATTCAGCATCAACTCTGATTCCAATCTTTGAGTTTCTTATTCGGCTTTGAAATAATGTGGGATTTAATATCCCCTTAATTTAAATAATATATAGTGCAAATGTATAACTTTTGATTTAAAGGAAACAAAAAAGAAAAACAATCAAGGTGGAACAAACACACTCCAGTCAAAAATATTATGACTGTTCATTATTTCACAATCAGCTATTCCACTGTCAGGTGGAACTCACTTCATGATGAAAGCTAGTGTAAAATCTCTCATGATATGCGACTTCGTAACTTATCATGTTTGGTTTTACCTGTTTTTTAGTTTAGGAGAATGTATCCAGAATAATGTTAATTTTTTTGATGGAAATAATATTTTCTGTAATATTATTGTATTAAACCTTTGTCAAAATAATGTGGCGCATGATGTCATTATGTAAAGCTATTAAGAAATATTAAATCAGTAAGTCTAATGCTAAAATTAGTGAAGAATTCTGAGAATTGCAATAGATGGAAATTTCCAAATAAGCATAAAGAATAATGTCATCATATCCAGAGGTCAATACATGACCATAGGTGCCATGAATGAAGAATTCTAGACATACAAGAATGACGTCAGCATGTCCGAAGGTAAATATGTGACCAGTTTTGAGAGATGTGCACATGTGCACAACAAAGGTCTGGGCCTATATAAGGCAGCTCGCAGGAAAAGAAAATTGCCTTAGGATTTTCTAGGCCTTCTCTTGCCTGAGACCACCATCATGCAAGATTTCGTTGTCGGGAATTGAAAGAGAAGTATCGTTTGTCTTCTACCCGGATCCCTGCACCGTGAGAAATATTGTGTCGAGTCTTTGTGAAATGAAGGAGCTGTGCATCGCCATCATGTTAAGGATCCAAATAGGAAAGGCACAGTTGACTATTCGGACAAGGAAGAAATTTAGCGGGAAAACAGGAACGAGTCAGCAAGTGAAAAGAAAGGCAAGAAGACTTATGTGTGAACAAAAGGTTAATGTGAAAGAATGTCTGCTGATCTAGAATTGTAAGTAGTTGTAATACTGAACAAGATTGTATGTCATGTGTCCATGTTTGTGAGATATTGCATATTAATGGTGAATTAGGCTTAACCAAGGTATGTCTTATATTCAATGCTAAATTATGAATTAGCTTAGAACTAAAGTTTAGAGTAGAAAAAAAAAATTGAGAGTAGCAAGAAAACTGTAATGACTTTGTGTATATACTGTATCATTCTGTAAATATTCCTTTAGACTTAATTAAATGGTTTGTGAACAACACGTTGGACCGATTATGTCAATGCACTATCCTAAAAAATCGAACCTGCATAAGATAGATGTTATATGATTTATATTTCAGCTATGACTAGTATAAAGTAAGAATAATATAAGCAGGGAATACAAACAATATCTGCTTTGTCATTATTTTACGTTCTTATAATCTCACACTCAATATATAGTCTAACTGGCACAGTCATTAAACAAATAAATTTGTTAGACTATAGAGCATGGGAAATAAGATATATGTTAGAAACAAGTATATGGTGACAGCCAATAGCAAAGGCAGTCGACCATTCATGATAATTAAGTACTGTTCTGCTACTGTTCATTTGAAATGGATGATCAAGAAGGGATATGATCTGACAGACTTTGGAGAGGAGGAGAAGGGGGGGGACACCATGATTGTAGGGTGCTAGTTGAAGGAACTTGGTGGCCAATGGTGGGTGCCCACCTCATTATTGATGCTCGTGAACACAGGCTGTCTGGCTTGTACAAGCCCACATATGAAAAACTAGAATTTAACCATGGGAAGAATGGTGGCATTTCTCAGAACACAATCCAACAAGCTGTCCTCCAAATGGACCTCTAAAGTAAGTGCTCGTGAGCAATTAGATATAGTACTACTCCTACTACTAATTATTGATGACTACATCTCCAGTTTGCATCTGAGAGATGTCATTGACCAGAGAAGACTGAGAAAAAGTTGCCTTTTTAGATGATCTTGTTTCCAGCTTGTGCCACATAGAGAAAGGTGGGCAGAAGGTTGGATGAAAACCAGGTGAGAGGAATCGACTTGATGTCACAGTCCAGCAGAAACAGATAAGATGTAGCATCAGCAACACTACGGTATTATTATTATTATTATGTGACATCTCCAGGGAGTCCAAAGACTCATCGAGGGAGGGTACCTACTCTTCAACTCTCCATCTACACCACTCAATCCACCACCCACAACTATACCAATGCCATCTACCATACCAACCACCAGCCCTAGTATTTTCACAGACAATCACTAATATCCATGCCCAAGGCAGGATTTGAACCCGCAGTCTTTTGGCTGGAGAGTGGATACGCTAACCGCTCGGCCAACCAGGCCGGCAATATGATATGATAGAAGCTCTCCTGGAAATCAATGGAGCTCCCATATTCACAGACCATACTTGATTGTGTACTTTGTAGCATTCATAGTGACGACGGCCTTTTCATATGGCACAGATATATTCCTGCAAGATGATATGCCCTGCCACATTGCTGGTGTCATTTGAGAGTGATTTGCTGAATACAACAGTGACACCCAAGTGTTACCACGACTGCCAAATTTGAATCCTTCATCCCGAACATTCTCAGATCAATGGGAAGCAATCCTGATGACAGTGCTCTATACTTCCTGCAATGTTCAAAGATCCCACACACTCCATGCCATGCAACACAGCAGGAGCAGGCGAACAAACCGTTAGGATGACAATCAAAATATTTTGCTTGGACAGTGTGCATATATGCTTACTTTATTAAGGACCTGTTCAGTTTCAAAAAATGAACTTAACTACTACTTTTAGAATACCTAAAACAACTTACTAATGCCAGTTTCCATTACCTGAATCATTAATTTTATGTACCTGGTCAACTTATGTTACAGATTTCTCCTCTAACTGGGCAATTTATTCAAATTCATTCAAAGCTTTAGAACACTGATAGTCAATCTCAAATTTGTAACTTGTAAGAAGCTATGCACAAATGCTGAGGGAAATGCCAAATAGACTCCCAGGTGGTAAATGACTTTCATCACCCAGTAAATCTCCACTCCCCGCTTGCTTACTGGGGCCTAAAGTGACTGTTGACATTTTTTCACTGTCTATCTTCCTGTCATGTTGATTGTTGACGTGTTTGGTTTCTGCAGCAAGGTTTTTAGTTCCTTTCCCCTTTCATTCTTACATATGGTGTGGGTGACAGTCTCGTGGGCATGCAAAGCACACTGTAGAAATCCCGAACCTCCCTGATTTGAGGATATAGTAGTAAAATGATTCTACACTCAATGATAATAAATCAAATGGCTTCCTGATCAAATAGTAAATAATTCTGCTGGCACTAACTCTGCCAGGTTGTTGGACACAGTAGTGTACAGGGTAACTGGTAAGGCCATGAAACCAACCAGAAACTGATTTTTTATAAGGGACACATGCCCATCTCTTTAACATTAAGCAAAAAATGAAAATGAACATAAGTTTCATCAATACTGTAGATAAAAAAAATAAAAATAAAAAAAAATTACACAAAAAAAATAAATAAAAAAGAACAAAAATACAAAAATTAAACTCCCTTAACAAATCATTCACATCAATTTCACCAACATTTATGGTCTCAACACCAATTTAAACAATGCATATCCATACTACTACTATTTACAGACATCTAAATGTCATCTTTTAACTGAACTTCAACTAGCAGCCTCAGCCTCCACTGTCAACTTTCTGAACTACACTCTACACAATTCCCCCTACCACATTTGTGAAGTCAGCCATTCCATGCCAGAGAATGACAAACCTCAAACTGGATCATCTACAGTCTGATACCAAAACATTGAGATTATATTTCTTGGGGACTTGCACATTTACAACTCAGAATGGCTTCCCTTCTCTAATTCCACCAACCAAACCGATGAAGACACTGAGATATTCAGTGTCAGTAATAATCTTTCACCTGTCTGTCTTCCTGTCAGAATAACTAATAATCCACTCCTCTCCCAACATCCTTGATCTCTTTTTAACCAGTTTTCCTTATAAACATACTGTAGACATCAACTCTCCTATTGATAATTCAGACCACAAACTTATCCAAGTCTCTTTTCTTGCAGAATATCCTTCACACAGTCAACCTCAGCCTTGGGTCTGTTAGGATTGTAATAGTACCAAATGACCTGCATGACTTCTACTTTCCATGGACTGACTACTGTTTTTATCCTTTGTATGAGGACACCTGAATAACTGAAATAAGTCTTACTGGAATGGAGGCCTTCAATCCCCATTCCATCCAAAGGCCTACAACTATCCAAACTCTGATTTTCCAACAAGTGTGACAAAGTAGGTCAAGAAAATAATTCTGTATACTGAAATGTATGGAGACCAAACCTCAAGAATCTCACTCAGAGGATGTTGTACAATATAGAACATAACATCTACAAATAATAATATATTTTTAAAACAATGACCAATACAAATTTGACATTGAACAGGCCAAGTGCAAAAACTTATCTCTTGCTCAAAAGGCAGTCGAACCTTCTGGTCCCTCACCAAGGCCACTGAATGCAACCTCTTCTGATCCATGCCTCCACCTCTCTCACAATCAGATGCTATCCTGTCACATCACTTAAAAATAAGGCCTCCTGCAGTGATAATCATGACAAAGTAGTAACTTGAATATAAACAAGTCTTCTGGTCATGATGAGTATCCACACAACTGTGCTTAAATTGTTTACTCCTTAATTGACACCCATCCTGTATTGTCTTCACAATCTTTCATACTCACATGATATCTATCTTTCAGTGTATGGAAACATATCTATATCCAGCCAATTCCAAAGAAATGATAAAAAAGTCTGCCATCAAATATTGTCCTATTGCATTCACCTCATTCCCATACAAAAATAGAGAAAGTCATTAGCATTTAACTCTTTCACCACCTAGAAGCCTATTAGCTAATCAGTGACTACCAGTATGGTGACTACTGATTCTAGGCAGTGAAACTGATTCACCACTCCTGTTCCACAGATCTCCTTGACATTATCATCCATATAGAGACCCAGCTTTCAAAATGCTCAGTAAAACCTGTGTTGCTCCATATATTTCCTAGGATTTTGATTTGTTCTGCCAATCTGTCAGACTGCCAATTTCCTCTCTGGTTGTTCAGTGCATGCCACGGTGGATAGCTTCCTTTCTCAGATTTCCACAACTGTCAGAGTACCACTGAACTCTCTACTTTCATCCATGTTCTTTCTCCATTTATAAATGATTCTTCATTCAATCTCAAATTCTATCCACAGTTCTGCTGATAAGAGGACATTAAATCAATCCTTTTTGAGAAATGGTCTTTGTATGAACCTTTTTTTTTGTGGAATGGGCATCTGAAAATCTTTAGATGGTAGATAATTTTCATTGCTCAGTATGAGACCAGAACTTTTAATGAATGTTAAAAGTGGCTAGGAAAAAAAGTTCCACATTTGGTCCTGAAAGCAGAATTTCCAATTTATCTTACTTTCCATAGTACTATATGTACTATGCATTTATGACCTTTTGTAAGTAGGATACATATAAAAAGTCAAATTTTACAAGTAGGTCAATGGATTTCTAACTTTGAATATGCGTTAGCAAGCCAGAGTTAGACAAACATCTGCTCTCGTGGATTGCACAAAATTCATAAACTTAATTATTTTCTGTTCTTTGCTAACACTAATGAAGAAAGCATCATCCATTCAGTTCTATGGGACAGATCAAATAATATCTTTCATTGCTACGATGAACTAGAAAGAGGGATAATGGAATCTAAAGAAATCATCCTTAATCCTATACATCTTAATACCCCAGACTGTCATTGTGCTGCTATCCAAATTTGGTGTTCACGTGATTCTGAACACATGCGCACGCCCAACAATGAGTTTATCCAGAGAACAGTTTTAAATGCCCAAATGCAAAAGCTTTAATACTGAACTGTGTATGCTAATGTTTTGTTTGTTTAGAGTTTATTCCTTCATGTTTTCTGCTTGGTTTTTTCTTTCTTATGCACCTGAAGAAGTCTGTTAAAGGACGAAACTAGTTGTGCTAATAAACTATATTTTACTTTTATCCCTCGGTATCCAGTCATTTAATATATATAAACTTTTAAACTCAATTTTAAACTATATTTTAGATTTAAACTAAGGTTGATCAGGCTTGCAACAGCATACAAGCCTGATCAACCATAGTCATGATTGCAGATATATTTTTTATGTTTCATGTGGATATTGCTTGATTTTCCTTTCTATCTATAGTAGGCTAACTTGTAGGAACAAGGAAATCTATATACATTAGGAACTGAGAGGGAAAATTTGGAGAAAAGAGCAAAGCTTAATAATGGTAAGTATTTACTGGACTTCTGCTCAGGACACTGACTAGTCATTACTAAGACCATGTTTTAACATAAAAATGTGCACAATTTCACATGGAGAGAAAACACAAGAAATAAGAAAAGTCTCACTGACTAAATCATTGTTGATGGTGATATTATGATGGTTCAGGATACAACAGTGTACAGAGGATTTGAAATTGGAATTGGGATTGGAAATAAATATCAGGAATGTGGAAAGGCAGCCGAAGTAGATGATATTCAACCAGAAATGCTTAAATATGGATGTATAAAAGTTTTACAGTGGTTACACTGTAAAGTTCAGCAGGCCTGGTTAGAAGGTCCAATTCCCAATGATTGGAGTAGAGCTCTCATAGTACCCATCTATAAAAAACAGGAATAAAGCTGAATGTGAGAATTACAGAGGAATTTCTCTACTAAATGTTCCAAGTAAGATTTATGCTAGCATACTTAAAAGAGGTTGAGAAACAGTGCGGAAAAGAAACTTGAAGAACAAGCTGGGTTCAGGCCAAATAGACGTTGTCAAGATCAGAATTTCCCTTTATAGCAAATAGTTGAGAATCGTGGGAATATGACAAGGATCTGTACTTAAGTTTCATAGATCTGGAAAGGCATATGACAAGGTGCCCAGAGAAAAGCTTTTCAAAACACTACAATTATTATTTTGGGGTAAATGGAACATTATACAGAGCACGTAAAGCTTAGCTTTTAATACAAAGATTCTAATTAATTCTTGCTTAATACAGAAGATTCTCTAAATAAATTGAATCACAGCTGTACCAAATTTGACATGAAAATCAGCAATAAAATGATCAAAACTATGAAAATAGGCAGAAGCATAGAAAACTTCAGCTGCATTCTGAATGGAGCTCCTACAGAACAAGTAAAATATTTCAGGCTATTTACAGTTTTTAGGGAAGATGGTAGGTTAAATCTGGAAATAGGCAACAGAATAAGCAAAGCTGGTATGACAGGTAGCTATACAAGCTTTGCTTATCTTATAAATTTATTTATATGGAATTAGAGAGAAATTAGACAAAACACCAAACTAGCAGTATACAAGACAATGCTCAAACAATTTTTAAGTTATGAATTTGAGAGTTGGGTCAGAAATAAGGCACTTGATCAAAGACTAGATACCACAGATTTGAGAAAAATTAGGGGAGTGAACTGTTGGCGTCAATGGCAGAATCATATTAAAAATGAAGATATTAGAAATTGAAGTTATTAGCATTCAAGAATGTGCCATCAAAGCTAATCAATGTAGTATGGCCACTTAAATAGAATGGGCGAGGAAAGGTTAACAAAAACATGTGTTTGATGCCAAGATGGCAGGAAAGAGATCCTGAGGGAGACCAAGGGCTAGGTAGATTGATTCAGTCAGAAGTACTGAAATGTTAGATATGACAATATTGGAGTGCTCACAAATAATAGATTGATTTGAAGGATAATTGTTGATAAGAGATTAATAATAATGTAAATTTAACACGTTCGCTGCCACGCTACTTCGGCATAGTCTGTTCCCTACGCTGAGCAATTTCACTTCTTCAAGGTCAGTACGGTAATCTCGTTGCCGGTGGTAAGCGTCATACGAGTATACTCGTAGTTGGCTTGTGCAGAGCATATACCATCTATGAGAATACACAGTTTTGATGCTAGCTCCACAAGCCAAGCATTTTCACTTCTTCAAGGTCGGTACATTAATCTCGTTGCCGGCGGTAAGCGTCATACGAGTATACTCGTAGCTGACTTGTGTGGCTGGTTTACCAACTACAAGTATACTTGTAGTTGGCAGCGAACGTGTTAATCATGTAGCACTGTCATATTAACCCTCATCATCATCAATTTCCTGGTATGTATCTTTTGGGGGTTAAATATCAGGAAAATTGATGATGATAAGAACTGTAGCCATTAGATAAAAAGGTAAAAAAGTGTGTATATGATTAAGTTCTGCTGCAAGAGAGGACTTACTAGAACAAATATTATAGGCTTTATTGATTAGTCTTTTAATAATACCAAACTGTTGAGAGTGAAGGGTGATGGAAAAGTTTGTGAATGTATCTGCCTGTGTGAATGGGTTTCCTGTATATTGAAAACAACAGGTTAATATCAGGTAGGCAGGAATGTTATCAAGGTGCCTATAGAAAGACTAAACTATTATTAGTTTCCTTTTCCATAGTAAACTGGATTCTAGGGTGAAGACTATTGAAGTGAGAGAGAAACGTCTAATGTCTAAACGTCTTATTAGATTATCGGACTCAACACTGTTGGTATTGTTGGAAAAAATTACCCTTACTTTAAATTGTGAAAATTACTGCTGTAATTATATTATGTACCACTGATCTAACCACAAGTGAACAAGATTTGTTGATGGATTACATAATTAAGATTCAGATAAATGTAACAAGTCATCAAAACTTGCTTTGAATCAATGTTCATTAAAAATACTTCTATGAAGCATTCTGCTCTTAAGCTACCAATAGTGTTAAGTTTAAGTACACGTTATGGAATTTAAAGAAAGATAATCATTGCTACAACAGTTATAAATCTGTTTTATTAATTCACTACTGACAATGCTTCATGTTCAAAACAAAATATCTCTTCATTTTCAATTAATACTTTTTTTTTTTTTCATAGTGATTAATGTGTTTCTTTTCAACATGAAAATTCCACAGGAAATTCCCTTACATCAGACTTCCACTCCAAGCAAAAATTAAAGGCTTTCTGATATGCTTTCACATATCATGCAGAAACAACAATATATAACACAGAATGGTAAGGCAGATGAGGGTAATGTTATCTGTGAGAGTCAACATGGATTTGTGAAGGGGCACTCTTGTTTTACTAATATGCTAGCTTTTTATAATAAAGTTAAAAGAGCAGTAGATGAGGGAAAGGCATATACTGCAATTTTCTCAGATTTAGTGAAGGCATTTGACAGGGTGCCACATGATAAGCTGATATTTAAGTTGCAGCACATGGGTCTGGATGTCAGGTTGGTCAACTGGATTCAGGATTGGCTGTCCAATAGGTATCAGAGAGTTGTGTATGGTGAGGCAGTTTCAAGGAGGCAGAGGGTTACAAGTGAGGTCCAACAGGGCTCAGTACTGGGACCTATACTGTTTAACCTTTATATCAATGACATTATTAGTGGACTGCAAGGGGATAGTCAGTTGGTTGCAGATTATGCGAAGCTGGGAAGGGTTATTAGTAATAGTGCAGATGCGGTAGCCCTGCAAGAGGATTTGAATAAGTTAGACATATGAGCAAATGAATGGGGGTGCCAGTTTAATGCAGAAAAACGTAAGGTCTTGAGGTTTGGAATACATCGATGGGACGTTGCGTACTCTATTGGAGGAACTATACTGGAGGAAGTAGGGGAGACAAGAGATCTGGGGTTGATGATTGATAGAAACCTGAAATTTAGGGGACATATTGCAAAGGTGGTGAAGGTAACACAGAGGATTGCTGCAATAATGAGAAGGACACTGACCAGCAGAGATAAAAGAGTTATCATTCCATTGTATAAGACTCTAATCAGACCACACTTAGACTATTGTTCACAGATTTGGTCCCCAGGATTTGAAGGGGATAAATTAACTGTGGGAAGGGTATACAAAGACAGATAACAAAAGATGGTTTCAGGACTGTACACTGTTAGTTATGAGGATTGGCTGAGGGAATGCGGACTGCAGAGTTTGGTGGATAGAAGAAGGAGAGGTGATATGATTGAGACTTTTAAGCTGTTGAGAGGTGGTTACAGGGTTGACACTGGGGAATTCTTTCGCTTGGTTGAACAGCGGGAAGGAGCGATGACAAGGGGCCATCCCTGGAAGTTACGAAAAGAAACTGTGAGCAAGAGGGCAAGGAGTGGTTTCTTTGCATGGAGGGTGGTTGAGCCATGGAATGCATTGCCTGATAGAGTGGACAGAGCGAGAACGGTCAATGAGTTTAAGGAGTGGTAGGAGGGACCTCCCACGATGAGTCTTTTGACTCTATGGAGGCCTGAATAATAATAATAATAACAACAGTATTGATTCATAACACAGAATGATAAGAAAATAATATTTATTAACTTATTAGCTGATATTTTGCTAGTATTATATCCAGCATCTTCAGAGCACAAGAAAAGTTTGTCACAGTACATGAAACAATTTGTTGTAACAATTATAATGAACCACACAGGGAACTGAAGTCCTAATGGCAGCATCTATTGTTGGATAAAGAGACAGAAAACAAGTATTAATTTGATCTTAATATGACTGTCCCCAGATTTTTGGTAAATTGATACAGTCATACTTGTTGAGGTTTGGGGTATGTTTAAAGCTGCTACTGCTGATTCCAAAAACAATCCAACTTATGACTTCTGTGTAGCACTTTTGTTTTCTTCGATTTCATCCTGTATGAAATATTTTCCAAGGCATTGTCTGCTAGACCTGACTTGCCATAACGACAGTGCTGAATTTATTTTTTATGTTCTCCAAGGCAGATGTCAATAGTTCTTCCTTTCTGTCCATAGTAAGCCAGGTCACAAGAACAGGGTACTTCATATACTCCTGGATGTGATCAAGAAGAGTTTACCCTTAGGTGAACGAATGCAAGTTGCCAATTTGACATACACATGGTTTAAATATGGTGTGTAGCTGACATTTATTAAGCACTCTAGATATCTTTGTGCCTTGAATGTATGGGATGGTAGCAGTTTTGCTGTAGTCCTGTGTAATAGGCAATGGAGGATGACATAAAAACATACATTCAGTACTATCATACTTATGGCAAGTTGGGTATAGCAGAGCATGCCTTGGATACACAGGATCAAATGGAAGAAAACAAGTGCTGCACAGAAGTCATAAGTCAGAGAGGTTATTTTTGGAATCAGTAGCAGCTTTAAAACATGCTCCAAACCTCAACAAGTATGGCTGTATCAATTTACCAAACATCTGGGAGATGGTCATTTTAAGATCAGGTTAATACTTTCTCTCTCTCGTTATCGAACAACAGATGGCGTCAATTAGGACTTTAGTTCCTTGTGTTGTCCATACAATTTGATTAAACTAGTCCTATTGTTGTACCAAATTGCTGTTGTTTTGTGTACTGTACAAACTGTTTTTGTGCTCTGAAGATGCTGGATATAATACTAGCAAAATATCAACTAATAAGTTAATATCATTTTCTTATCATTATGTGTTGTGAATCAATACCAAAACTAGCATGTTCTACCAACATGTAAGCCTTTCTACTCATTCAACACTATATAAATCATTGCATGAACTATAACAGTGCTAACACATACACTTAACACATGGAGATTATCAAGTTATCATCTTCTGCCAAAAACAAGATAAGGATATCAATCAATATGTTTTAAGTGTTTATTTAGTTTCTCTTATTGTGCGAATATGATCAAAAGATTCTTGTATTCTGAGGATACTTTTTGGCTGGAGTACTGAGAGTTATTAATAATCATTAAGTCTTTATTAGCACAATAAGTAGAAAAGGAAAAAAAAAAGACAAATTACAAATTGAGTCTGGAAATGTAAATTATGAACATGTATGCAGACTTGATTTTTATTCCTGATATTATCCATCTCTTTAATAAAATGTCAATACTTACAATATGCATGCACATTTAAAGAAATCCATTTATTACAACTGCTAGCATAATATAATAAATAATTTACATGTACTAGAGAATCTAATATGAATCTCAGCAACTTCTCTAATTGAATTTTGAAGGTTGGCGAATTTTAGCTCGCCATTACAGGAATCGTATCCTTTAATATGACTAATTACTTCTGGTGTTTGAACCTCAGGCAAAGTATATCTTCCCAGAAATACAAAAAATATTGAAGTTTTCGTTAAAATTACAGAGACAGCTTTATGTTTACTGACACATATACATTTTATTGTTATTGTTATTTGACACCTCCAGGGAGTCCAGACTCATCGAGGGAGAGTGTGCCAACAGATGGAACGATTGATCCCCTTCCAACAATACAATAACCAAAAACAAAGTGTTCGTTTATTTTTATTTTTAATTAATTACACATCAAGAAATAAGGATCCCGCACACTTATTCTTTTCACCTTTAAAACTTGCAGTTACGGAATAATATCGATAAAAATGCGAATCTGGATAGGATTTCATGTGTAGAAACTACCACACACCCGGAAACATTTAATGACGTCACGAAGCAGTTGCCACAAGCGTCATTCTTACCCAGCAACCGCTACCATGACGACCGAAGCGAGCAGTGGGAACTTCAATAAAGCTTTACCATTAGACGAGACAACTAGCCTTACGAGCACAACTCTTGGCATTTGATACAAAGAACCACTGTTCACTGTTAATATGGCCAAAGAAAGCATTTATTTCTACTGAATTACAATACCGATCTCATAACAAGCCTTTTTCATGCGCCCTCACTTTTAATGAACGTTATTCTTTATTCTCTCTCTTACTCCCCCCCCCCCCCCCCTCCCCCCAAATCACAAGCCAAGCGCACATTACGCAAGATAAAGCGTTTCACAGAAAACTGCTGCGTTAAGCAAAATTCTCGTGGGCTAATATCATACAAACTCGTTACTTACAATGACAGTTAAAAATTATTTACTTTTTTGCAATTCAGTATGATGTAGAATAGTGGTTTCATTCTTCTATGTATCGTTGTCTCCTATCTTAGGAATATTTTAATGGACTCCGTTTATTCTCATTAAATAATTTTTACGAATCATTACCATGATTAGTATTTTATCGATCCAAAATGCATTAATAAATCGATACATTTGAAGAATACGATTGCATTACGATACATAAAGACGATTAATGCATATATATTAATCATGTTTCGAATAATTTGCCATTTACATTTAAAAATTATTCAATATTTGAGCTTGTTTTTCAAATCGCAGAAAATTCACATTGTTTGGGTTAATACGAATAACTAGAATGGTAATTGTTAGCAAAATTAACTTTAAAATAGTCAAGACAACTTTATTTTATGTCTAAAATTTTAAATTGTTCCATCTTGGATGCAAGTTACAATTTATGAAACAATGACTTGCACTTAAATTAAGTGTTATATAAAATTTGCATCCGAAGTAATATAATTCACAATTTATAGCACTCGATTTAAACTTAGAGAATGGAAGATTTTGGGCTTTAACATTACTTCAAGTAAAGAACTAGAAACCAAAGAGAAAGGGAGGCCAAGGAACCCAACCAAATCATGATGAATCCAGAGGGAAGTGCTGGTATTTTTTTATTTTATGTAACAACTGGCTAGTTAATAAAAGACTGTTGCTCTTTTTTGAGAAGTACAACCCCCCCCTCCCCCAAATTTAAACGTTTTCCATTATCAGCAAACATCTGCTTAATTTTGCGCCCGCAAAATTAAGCTTAGGGTAGTGAACATATTAGGTTCACAACAAATATAGAAACGCAAAATCTTTGCATTTCTAAAATTGTGCAGATGTTTGTTGAAAAATAATATTCCTGTAAAACTGCTAGTGAAGACAATCCATACACAGGCTGTCACGTAGGAAAAGAATCGAGAGAAAAGATGCACAAAGAATTACGAAATAATAGCTACCAGACCGGATTTTGCATGTCACTATTACAAGCTTATGGCACAAATGTCGCTAGCCAATTGTGGATTGAAGTGCGTGCGCTTTCTTCGGTATACAACTACATGTGAGAAAAGAATGGATAATAATAATTTAAACAAGTTTAGAATAAGTGATTATGCATCGGCACAAAAACCTGGTATAAATTAACTTTAAATTTAAATTTATCGCTCCTAATGGCCAATAAATTTTAATCTTAACTACCTTATGAAAGAAAATAATATGAAATGAACAGCGTGCTATATTATTCAAATCTGTGTAACGAATCTAACCTCAGTGGAGTTTTGATGCATGATTTTTTTAAGAGTGCATGTTTTTAGGTTTATATTCAAATGGGCTTTTAAAGAGAAATTTCCATCTCTATCATTCGTGTTTTTTGAGATGAAACTACATGGACACAAATATGCATTAATTGCATCTTCACTAAGCCATACACATATAGAATTTCATCTAATTACTCTGCATATTGAGACCTGGGCTGTATCTCCTACAAAGAAAATTGGCAACAAGATTTGCTAACTGATCTAGAAAATTCCTACAGCACTCCCATTAAGTTTGGTCCAGTATACCTGTCTAGTATCTGATCAGCAGAACAACTACAACCATTTTAAAACTGCACCCTCACAAGAAAGAAATGCTAGGTCTCTACACGATCTTTGATGCAAATGAAAACATTACTCATATTATATGGGTATTTTTTCTAGTCCAAACACAGTTTTTGGCCACTTCAAGCTTCTAATAAGAAAAATGGTGGCATTATAAGGAGTGACAAAACTCATCTGCAACCTAGCAACAGTTTCCTTCAGTGTGCTTGTTGCTGAGGGATGTATAGTATCCATGGCTACTATCATGACCACAGACAAGAATGTTGAGCTAGAAGATTTGGTTGTTGTTGTAGACTGATTGGTCCTTGCTGAAGAAGTTTAGTGTATTCCACATTGCATGGCCAGAATATCAGTGTGATTGGAGTTTTAGACTTTTGGGTCTTAGCCTTACCAACTGCAATCAATTTTGGCTAAAGAAACAATCTCTTTGGTTCCTTTTGGTTTTATATATATATATATATATATATATATATATTATAAATATATATTAGAGGCTTCAATTAATGTTATTAATTTCCTATTTTTCTCTTATCCACTGTATGTTTGTCTACTAAACTCCAATGGACTCCAATCAGCAATTAGGCCTCAGATTATGTTTTTAAAAGTTTGAAGTATAGTTGCAACATGACACTATCCTATTAGGGAATCCAGAGAGATTGGATAACTGAAAATATAATAAAGCAGTAGACTTCTTCAGTGTTGTATTATAACACTAGATGGCATATAGTATTAAATTACAAAAGTGTATTAAAAACAGAATGCATACCTATCACTTAACAAAGAATTATCAAATATCATAAAAGACAGCCATACAACAATGAATAAAAGGAAAGACCATGACACTGGCAGAGTTATTTTTTGAACAAATGAGCAAACCACTAATTACATAGTTTGGCTATTGATTTGATACTTATATGAATGGAAAAATGACTACCATGGCTAGATTAGCTACTGTATTATTATGCACCTTCCTATTGAGATATACTTGGAATTGGGTATGTACTGCAGCAGTGGTGCACTCAGGATTTAATCTTGGGGGTGGGGGGGGGAGCCGAGTTGAACAGATAAAAATATTTTTAATACAAATTCAATAAAATTCATTAGGTGATTATAAAAATTTATTTAAAGAATAAAATCGTTTTCTTTTCTTTTTACAAAGCTCTTGAATTACTTCAGTCATGGTTACATTAATCTCTCTATGTATATATAGCAAAGCCAGTCTGTTCAATCGTGATTGCGTTATGGTAGATCTTAAATAGGTTTTTAAAAAGCGTAAGGTAGAAAATGACCTTTTACTGACACATGTTGTTACTGGAAGTGTTTTGATCATGGTGGCCACGATTCCCAAGAGCTATATGGTATTCCCACCTTATGTGACTGCTAATTCATAAATAGTATAGAAATAGAAGATACGACAATATAAATAAACAAATGAATTTTTTTATTTATATTGTCCCTTTTTCTTTGGGGGGGGGTGCCAGCTCCCCTTGGCTCCCACCCTCTCTGGGTGCACCACTGTACTGCAGCATTCCATAATCATGTATGCAACTTATCAGGGACAGAATTTTGTCAACTGAAGGTAAGTTAGCCAGTCTCATACAGATTAGTGTTGTGGGTGGCAGAAGGTTGGGCAGAAAGAAGAAAAACTTCTTGACAGAGGAGGCCTACAATTTGTATTCTTTAGGAAATACAAAAGTGGAACAATTGTCTCAAAAGAAAGCAGTTGAAGGAATAAATGAAGAGAAAATTTTTCTGAGAGTTTGAAATGAACTGTGATGGAGGGGTGATTAGCTGCTGCATGTTTTAACAGATTTAAAGGAGAGCATGGGTATTATGAATACCAATTCAGAAGAACAATGACTATGAAAATATCTGTAGAAAATGTGAGCAGCAGAAACCAAATGTCCATGTGAAAGAGAGAGATCATCATTAATCAGCCTAAACTGCTTCTTCTGCATTGAGTTCAGAATTTTTAAGGAGTTCTCAGGGACACTATTTCATATGTGAGAACAGTATTCGATGGTTGGATGGGATTGTGATTTGTATGGAGTAAATGAGAACTTAATTTCCTGGAAGTTGAGAAGACAATAAGACTGAAGGTTATAGTTATTCCAGGAAGAGAAATATCATCTTGTCCAGAGATTTGGTTGTTGTCAAAACTAAGACTGAAAGAAAAGAGGAGGAGGAGAAGTGATTGCAAGAAGAATCACATGATTGAGATTTACTAATAGTGAACATCAAGATGCTGGATATAATACCAGCATCTTGATAATTATTAATAAATAGTTATTTTCTTAACCATCTGTGTTCTTATTATACCGTGAAACCTATTACAACAGTGAACATCAAGGTTAGCAAACTCCTACTTAAGAATGGTTGGAAATTGTTAGGGTGCAGAGTTGATATTCTGCACATTTTATTGCACAAGGTATGATAAATGAGAAAGAGGAATGCAGTATGTCTAATATTGAAAGTTTTTTTTTCACTTGGTCATACTATAAACTAAAAATGCCAAGAAATTATATTCTTGATTTCATCCTTTATCCAAGTGTAAGCAAACAAAGTTTGACGTGAAGTAACTTCACTATTGGGCTACTTGTATATAGAGGCTAATGACTTCACATCAATTGCCTTAGTATCCCATAATGCAATGCACATATACTCACGGACATGTATAATGCTATGCATTATCGGAAAGGCCACTACCGAGACCAGTTTCAACCTTTGAGGTTGAGGTCTCATCAGTGGGAGCAGACCCAGAAGTTGAAGTAATGCAGAAGTCATATTTTCATATACAAGTAGGTTAAAATGCACCATTAACACCACATAAAATGAGTGCACTGAGGAGGGATATTCACTGTAGGCTATTAGCAAAAATTGAAATCATTCAATAATAATGAAGTTCATTTCAAAAAAACAATGATACAGAGTGAAGAAACCTGGAAGCAGAAAGAAACAACTATCTACAGGATTGTTATCTCAACCAATTATCACTACAAAAATTTAAGGCTTTTCAAGATGAACTGAACTAAATGAGTTATCACTACAAAATTGTAGGGTGCCATCAAATGAAGTGATAAATGTCAGTGAAATGCTGGTGCAGAAGTCCCAGTAAGTAACACTAATCAGATGTTGATTATTGGAGAGTAAACTGAGAACCACTAAAAAAAAATCACTGTACCTAGAAGGAAAATAGTGCAATCCTAATTCTCAGATAAAGGTACTGACTGACTAATTGATATCATGGAAAAGAAAAATACTCCCATGCATAACTGAACAGTCTGATGCATTTGAAAATTGCATATTTCAAGATGACTTCATACCATGTCATAAGAAGAGGCAAGCATGGTTTCATATTGATACTTGGAATGATTACTAATTAAAAAAAAAAAAAAAAATATATATATATATATACAGGTTATTTTTGCATTTCCACCAACATTTCACTTCTCTCCTATCCTTGGTCAAAAAAACACTTATAAGGACAAAATATGGCCTGATAATAACCAGATCTTAATTCTAATGTGTACTGATTACATTTGAGTAGAAGAACAGGGAAGGCAGCACTAATTAAAAAGAGAAATGTGGAAAACAATAATAATGGTGATATTATTATTATGTAACACCTCCAGGGAGTCCAAAGACTCATTGAGGGAGGGCACCTACTCTACAACTGTCTCCACCAACTACAATGAACCACAACTACCATCATCACTACTAGTATGTTCACAGACAATCACAAACATCCATGCCCACAGCCTTTTGGCTGGAAAACAGATACGCTGACCACTCGGCCAAACATTGTACAATCAGATTTTTAGAATGACACAATGGCAAAAATTGGTTCAACAAAATATCAAGGAAAAAATAGGTATTAACCTATACTTTAGGTTAGACCTTAAGACCTTTTATTTATATTATATATATATAGAGAGCATCCTCCTTTAGACCAAATATCGCACATTAATTTTTTTTTTTTTTTTTAAATCCATTTCAGGCCTTTGATATATTAAACGCTGCATTAATGAGTATTATTTTGTGTTACAAAAGATTTTTATGATCACAGTTAAGGAATGATCGTTATTGCAAATGTGCATGTCTTTTTCCACTTGAATAGTAAAATCCTAGTCATTGATGGGATTGGATATGTAAATTTCCATTTGGTTACTAAAACTGTTTCCAACTGTACCATGAAGATTCCATGAGTAAAGATTAAAAGAAAAAAAAATTAATTCATGTCGATATGATAATGCATGATCGATGTCTAATAATAAAATCAATTAATCAGGGATAAGTAATATGTAAGCAAGAGAATCTTTCATGTTTGGTTTTTACCCAACTCTGAATGATGAAGTTGAACAGCAATGATCACACGGTTCACCAAAGTCAAAAAAATTGCAGGTTCATAAAACTCGAGAGAGAGAAGCATTTTGGGACCTTAAGGAATATATATATATATATAAAGAGAGAGAGAGTGAGAGAGCATCCTCCTTTAAACCAAATATGACACATTTAAGAAAAAAAATGTTTTTTTAAAATCCACTTCAGGCCTCTGATAAATTGATTGTCTTGAAAAAGAACTGCATTTTCCATCTAATACCATTTACAATATCCACGGGTAGAAAGAGAACAGAAGAGCTAATAGTCAGTTAATGAAGTCGACATGATTGATTGCTCAAAAAAATAAATAAATAAAAATAAATAAATAAATAAATATATGTGTGTGTGTTACTTCAAGAAGTTCTTTAATAAATTTTCAATAATTGTCATAGGGACCTTCTCAAACATAGTGTATACATTTCTTCATCAAATTTTAAAAAGATGAAAAACATGCAAATAAACAAGACCATCACACTTTCCCAAAGTGTGTGAGATAAGGGGGGGGGGGGCTACTGATATGAATTATATTTTGTATTTTTTAATTTTTTTAACAACATATGAAGAAACTTTTTAAAAATACTTTAATGGCTGAGTTGCCATGCAGTTTGCAGAAATCAAACTCATAGAGCCTTAGCTGTTTTAGAAAGTAAGCAATATACATCCTTATAAACACTTTGTATGTACAGGTAATCCTCATCACATAGAAAAAGTAAGGTTAGGTTGCGAAATCGTTTTTTTTTTTTTTTTTTTAAATTATATAAACAACGACATATCCAACAAAAAAATATTTTTATTTAATTCAGGTAATTTATGAGGTTAAGAAAACATGTAAACTATGAAACAAATACATAGTATAAGCTTATAAAAATACAAATTGTATGTAAACTTCATTGCACATAATGCATAAATGTTTCAGGCAAAATAAAATAAAATGCATATTTTAATCATCATCATCACTGTCTTCAAAAATAACATTTCGTAGATGGTCTTTATTTAATAGTGGCTGGACGTCATCTAAGACATATAAGACATTGCTTACCACTATGCTGCAATTTTTTATTAAGTTTTTTTATAAATATGGAGCTAAACAAATATCCAATTGTCCCGTGAATTTTCCAGAGTGTTACATTGAGGGATCATTAACCGTAAAATAACTTCCCAACTTTCTTGCCAAGTCCAATCCTTCTAATTTCTTTAAATTGAATTCTTTAACGAATTCATCACAATCAGAATCTTGGACAGAACTTTCCCCGCCATTTGGTTCTATTAATTGTACCAGTTTCTCCTCATTTAAATCTATTTTTCCCTGTATTTTAACAATTTACATTTCTTGACAGTATAACCTGAAGCCAACTCTTTGCAACAGGAAGCATGACATGAAATTTATAAAATATTTTAAGGTGGGTGCAAGTCAGAAAGTTTGGGAACCACTGGTCCAGAAAATGAAGGATGAGTACTTGGTAGTCAATAACTCTACCATGTTTATACTCGCTTGATATTTATTATTTATTTATTTGTATGGGTCCCTACCCACTTTGTTCCCCATCCTTTGTGGGAGGACGGTTGAGCCCTCCTGAGGGATTACTTTCACACACACACACTAATCACTGTAAATATGTATGCGTGTGTTCATGGGGCTGGTTCGAGGGACAAAAAACGAGTTTCCAGGTGAAAAAACCCTCTACTTCTAATACTACTTATATGAGACCGACTAACTTACCTTTAGTCGAAAGAGATCAGATAAAGTTATAGACGGGATCGAACCCAGGTCTTTCCGACCAAAGGTCTTTGTTTATACCGAATGAGCTATGGGAACTCTTCATTTGATATTTATCTCACTTGACTTGTCTCTCTATCCAATTTCTCAAATAAAGTAATCATTCCAAAAGGCAATATTTTTAACCCTTTCAAACATATACGGCGAAAAAAAAAATCGGATTACACCGATGTATATAATTTCTTGAAGATGTCCATATATTAAACTACAAGTTGGCGCTATACCGAAACTCTCTCATGTCAAATATATTCTTTATCAACATATTTCTGTCCTACTTGTATAAAGGAAGTGCAGAAATTATTTATTTTTTTTTATTCCAACAATTCTAATTGAAAATCAAACTTTTTTTTTTTTGCTTGTAGCAATTCATCCTGTTTTACATCGCCTATGAATATTAATATCATTGACAGTCATTCCTCATTTATTCAAATGTGTACTAGGGTTACCTACACGTGTAATAATAAATAATCATAGAAAAATAAAAACATTCACATGCTACCGTATGTTTACACAATTATGAAGTAGTTCCGTTTTATGAGGGTGGTCTGAAAAGTTCTTGGCCTAATAATGAAAAAACGAATTTATAATTTCAAAATTATTTTTATTTTTCAACATAATCTTCCTTAAGACTATATATTTATACCAGTGATGCTTCAGTGCCCATTATCCCATCCCTATAGTGGTTCTCAGTAAGATCTGCAAAATCACCTCTCGATCCTAAGAAAAACACTGACCAGCGAGGAAGAGTTTTAGTTTTGGAAAGAGATAGAAATCAGATTGTTAAAACGCTTCAAGCACTTTTCTGAGATTTTCATGCTAGTGCATTTCTGATTTGCTGTGAACAAGCGCGGCACCCATCTTGCTTTTTCCACAGACTGGCATATGTGATGGATGCGCATACTAAACTTTCACCCTCAGTCATAAGTTTCCCGTATTTTTTTCCAGTGCATCTGGGTTCCCTAATCATGACACAACTCATGACCAGCTGCTTTGCAGGTCCATGACCGTCAGTCCATAAGCTGACTTCCATAATTAGAAGGTTGGTTCTACTTTTCTTCACATGCAACATCACATTTAAATTGAAAAATGTACATGTTATAATATCGTAATTTCGTCGTAGCGTATGACTTACACATAAACAAGATTGTCAACATCGCTCTAACACTATTTAAACAATGTAATATCCTACACATTCTTCTGAAATTCATATAGTCTCAGCAGTTTCACGTACTTTGACTTGCAGTAATTAATACTCTGCAAGAAAATGCTTGCAGAGTATTAATTAGTGTACGGCTGCTGTTAAAATGTATGGTTTTCCATCCTCCTGTGGCTCTGTTGAACGTTGAAAATGCCGAAAAGGAAGTGTGATTATACACACGCTTTAAAAACTCAATTTCCGTTTTTAAAAAAAAAATCTACTAAATTGGGCGAGACAGATAAATTGGAGTGTACGGTTTGTGGTCATACAGTAAGACTGGCATATGTGATGGATGCGCATACTAAACTTTCACCCTCAGTCATAAGTTTCCCGTATTTTTTTCCAGTGCATCTGGGTTCCCTAATCATGACACAACTCATGACCAGCTGCTTTGCAGGTCCATGACCGTCAGTCCATAAGCTGACTTTCATAATTAGAAGGTTGGTTCTACTTTTCTTCACATGCAACATCACATTTAAATTGAAAAATGTACATGTTATAATATCGTAATTTCATCGTAGCGTATGACTTACACATAAACAAGATTGTCAACATCGCTCTAACACTATTTAAACAATGTAATCTAGAAGCTGAATATAAAAACAATTACGGGTATTAATAGCCCAAATATCGTTGCTGGGATCTGATATGTTTACAAACGAAAGGATAAATAATAATATACGTTACACGAGTGATGATTGTATTTGCATGACAAGATAAGCACAGTAAAATGTCATTTATGCAAACCTACGAATACTAAAGTATTCTTATGTTTGCGCATAAAATATGTTAATTCCATTCCATTAAATTAGTTGAAGTGAAAATCATTTATCTGTGACACGAATGCTTTCTCCATTTCCTGGGTGTTCTATTCAAACATTTCCTCGAAAGTTATTACTATTCGACCGAAATCGATTTTAGAGATCCAACGATAAGCACTTTTAAGAGAGAGCAGGTGATATATTCAGCTTTTCTCGGCAAATACACAAGCTTTTGTTACGAGATATTAATGGCTGTTTTATACACTCTTAGCCACTTCATTAGAACCATTATCGCATCGGCCTGGTTGGATGAGTACATAGCATCTCCGTTTTCTAACAAAGCAGACGTGGCTTTGAAACTTCGCCGTGATTTATATATTTGTGAAAAAATAATCGGTAGATGCCTTGCTTAATGAAGGACTGATGTGCTTCAAAAGGTTCCATCCGGCCCTATACTAAAATGTACCATAGGTTACCAGCCTTTCGTAAATAAATTTGAAATTAACAAACACACCAGTTGTCAGTCTTCGATGTAACCGGCTGCTCCGCGAAATTCCAATAGACCTTGGTCATCGGGGCATATTAAAAAAATCGGACAAAACCTAAGTATGTATATACAAATAAAGAACATCTACAAAATCCATAATTTAACAGACTTTTGGCATGGGTGAGAAAACTATAGTGGGTACAGGGGCGCGTCGGCCATATGCGCACACAGGCGCCAAGATTTGGTATGATATTTTAAATAAAGTGGATTTTGTCAGCAAAATACTGCAGTCTTCATCTATGAATATCCAACTTACTTTAGATGCATTAAATGATCTAAATCAATTTTTAAATGATTATAGGTCTGATGAAACTTTCAAAGAAATTGTAGAAAGCTAAAATTAATTGCAGCAAAATTTGACGCAGAATCTGTATTTTGTAGTAGTAGACCACTAAGGCGACGTAAAAAGACAACACAATTTGATTACGAACATGAAAATAAAAATATAGTAGATCCTGAAATTTTATTTAAAGTAAATTTTTTTCTCTGCATAATAGATCAAACATTAGAATCTTTGCAGGAAAGATTTACCTTATTAAAGACCATATGAATTCCTTTCAGTTTTTGTATTTGTTAAGTTCTTCACGAAATAAATAATATTTATTATCTTGTAAAAAGTTACGACAAAAATTAACATATGAGAATCATTCAGACATTAACGCAGACGATTAATGCGAAGAAATTTAAAACTGTCAACCATTTATTTCTAATTTAAAAAACGAAATATATCAGATAATTCAGTATATTTATTCAAACGACTTAATCACAGTTTATCCAAACTTTACAATTGCTCTTCGGATTCTTTTGTCATTACCGGTATCTGTAGCATCTGCGAAACGGTCCTTTTTTAAACTTAAAATTATTAAAAACTACTTGCGCTCCACAATGGTACAAGACAGACTTTCAAATCTTGCCATTATATCAATAGAGTGAGATATTTTGGATCAACTTGATATACATGATATTATTCGAGAACTTTCCAAGAAAACTAGAAAAGTTCAATTCACTAAGTGATTGTTCTTTCTGTTTAAATATTTATTTACCTATTTCTTTACTCAATAATGTTTAATATGTTCCTATTTTATACACTTGTAAGTTTATCTGTTTCTTATTTATACTTATACAAAGTGCAAATGACAAAGTGATTTTCTTGCCAAATAAAATATAGTTAATTTAATTTTGTACCAAAAAATATTTAATATTTTTGTTTTTATAAAACTGTAAGTTTATCTGTTAATTAAACTATATAAGATGCAATTCGCAAATGATTTCCTTGCCGAATAACATAAATAGCTTTATTTTTTTCCAAATTATTTTTGTTTTTTCTCGGGGGGGGGGGGGGGGTATAGGGGCGCTAACTAAAGTTTTGCACACAGGCGCGCTCCTGAGTGGGTAGGTTGTAGTATTAGCGAAATTAGCAACCCTTGAAGAGTGGAAACAATAATGTTACGATCACTTGACACAATGTTTCTGAATTATTCTTTATTAAGAATAACTGACAAAGTCAATCGACAAGAAGTCTACACAGGCCCAAATTATGTTCCGATTTTGTACCACTCGGTTCGATCAGTAGATCATCCCGCATGAGTTAAGTGGATGTGTGTACACTCGAACATTGCCCATATCTTTCTCCAACAGAAATTTAATGTAATCGAAAACGCCATCTACTGCCACGTGGATATCTCACTGTCCAATCTAGAGCCTGTAGCTCTAATCCGAAAATTGCATGAATATTGTCAAGGGAGGATTAAGCTGGCTGGGGGTTCCTAGCGGTAAAATTTACGGGTTCGCTAAAAATTTCTACATTTAGAAAAGTTGAAATTTCTCTTGAAGCCTGGTATACTTATGTGGCAGTATTGAATTTTTTAAAAATATTTTTTAACAAAAATAGTAGAAACTGTTCCAATTCATCATCAAAATACGTAATATGTATATCGTTCTTATGTTGTCTTGAGATAGCAGGCGATTTTCAGTGCCCGGAGAGAGCCCGCCATCCTACCGGAGCAAACCTAAAGGAAACATTGGAGGCCTGAACCAGATTGAAAAAGTACCATGTTTGATCTCTACATTTAAGGTGGATAATCTAACCCATAACCCCCCCCCCCCCCATACACACACACTCATAGATATAAGTTTTTACAGAACTTGTCATCTATCTATAAAGTGTCTCAAAAATGAACTACATATCAGAATATTTTGGCCTGTAAATAAAGAAAACAAGAAACGTTATAAATTTTTCTTCACATATTTCTTTTTTTGCTGATGTGAAAATGGGTAAGGATAATTAAATTGTCATGATGATCTTAAAAGTTTGGAAAACTAGGAACAGGTTAAGTGGAGATTAAAATGCTTCCATGTGAGACCGGCTAAATCACCTTTAAATGAAAAAACCCTCACGGAGGTTCTTCGCTTCTCAGACGATATTCGAATCCCGGTGTTTCCAACCTTTGATTGGCTTCGTCGATACCGACTGAGCCACTCCTTACTTGTAGGAGAAAATAAATTATGGTACTCGTATGCCTCGACAAACGTCAGGACACCGAATTATGGCTCAACTTTAGAATAGTTGACAAAGTTTAGCACATAAGTAAGAAGTAGATAACTCATGGTGTTCATACCGGTTGCTCACCCAACTGGGATAGAGCCTTCGTAGTGCAGTTGTAGGAACGACGAGAAACCGCGCTCTGCTATTCAGATATACCCGAGTTTCCGAGTTTCGTTGTAAACTCGGATATATCAATGAGAGGAATAGTTATATGGAATTTTTTATGTGAAGGTGAGTAAGCTGATCTCAAGGACGCCCCCCCCCCCCGGAAACTGCTTTTTCATCCCGTATACATGTAAATCGGCCAGAACACACAAACAAGCGACAAAAAATACTATTAGTGGATGGTAAATAGCTTAGTGTGGAGGGTGGATTATGTAGTGGAGGTCTACATATCGTAGACCAGGGTTTCTCAAACTTTTCCTACGACGGAACACTTCACAAATCCTGAATTTTAACGGAACACTGGTTAGAGCCGAGTATCATCAGTCTCGTATTCAATGTGAAGCTAAGCGTACACTATCGCCGCAGCAGGCTGTATCGCATCACAAAAATGCGACAGCGCACACTACAGACGTGCCAGGCCGCATCGCATTAACCTTGCTTGTGACCGTACGTTTCCTAGAATAGATACATCCGTACTTCATTCTTGCTCAGATGTGTCGACAACCGCGGGCGGCTGAGTCAAGCTAAGCGTGCTAAGCTTGATAGCACAATCTACACGCAAAGTGAGGAGCGCCTGATTTTCAAACATGTTTGAACCTATCGCAGCATTTAAAACCATCCCAGGCTCATATTAATTTCCATAATTTTTCACGGAACACTTATTCACTTTCCGCGGAACAGGGTTTCGGAAACGCTGTCGTAGACAGATGGTAGGTTGTGTGGTGTAGAATTTTCTGCAGCAATCGGTCTTTAAACATCATGGCGGCATCGGGTAATAATAATTTCGCATTATAGCAGTAGGGGAAAAGAGAGTTCTGCCCATTCACTTACGATTAGGAAAAGTCTGCTTGAAGAATGGTGTACTGCTGAAAGCATGGGATTTATTTTTTGGAAAAAGTGAACCATGTGGTAACGAATGACTAGTTTTTTATTTTATTTATTTTTTTATTTAAGGGAAGGAAGGGGTGAAGAGCATTAACAAGCAAGCCTCTGTTATGAGAGTAAAGAAATATTTATGAGTTGGGGGAGGTACTTGACAAGAGATACAAGTTAAGGCTGACAATGCATCAAAATTAGTACAAGTGCTAGTCTATTTGGTAAATTAGTACCTTAATTTCAATTTTAAGTCAGTGAACAAGACTTTATTGGATGTTTCAAGAGGTTATGTAAAATGAACGCAAACATCGCGAATTTAAGCTAATGGCAACAATACGAATCTACCGACGCTATCATATTTTATTTCTTATATTTTAAAACCATAAGATAAATCCATAACCAAATCATTCTGTTTGTAGTATTCAGCATTTTTCAATGATTTTTGAGATTGTGAAAAGATTAAATTACTGGGGAGGGGAGAATTTATCACTTTATACTCTACTTCTCGTCAGTGTGCCACGTTTCAAAACTATCCGCCCATCATTATGATATTTAAAATAATTCCCCTCACGACAAGGGTATGTTTATAATTATGACTTGCAGAACAGAATAATGGCAATTTTAGGTCAGAGGAAATTCAACAAAACGCTTACATTAATATTTTTTACATTTCATAATCAACAACACCACTGTCACTGAATGCTTTCAAAGGAAGAGAAACAGAGAACATGAGTATATAAATAATCGCGAGAGAAGAAACTGATTATCAATCAGAATTATTTAACAATTTTAATCAAAATAAATACAAGATAATTCAAACAAGCAACAAGGGAAGTGATTCCAAGCTGACAAAAACCAGAGTCGATGGACACTATTCACACATTTTTTTCTCCTAAAAAATAAAATAAAATAAAGAAATAAATAAAATAAAAAAATTCCGAGTAAAGAAGACCGGCTTCTGAGATCTATGCTGGTGCTTTCACGATTCTTACTGACGTAATACCCCGCTTAAAAAAGGGCGAAATAAATAATGAACAATAACCCAAACAAGTCTATTTTTTTATCATAAAGATATAAAATTCACAATTGTGGAAAATATACTTTCCAATTTTTTCTTTATTTGCATTTTTCCCTAAGTTCTGAGCAATTAATTAATACACAGCATGCCTACCTAAGATGTTTATCAGAATGCAGTTGCAGCAGTTAGAATAGGTGATGATTTGGAAAATTGGTTTAGAACAAGCAGAGGTACTAGACGGGGGGAACCCAATATCACCATGCATTTTCATCGCACATTCAGAAAGAGCAACGAACAAACTGAAGGAAGATGCAAAAGGAATATCTGTACACGGAATGAGAATTAACAATCTGAGATTTGCAGATGACTTTGTTCTTATTGAAGAAGACGAAAGAGAACTACAAAAAACACTGAAACTATTAAATGATTAAGGGAAGAGATTTGGACTTGTTATGAACTTGGAAAAAAACAAAAACAATGGTATTTGGTGAGAAGAACATGAAATTAATATAGAAAATTAATATAGATGGAATTGATATAGAAAATGTAGAACAATTCATATATTTGGGAAGTAAAATGATTTGATCCCGTATGATTTGGACTGTAAAAAAGAAATAAAGATCAGAATTGCAAAGGGAAGAACAAATCTGAAGGCAATGGATAACATTTGGAAAAGTAAAGTGATCAGCCTGCAAACAAAACTAAAAGTACTGGAAACATGCATCTTTAGCGGTGTACTATATGGATCTGAAACATGGGTAATAAATAAGAAATCAAGAAAAAGAATTTTGACATTTGAAAGAACTTGTTATAGGAAGATTCTAAGAATAGGATGGGTACAGAAAAAACAAACAAACTAAGAGCTCTATCGGAAGATATAAATAAAAGAGAATTATTTGGACACATCTGTAGAATGAGTGAGGACTAGAAGATAGACATTTATGTTTGGTATTTTGGATGATTTAAACAGAAGAGGTAGACCATACAGAGAATGAATAGACGATATAAAGGACTGGTGTGGAATGGGTGTACAGAAACTGCGACACTGTGCACTGGACAAAGAAAGGTGAAAGAAGATAGTGAAGGAGACATCGGACACCAACGCGCAGTGAGCCCATGGTTCGTGATGATGCTTACCTACTACAAAGTTTCCTCAAATTATATAAAACGAAAGAGTAGAAGGAAAGATATCGCCGGGAAGACCTAGAAGGAAATTGATAGAAAACATCACGATTATAAATGGTTTTTGAAATCATTACAGAAATTTAAATAACTTGGTTGACGACGGACTGGGCTGGAAAGTTATCGTTCATGTTAGCCCAGTGGCGGGGGGGGGGGGGGGGGTTTGCTGCATATATACAGGGTGTTCGGGATAAATTTGACATATTTATAATTAATTATATTTTTCCGTAAGTTACATGTATTAACACACACTTCTCTTCATTTAAAAGTTTGGACCCTTCTTCATTCATATACAAGATGTCAGAAAGGATGGATAGCTGGAACCCACCTGAATCATGGAAGAGAATAACTTGTATCATGATGATTCGTGCCCGCCATCAAAATAAGGATATTACGACTGCTGCCCAATGCTCCCTGAATACAGTAAAAACAATCAGGCATGAACTAGAGACTTGCAATGGTGACTACGAGGATGTAGCAAGAAGAAAGATCCCTAGCAGACGATCTGATTGCGTTCGTACAGCAGAATTCCTCGCAAATCTGCAGGAACAGGTGTTGAAGAATCCTGGCATTGGAATTCGGGCTTTGTTCGTGGAGTTGCTAACTGTAGTCAAGCCCTGGATAACAAGGGTAGCCAATGGTAGGCCGTATGTATGGCAGCAGGATTCGGCCCCTTGCCACACCTCTGGGAAAAGTCAAAAATGGTTGTCTGAAAATTTCTACGACTTCACCAGTCCAAATGTTTGGCCTCCAAACTCCCCAGACCTTAACCCCATGGATTATTTTGTATGGGGCGCAGTTGAAAAAGACACCAATCGCACTTCCAGTAATACAAAAGCCCAGTTAATGGATAAAATTAAAACAGTTTTTGCGGCCCTTCCCAGGGAGACTGTAGCATCAGCTTGTTCGAGGTTCCGAAGCAGAATTGAAGCTGTGATCGATGCTAATGGTGGTTATTTTGAGTAAATCTTGTTGATAGTATTGTAATTAACTCTGCCTGTAATGTTTTTTTGTCAATTCATTAAATTTAATAGATACAAAGAAGATTTTCTTTTTCCTTACGAAACTGTCAAATTTATCCCGAACACCCTGTATATATATATACATAAACAAAACAAGACAAAACTTTTTTCTTCTAATCAGTAACGAATTTATTAATAAATAAATTTACATATTAAAAACTGCTTTATTAAAAATATTTCATCCTCACCACGAACAAATACCAATCATAAAAGTTTCGTATCAATAGCAATGACAAGCGCAAATGAATATCGGCGTTAGATTGCAGTGCATGTTTCGTGTAACGATTATTGAAAAAATATAATTCTTTTCATATTTTCAACAGTGACAATACAAGGCTGAATTATGTATTCGTCATAATTCAGCCTTGTATTTATAATAAATAAATAATTATGTTATTTTAACAAAATAAAATAAGATTTACAAAAAAATAGTTCACCACGCACACGCACCAATAATAAACATTTCATATCTCACAGAAATAACGCGCGTAAGCATACTAAAGATACACTGCCGTTTGAGCAGTGTGGGAATGACAATATGCAATGACACGGCGTTAGATCGCATTGCATTTGTTTCGTAATCTAAAGCGTTAATCAAACAATTCTAATTATTAACCATTCAATCAATGTCAAAACATAACCTTAAACATGTTATATTGCATTTATATAATGTTGTAAGCATTGTTATTATTTATAAACACAAACAAAATTTAATTTTTTTCATTTTTTCCTTGGGGTGCTGCAGTGCTTATGTACGGGCCGCCACTGTTAGCCTCAACTCGCCTTAGGCGAATGAGGAAGTGATGATGATGAATTGAAGTCTATATTTACATTCCACTAATCAACATGATCCTGTCCAGAAAGGACCCATAAAAACTTGCTATATGATGGGGGGGAGGAGAAGGCTAAGAGATACTTATAAAAATGGCCACAATCTTAAAACAATAATATCCTGCCAAATTCAGGAAAATAAAAGTACAAAAGATGCAGTCACTTCTTCCTACATCAAAAATATCACAGAAAAATATTCAAGATAAAAAGATCATGAATCACTACAGCTTTTTTCTCAATACTAAGATCGCCATTTGTATCTTAAGAAGTCGGATGTAATAACATTTCCTGTTCATGTGGTATATGTCCGTCAGACAAGAGAAATATGCCTGAAAGGACATTTAAAATGACATTGAAAAAGAAAGATAAATACAAATCAGGTATGCTCTATCATTTTGTAAATGCGAAAAATGAAATGATCTGTGAACTGACAAAAAATGACATGTATTGAGTTCATTTGCGAGATGGCATACCAACAAACAAAAAGGTCTCCTCAACAACTACCTTTGGTCCTCTTTTATAAAAGACATAAAATTCATAGAAGTAGGTTATGATGGATATACTCCAGGAGATTGATGAGGCCAGGGATTTGGGAGTGTTGGTGGATAGGGAATTGAAGTTTAGGAAGCACATTGCAAAAGTGACTAAATCAGCTCATCAAATCACTTGGCTTTTGAAAAATACTTTAACATGCAGAGACAAACAAGTTGTTGTTCCTCTGTATCGAGCCTTGATAAGACCCCATCTGGACTACTGTGCCCAGTTATGGGCACCAGGGTTTCTTCGTGATGGGAAGTGGAAAGGATCCAGAGACGAGTAACCAAGATGATAGGTCTGTGGAATGAACCTTATGAGAATAGGTTGAAGATTTGTGGGTTGCAGAGATTGGACGATAGACGAAGGAGGAGTGATATGATTGAGACATTCAAATTACTGAAGGGTTTCTATAAGATTGATCCAGAAGATATTTTTGAAAATATGACTGGTGGTGGGAGGACTAGGGGCCATGCATGGAAGCTGGGCAAGAGCGTGGTTGACAAGGGTGTTAGAGCTAGGTTCTTTACTTGGAGAGTGGTAAATGAGTGGAATAAGCTTCCAGAGTCTGTTGTGGGTGCTACGACCGTGAATGAGTTCAAGGCAAGGTATGATAGATACTGTGTCAATGTCGAATAGTTGTTCTTGACATGATGTTAGGGCCTCCCTCGATGAGTCTGTTGACTCCTTGGAGTTGCCCGGAACAATAATAATAATATTGCGCAGTACAAATAAACAATCAATAACGAATAAGATGACAACACGATATCCAGTATCATATTTTTTAAAAAATTATTTGATTAATTTAATGTTTCAAGATTTATTCTGCTTTTATGTATTCAATTTATTACCAAGCTTCATTACTGTAAATACGATGCAACGGGTAGGAACCACAGAATCTTAAGATTATTATTATCTGATTCCTCCAGGGAGTCAAGGCCTTATCAATGGAGGCTATAAATCACCAAAATTAGCTATCATACCTTCCCTTAAATTCATTCATACTAGATGCACTCCTGATCCCTAAAGGGAAACTATTTGACTCACTCACTGCTCTGTGAGAAAAAAACCTAGCTCTTACTCCTTTAATGACTGTGAACAAGCTTAATTTCCATGTATTCCCCCGTGTACACTTCCCACCTTCCATATATAACGAAATATTTTACCAGACGATATTCTATAATAGTGCTTCCCAAACTTCTGGATGTCAGGGCCCCCTTTGCAAAAATTAAATATTTCACGGCCCCCCCTCGAAAAAAAATCGTAATAGAGAGATATATTTATTATAATATGTGTTGTATTTATATTCAATACAAAACATACATAGCGAATATTGCAAACATCAAATGCATATATTACATTTTTTGCCGCTTACCTTTTGGTTCTGAAGACGACGCGGGCTGTTCTGGTAAAATATGAAATACTGTCCCTTTTTATTTTATTTATTTTTTATTTAATATCAGCTACTTATCCATCTCAGCGTTAAAATTTTTAACGTAGAATAGATCAAATAATAGGCACCACTTACCGATACTGGCACACCACAGACTGATAACATGAAATTAGTGAATATTACCTTAATAAGGGAATCCCCGGACCAGGAACATTTTTCTCTTTTGTGACTTTTCTCCCTTTACGGTAATTAAGCCTAACGCGAAACAGACAGCAAAGGCAGGTTATTAAAACGTGCATATGATTGGTGCGGTATTAACAAAAGATCGCGCAACCGAACGATAAAAGCATAGCTGACAATTGAGTTAAATGCAATAAAGGCAGTTACCCAAACCACAGTTTCTCATCCTAGTGGACGGATCCCCGAAGAAATTATGATTTAATTAGACTGAAAAACAAAGCCAGAAAGCGGTATCATAACACAAGAGCCCCTCAAGATAAAGCAAACTTGAACAAATTAAACAGACAAGTACGGGAAGCCCTCCAGACACATCGAAATCAACAGTGGGAATCTAAGCTAACAAATTTAAACCCTGAGGACAACTCCATATGGAAGTTTATGAGAACCTTCCGCACCAAAAGGCAACTTTTACCCCCAATTCAAACCTCGAAAGGAATAGCTCACAATGATGGGGAAAAAGCAGAGGCTCTAGCCGACAGCTTGGAAAGTCAATGCAACCCCTCATATAAAAATTTGAACATCAATCTCATCTACAAGATTCACCGCCGAGTCAGGCAGGCCATAACAGAACAAAAATATGATCTAGAATCTCTCACACCCACTTCTCCAACAGAAGTTATAAATATTATATATTATAACCCACCTGAACAACAATAAAGCTCCAGGCCCAGATGGAATTACGAACAGAATAATCAAACTACTCCCCAGAAAAGCCATTGTACATCTAGTCAACATAATTAATGCCATCCTCAGACTCCAGTATTTCCCTTTAACATGGAAAATAGCAGATATCACACCAATTAAAAAGAGTGGAAAAAACACTTAACTCCCTGAAAACTACAGACCTATCAGTCTTTTGTCTAACCTTGGAAAGATAGCAGAAAAAGTAGTCCTTACTAGACTTCAATCACAAACGGACCAACTACATATAATCCCAAATGAGCAATTTGGATTCAGAAAAAACCATTCCACCGTTCAGCAGATCCACAGGTTGATCGAGTACATTTCCGAAGGCTTCAATCGGAATCTTCATACAGCTGCAGTCTTTTTAGATGCTGCAAAGGCTTTTAATAAGGTGTGGCACCAAGGTCTTCTCTACAAGCTTATCGCATTCAATATACCTATTCAGCTAGTTAAAATAATTCACTCTTACCTCAGAGACAGATACATGCAAGTCAAAATAAATGAAACTGTATCAACCAGACGCAAGGTTCTGGCAGGAGTACAGCAGGGCTCACTCTTGGCCCCCCTTGCTGTTTTCTATCTATATTGCTGATATCCCTCAAAACCCAAGCTCAACAATCACTGCATTATATGCTGATGACACTGCATTATTAGCCAGATCTCTCAGCCCAAAACTGGCTATTAAGAGACTCCAAAGCAGCATTCACACACTGGAAAGATGGCTAATGAACTGGAGAATTCAAGCCAATCCACAGAAGAGCTCAGCCATACTGTTCACCAGAAAAAAGCCTCAAATCAAGGAAGACATACATTTACTAGGTGTTAAAGTCCCATGGCAGAATACAGTCAAATATCTTGGAGTAATTCTGGATAAAAAACTACAATTCACCAACCATATAGAACACATAAGTTCAAAGACGTCTAAAGCAATAGCGCAGCTCTACCCTATGATCAACAGAAAAAGTAAATTAGATACTCAGAACAAACTGCTCATATACAAGATGGTAATACGCCCAGTCATAACTTATGCATCTCCTGCGTGGAGTCACACTTCGAAGGCAAATATTCAGAAGCTGCAGAGATTGCAAAACAAATGTCTGAGAATGAGTTTAGATGCTCCATGGTTTATCAGAAACTCCCAAATTCACAGAGACGTCAACATTCCCTACATCACAACTCTTCTTCATGACCTAGCTGAAAAGTTCTTCAATAAGACGATTAATCATCCGAACCCACTGATCAAACAAGCATCAGACTACAACGAAGCAGATTTCTACAAATACAAGAGACCCAAGTCAATTCTATGCTCGGCTGAAAACAGTTAATCTCGCTGCCCTTTCAGGGCAGGCTTAAAGCTCAATAATTCTCCACCCAAAGAACTTTCTTTTTCAGATGAAGGGGAATATGAAAAGCATTTATGCTTCACCCATCAAGTCAGTACCGTTATGCGTTATGCGAGTTGAAATGCTAACTCTCTTCAACCGAATTCCATATGTTAAACT
The DNA here is from genome assembly GCF_054136105.1 of Typopeltis vanoorti. Classification (NCBI taxonomy): domain Eukaryota; kingdom Metazoa; phylum Arthropoda; class Arachnida; order Uropygi; family Thelyphonidae; genus Typopeltis; species Typopeltis vanoorti. The sequence goes on along the minus strand of NC_143550.1, from coordinate 109,229,009 downwards.
GCCATAACATTCACTGTGTGTGTGTGTGTGTGTGTGTATATATATATATATATATATATATATTACTTAGTTTTAATACTTTTACGAATTTTAACAAGTTCGGTTGAATTTTATTGTTGCCTTGGTAAATCGAACTCACACACACATCTAATTAATAACAAGTTTTTAGTTAGATACTATGTTTGCCCACGCCACATGGTTTTGTTTCAGTCTATATATACATCATAGTTTCTGTATGAGGGGACATGTGATTCATTAATTAGTGTGTTTTTATCCCAGTTGTCTCTAATTGCACTATTTGTTGAGAAATATATTACACAGTCTCCTCATACCTTATTCACTGGCATAATAAAAGTACTTGTTTTTATTGCCTCTGCAGTAAAGTGGCTGTTAGGGAGGGGTGTTGTTTACCACTGCAAGGGAGTTACTATCTCCCCACATGAACTTGTTTAAGTTTTTTTTCATGTGTGAAGTATATGCGAAACTTTTATTGGTAACAGAAAACTAGCTCGGATGACAGTGATAATATAAAGCGAGTTTTGATATGTATATAAAGTCAATATCAACAGTCCCTGATTACGAATGCATGATGAAAGGGACAGAAAGATTTGGAGCTTCCCTGGGGAGCATTCGAAGTAAATACAATTAACCACTGCTTTGAAATGAAACATATGAATAAGCAATACTTACTAATTTCATTAAGCGCCGAAATACGCAGGAAGCAAATTTTGTGAACCAACACCAATGTGTGAATTTTTTCATTAAAATATAAAAAATAACAAAAAAGAAATAATAAATAATCAAAGTTAAATACATTTCTTTTAAAATAAAAAAAATCTACTTAGTCTTAAAACATTTTAAATTTGTTTTCATTATTTCACGGTCCCCCTCAACAAAACCTACGGCCCCCAAGGGGGCCACGGCCCACAGTTTGGGAAGCGCTGTTCTATAACACTCATTCAAAAGTTTATAGTCCCCTATCATATCATCCCTTTCTCCTGTTAACCAGAGTCTGTAATCCACATACTTGCAATCTGTCCTCAATCTAAACCCCATAAACAGGATATAACTTTGTAACTCTTCTTTACCCCCTTGGAATCCGGGAGAACAAATCTGCACACAGGTATGGTCTTATCAAAGCCTTATAAAGAGACAAAATGACTTCCTTATCCGGACATATCATGGTTAGCTTCAATATCGCAATTATCTTCTGAGTTGCTTTTGAAAGTTTTGTTATGCGACCTTTGAACTTCAAATTCCTATTAACCAATATGCAAGATCCCTTGACTCTTCAGTTTCTTATAGCATAACCCCATTAATATAATATGCCGCACTGGAACTCTAATCACGCCAAAGTGCACAACTTTACACTTACTAACATTAAATTGATAGCCATTTTCGTTTGCCCAAATTTCCAGCCTATTCAAATCATTTTGTAAGTGCTGAATATCACTAGCATTCCTTATTGCCCTGCCTATCTTTGCATCATCGGCAAGCAATTGCACATCTAATGTTAGATCCTGCATGATGTCAATAATGTATAGATTGAACAATAATGCCCAAAAGACCGAACCCAGAGGTGCACCACCATCGGTCACCTTAAATCTGGCAGATTCACACCCACTGTATACCACTTTTTGATACATGTCTGTCAACCATCCGCTGATCCTAGTCAAGAGTTTATATTCTGCAATTTATGCAAGTCTTTCGTGTGTAGTATCCAATCAAATGCCTTAGATAAATCCAACATTATCAGAGTGGATCCATTCCCTTCATCCAACTCGGCCGTAACACTGTTATAAAACATGAGCAAATTACTAAAACATGACCTTCCTTTAGTAAACCTATGCTGCTCCTTGCAGCTTGTCTACCCATTTTTGTATTCGAGTTCTTACCGACTTCTCTAAAATATTCACTACCACACCAGAGATGCTGATAGGTCGGTAGTTAGACATCAGTTTTTATGCCATCCTTGTACAATGAAACTATTATACATTCCTTCCATTCCTGAACTGAGATTCAGTTATACAAACATGTGAAAGGCATAGCCAATTCAGCTGAACATTCCTTTAGCAAACGGGCTGATATTCCATCTGTCCCTATTGACAAATTCTTATTCAGGTTATGCAACAGCTCTTCAATCTCATTTTCATGAACCTCTAATAACTCTTCATCCAATGTAGCAGTAGTACTGCGAACCATGTTACATACACTTAGTTGATATATCTTAGCAAGGTAAGTACTCATTAATTGGACAATCTCATTAGCTTCAGACACTCGAGTACCATCTGCATTCGATAAAGTTATTTTTTCACATTATTCTTTCTTTTGTTTGGCATAACGATAAAATTCTTTTGGATTGCTTTTAGCTTGCATAGCCAATTTCCTTCCATATTTAGCTTTTCACAAAATACTTGGCATTTTCCTGGCCTGAGCTTTATATATATATATTTCATAACTCCTCTCACCCTTATTTTCACGATATTCTTTCCACATCGTCTCCTTGTGGATCTCGTGCTTAATAAGGTTGCATATCAATTTTACTCCCAACCTACTTATTCTTCGAACACTAAGGATACGTTCAGATACCGCATCATTTAAGCACTTTTTCAAAGATTCCCATGAACTGCTGACATTTTTCCCATTAAGTAACTGATACCATGAGACCAAAGATAGTACAGGGTGTTTCAAAGAGAATGACCCAATTTCAAATAATTATATTTAATAATGAAAATGTGGTACAGTTACAAAATAAATTACCAAGTATGAAGGCAGGCCTAAAGTTTCACTCACCGCAATTACAAATGCTCAATGTGCCCTCCACCTGCTGCACGAACAACATCAAGCTGATAGCTGAATTCATCGGGACATTCTTTTTGAAACACCTGTATTCTCCTAAGTTGATCATAATTTCCAGCTTTGTAGTTCAGCATGTAATAACCTGTTTTAATCGGAGCATCAATATAATTAGATACTTCAAGAAAGCACAAAGCATGATCACTGTCACCATCTGATGGTAAAATAGTCATATTCTTAACAGCTCCCCCTTCTGACGCTATGAACAAATTCAATACTTTTTCATCTCGAGTTCCTTCTTTCACATGCTGCTTGAGAAAGTTGCTCGCAACAATTCAATAAATGCCTCTTCTTATCATGAGATTTCTCATCTATCCAATCAATGTTTGGAAAATTAAAGTCAACCATAATGATCACTCGTTTGTTACCCATAAGGCGAAATTGGCGATGTATTTCTTCGTCCCCTGTAACTGAGCCACCAGGTCTGTAGCCCCACCATATATTTTACTTTGTTAGCCTCGACTTCACACCAGATAGACTCAAACTTACCGCTACATGAGACATTGGTACCATCACTGTTTTCTTGAGTTTCTACCCTAATTGGACTTAAGTCATCTGATATCATTAGTAGTACTCTCCCTCCTCTCCTATCTCTTCTGTCATTCTTACAAATAGTATACCCATTACACTCGATCCCAGTTACCATATCTGATTCTGTTAACCAGGTTTCACTAATGCCAACAATCTTAGGCCACATCGCATTCAATAAAGCAACAAACTCAATTCCTTTGTTTCTAATGCTCCTGGCATTTGTGTATAGACATATTACCACCTAGCCTATTCTTATAATTAGATATGCAATCTGCTTGGCCTTGTTGTAGAACTTTCTCTTTTCCCTCCCCAGACACATTAAAAGATTCGAACCCAAAGCATATTTTTCCACCCCTTCGCCACATACATAACCATGTTCGAAGACATTTATACCTTTATCACGTTTGCATACCATAGCTGAACTTTCACACACATTTTCCCAATTGCTCCCTTAATGATTTAGTTTCTCTGACTCTGTACATTAGGTCTCATACCAAGAAGTAAATTTTCTAGCTCCTGATGACAAATGAATTCAAGTGCAGGCCATTCCTCTTATACAAGTCTTTTCTGCCATCAAACTCACTCCACACATCTAAAAACTCGCATCCATTTCTTCTGCACAGCATACAAGTGAAATCATTTGCTCTCCTCCTCCTTAACTCGGTACTATCATATCTGGGTATCAAACTTATAATTTTTACTCTCTCGCTTCTTCCAACAGACCTTTCATATCTTCTCTCATACTATACTTGTCGCTATTAAATTATTAGTAACTACCAGAACTCTTTTAATTTTCTTTTTTGCTTTTCAATTAAGTTTGTCATATCTTGAATCATTTGGCATCGGTTTTAAAAGCGAATAAAACACAAAACTCTAATATCATTTCTGCCTTACCAATGAAAATGAAATTACAACACAAAAACAAAGCTTTTATGAAGTAATCTTGAACCTAGGACTAGTTTTCTCTCAGTTCTATCCGCCATTAAGTGTAATGGTGGAAGGAAAGTGTTCTCTTCAGATTTTCCTCAAAGTTCCTATTTCACACCTTCTTCCTCATATATAAACGATCTGCTCTCACTGACCTCGAATCCTATTCACAGCTTTGCTGATAGCACTCACCACCCATACAGCAAATATTGCAAGTGTTCAAGCTCATCTACAACAAGTGCAATAAACGCTGATCTTCAAACTACACTGGTAACCTTCAGTGTTTCTAAAATAGTCTTTTTTTTTTTCTTTCTCTCGCAAAATAATATTGTTACCCTTGATAATGCTCAACACTTAACAATCAAGACCAGAATCTTTCTCGGACTAATTTTTAATCCCAGTTTTTACTGGCACAATCAAATCATTTCTCTAGTATCCTCAGCTTCCAAAAAACAACTTTGCGTCCCCCCACCCCCACTCGTTCAAGCATTACCTTTTCTGTCCAGTTATTCTGTAAAATTCACCCAACCTTGAAATACTGCTCTCACATTTGGGATGGTGCATCTAAAAACCTCTCTAAAAACTGAGTTCACGATACTGTGCATACGTATTCACGGCAGTCATGTCGCTAAAATCGCGGTAAGGTAGGGTAATACTGTACTTTGTTCTTCCACTCCAGCTCGCACAAGGCGTTTATTTGCTATTGGCCTTGTAGTCGCGTGTGTAGAAGTGATTATATAAAGTTTAACGACGAAAACAGTGTGATATGTATTAAATCAATAAACATAATGCAGATTGATAGTGTTAAAAGAATATTTTCGATTGTCTATATTTCGGTTGTTTTCTAATGACATCTGCAATAAAGTTGCGTTATTCAAAGAACTATCAGAATACGAAAAGTGTGAAAGTTAAAATACTATGCAACCTGAACATGTATATTTTTTGTTTCATCTAATTCACTACAAATTGTCCAAATCAAATGAAAACAGGAATGACTCGTTTCTGAGAGAGATTGCAATATATCATTTCGATGTCCCTACTCGCAGTATACTGAGACAAAACTTAAAATTGCTCGCCAAATAAGGACTGCAAAAAGAAAATTCCAGAAGACAGCTAGAATCAGGGACAACCTAAGCAGGAATGGATGGTTAAAACTTATAGATGGCTACGCGGTTTGCAAAAAGTACCTAAAAATGTCTGTTGATCTATTTTCAAGAATCTATTGCACTATAAAATAACGGTACTGCGAAACAACTCCCACCCCCTTTTTTTAAAGATTGTCCTCTTGCATCCCGCTTTGTTTTAAGCGAGGTATGAAATTATTTACGCCGGCATCTTGTTCAAATCGATGAGCCCAAGTTATTTTACTGTGTCATATTACAATACCATGTCTCGTGTAAGAAAACAAATTGCACATTTCAATATCTCGTAATTATTCAAATGAAGTGCGGCTTTGAATAAAATAAAATCTCCTTACGACATATCTACCTCTAACATTTGATGAATCATACAGATTTTTAAAGTGGATTTCGATTATAGCCTCAGACTGTTTGTCTAAGAGAATCAGAAATGAGATATGAGCCAATGTAGAAATTTTATATTGAATTCACCTAAATTCAGCTGCTGATGTTTTACGCGAAAGTCTCCTGGGAAGCCCTTGATCGATTTCAAGCAGTTCGCAGCCACATACTGTTTTTCATTGTCCTAGAATCAATCTCGGCCATGCTCATCATTAACAGTGTCCAACTTTACTGTGGAAAAATGATTTCCCAGTAAAGAGAATATTGGGTACCATTATGTTCACATATTGAGTCTATATTTCTAAAATTATCTACTTTTCTAAGGATGGTTTCTGTTGTAGGGAGTAAAAATTTGTTTTTCTTCAGTTTGGTGTATCCCATGGTTCACACTTAATAAGAATTCCTTTCTACTTATGTTATGCTTTTGTAGTTCTTTTTTTTCACTCTTATTATATATTATAACATTCCAATTACAAAAGAAATTATCATTATTTGAAATCGCTTAACGAATAAAAATTGGAAATGACCAAGGGAATAATAAAAAAAAAAAAAACTTTCATTAACCAGTCTTGAATCTAAGATTGGCTGAAGGACGAACATTGCTGCAATACAAACCATCTACTTAATTAAAACTTGGGCTTAGAAGACTTTTAGAACAGTTTGAAGTTCTCCACCGTTATTCTTATTTGTCAATATTGCCGTTATTTTTGTGAGAAATATTCATGTTTGTGGCGAATATACGATTATTCGCAGTATATCCAATGGTGGTAACTTTTGTAAAAACAAAACAAAACAAGTGACTTAAATGTTAGAGAGTGGTTAGAATACGTACTGAATAAATTATTTAATATTGCCACTACAAATTGTCCAAATGAAACCAAAACTGAAATGACATATTTTAAGAGAAATCTTAATGCCAAATTTCATTCAATTCCACGCAGGGAGTGAGGAAGGAATTATATCTGTTTTGTGAAATGTTACTAATAAAAACTGAATCACGTAGGCATCTGTGAGTATCCTAAATCCCAAATTTATTACATTCCATCCTTCCAGAGTAATGTTACAGTAATGTATCATTTCGACATTTTACCTGTTCCTTTTCCAATCGAAATGAACTGAAACGGGTCGACTAATTTTTATGAGTTCGAAGTACCGAATTTCCATGTCTGCCAGTCTCATTTGTGGACGAGGAGTACGAACGAACAGCGAATTCAATACTTTTATTTTATGAAACACAAACTAAGAAATATTTACTTAGAAATAATCATAAACCATAACTGAGATGCCAGATAGTCACTATGCACAATGCCAATTTACCCATTAGTTCTTTGTTGACCGATGATAAAAAGCGAGCTACTTTTGACAAAGTGCATGTCATAAGGAATGCCACACCAACACAATTCTGATACTGAAGGTAATCATAAGTTCCCAGGTCAATTTTGAAGCTTCTATTGTTAAGATATTGGACTTTGAAATAATGGATTCTTAATATCCCACCAAAATGGTGAGCATTACGTCGCCAAACTGAAGCCTAAGCCTTTAACTAAGCATTTCAAGTAACGACTGAGTCCATTAACAGAAAATAAAATTTTCCGACATGAGATTGCTAAGTTTTCTACCTAGTCTCTGATGACAAACAAAAGTTCGAAATGGCAGTACGGTCAGCGAAACTTTAATTAAAAGGCGCCAATAAAGGAGGGCATGCAGATTCTTGGGTAACGGTCTGTACTTCTTAAGTATTGCCATACAAAGCAGCTCCGAAGCCAAAGACTGTGTTCTCATACAACCAATTGTTTCGGACATAAAGCCTTTGAAATGATGGATTCTCGATATCCTTTCATTTAATAGCAACTAAAACATATCTATTATTACAAATGTTAACTTTAAATATTAGTTATATTATATATGGTTAAGAATATTAGGATCCTTCAATAATTAAATATCTATGGTTATCGAGTGGGCAGTTTTTCACTTCATATAGGATGTAGATTAGAATTCCACAGTGGAATGGATGTCTATGAGCATCTTTAGGTGGCAGATGATTTTTTCATCCCCTGGTGCGAGACCACCACCACACAGTTCTTTGAAGACTGAAATTGCTTGAAAAATGTAACGTGCTCGGAAACCAGTAGCAGGGTTACCCAATTATCTAATTCCTTAGTCCATGATAATAATACGCTATAGGCTATCGATTTTTCGGTTGTAGTGGATTATCATTAAAAATTGAAGGATCATATTAAACATTGCAATTCTTGAGAAAGTTAGTATCTCCTCTCCCCTTTAACTTAATGGGTCTGAGCAAGGAGTGACTATAGGTCTCGTAAAAATAAGACCTCAATTCATTTCTTACCTTTCATAATACTCAGCTCAAGAGTCCAGATCACGCTTCTTGGATTAACACTTACCTCTAAGGCCTTTTTTCCAGCACAAATATCACTTTATGGCAATCCCTTTTCTTTCAGTGAAGACATTAGTGCTCTCATATTTTTGGTGGTGCATCAAAAACCTCAAAATTCTTGATGCTGTCCTCTTCTCCGACTGGCCATTGCTGTATCACAGTCGGTTCCCCCCCCCCCCCCGATACTTTTATGGACGCTGTTTGGTAGACCTGATATCTACCATTTCCCTCCACCTCTACTACAATAACACGAACAGCTGCTCATATCACTAATTTGCAATTTAACTACTAACTCGAACTTGCTGCTTCATCTGCCTCTCTGGATCATGAAATATTCCCCAAATATTACAACTAGTTCTTCACACAGAACAAGATTCCTTCTTTCTCAACCTCTTATGAATGGTAATCATATTATAAGGTTCGTCTGAAGGAATAATTTTTCCTGTCAAATTAATCAGATGTGGTATAAAATAATAATGATGAAATCAAAACAAGTAATTTTTGACGGTCGTCAGGGCTCTCCAATTTGGCGCTTAACGCATCGAGCTGGTTGTTTTAAAAGAAGTCAATGGGAGAAAAATACAACGTGAAATGCTGACGTCTTCAACATTCAAAATCCACTCATCACTACAATGCATGACTCTGCCGATTCTTGTCAGTTACTTAGAAATAATCATAAACCATAACTGAGATGGCAGATAGTCACTACGCACAATGACAATTTACTCATTAGTTCTTTGTTGACCGATGATAAAGCTAAAATCACCACATTCTTTAATGCATGCTACTAGGAAATATGCCGAATCATCTGAAGTTGTGTACGAAAAGGACGACCTTTTAACCAAGAATAAGAGCCGGGTTTTACGTCCCCAGGAATGAGTTTCTTGCTAAGTGAGAGCAAGACTTGCGATCACCGGTGAGGATATACCCCCCCCCTCCACTATTTCGAACCTTTTTAAGCCGTTCGTAGGCTCTACCACCAAATAAAAAATACATTCGGCTATTATTAGCAGCATATGCAAGGTATATATCCCCCCCCCCCACACGATGGATGTACTTATAGTAAGGTTCACTGTGTACCAAAAATTATATATCATTTGTTACACATTAATAGAACAGTAGCGGATCACAGAAAGTTTTTTTTTTAATTTTTATTTTTTAAACGGATCCACTTGTACATACTAATGACATTCAGTTCTGGAGAGCGCTGCTTTCGGGAACTAACAAGTCATGTCGTTGTAAGGAAACTCACAAACCATTTTATTTTATTTCACGACTCGAGGAAACTTTTATGCCTAACAAATCTTGGAGAAAGGATAACCCTAATCATTTTATATTTGATGAGAGCCCCCCCCCCCCTTTAAATCTATTCTAATATGCTCTGACAGCTACAAGATGAGAACACTTCTGTGGATGCTATATTTTATTTTCGGTTATATATTAGTTCAGAATTTGGTAAAAATTAAACTTATGGTAATTTAAAGGTATTGCGGACGAGCCGACTTCCACAATTATAAATTGTAACGTCTACTTGATCAAGTCAATAACGGTGGCGCGGCATGATGGAGCCTAGACACGATGATGACGCAAGTACTATTGATTTCACTCGAATACCATTTCATATTGTATATGTAGAATTCAATAATTCAGACTCTAATCCATCATGCAGGTACTTCTAAATGACACCTGCCTGTTACGTTTTCACAAAATCTGGTATCTTCCAGATGGAAACTGAAGAACGAAAAATGAGGGAGGGTCGTTCATGAAAGCATATCTTAGCCAAGTATGCAAATAATGACCTAAATAATTAGCAAAATATGATAGGTTGCAGAAACATTTAATTTGACAATCAGTGATATTCATCGTCATACTGTAGTATGTGATTAAGAAGAAGTAGTGGTATTTGCCTATGAGTTGTTTCATAATATTACAACTTATAGGTAAATATCACACTACTTTATACTGTCAATACTAGGGTGGTCTGAATTTCTCGGCCTAACAATGAAAAAACGAATTTATAATTTCTCAATTATTTTTATTTTCCAACATAATCTCCCTTAAGACTAATAAATTTATTCCAGCAATGCTCCAGCGCCATTATCCCGTCTCTGTACTGGTTCTCAGTAAGATCAGCAATATACCCTTCTATAGCTGCAATCACCTCTTGATCCGACGAAAAACGCTGACCAGCGAGAAAGAGTTTTAGTTTTGGAAAGAGGTAGAAGTCAGGAGCCAAATCTGGGGAATAGGGTGAATGTTCCAAGAATTCATAGTGTAGATCTCTTAATTTTTCCATTGCGAAAACTTCTTTGTGGGCAGGTGCATTGTCATGATGAAAGATGATTTTTTCTTCTTCTGCAAACCGGGTCTTTTCTCATGAAGTTTCTCGTCTAGTCTGGTTAAAAAATCGGAATAATATTCCCCGATTATTGTTTTACCCTTTTGAAGATAATTAATAAACAAAATGCCTTTAGCATTCCAAAACACCGACTTTTGTGCAGACTTTTGTCTTCTCTGGCGCTAAACAATCGGCTTTTGTCCACTGTTTGGATTCTGGTGTATAATGGTGAATCAAAGTCTCATCCATAGTAATAAATAGACACACACAAAATCAGTTTTATTCTTGTTAAAATGCTCCAAGCACTATTTAGAGATTTTCGTGCGAGTGCGTTTTTAATATGATGTGAGCAAGCGTGGCACCCATCTTGCGCGAAGCTTTTTCATTTGCAATTCTTCATACAAAATATATCCTACGCGTTCTTTTGAAATGCCTATAGTCTCAGCAATTTCACGCACTTTGACTCGCCGGTCATCCAATACCATATCGTGCGCTTGATCAATGATGTCCGGTGTTGTTACACATTGAAGGTGATACACATCCTTCATGTGATCATCTTCAAGGCTGGTTTGCCACGTTCAAACTCGTTTAACCCCTCTCATGCATAAGGGTCTTATATGAGTTCACATAAAAATGATGTCCTCAGATGACATCCTCATTTTTAACATATACACGGCCCAAATTTAGCAAAATTAACGAATTCATGGTAATACTGTAAGATAAAATGGTATAATGTATCATCATTATAATTTTTTATAAATGAACATAAAAATTCATGCATGAGAAGTTAAACCCAAGGAGAAGAGTGCCCATAAACTTTAATGAACTTCGAATGAATTTCTTTTGGCGTTAAACCTTCTTTTACAAAGAATTTTATAACCGCACGATACTCAATTTTATCAATTTCAAGGGATACAGACAACACTTTCGCAGATGTAGAAAACAAACTACTTAATAGACTGACGTGCAATTTCACATGGATGCTTATGACAGATGTACGAACTTAGAAAAAAAAATCTTGCCGATAGTGTTGCCATCTATGGTCGAGAACTTTTCAAACCATCTTTGTATATTCCAATCACATTTGAAAGCATAATTTTATGACCATACCAAACCACACAAAGCCTGAATGTACCTCCCCCCCATAACACCAGTCCCACCCACGAGATTAACCTATAACGCATTGCTGGAAGGCCAAGGGTTAGAATTCGAGAACCCTGCTCTACAAATCAAGCGGTGATTTTTTTTCTGAGCCAGTTCAAACTACTAACAAGCAGATGCTATTTCCACCGAAGGTAAAACTCAGCCATCAAGTTAGGACAGTTTAAACACGAACAACAAAGTCGAATTCGAATTCAGCAGGTAAACTCACCAGAGAGAAATCACCCACTCAGTCAATAAGAACAGTATTTGGTGCACATACTTGTGCATAATTATGAACCACAACCGGTTTCAACCTGTACACAAATCAGATGTCTTCTTACTTTCTGAACACTCGTTTACATGGATACATACCCAGAAAAATACTAGTAAAACGATGATGCGCCCAACACATATAGGTATTCTTTTTAATCAGTGGATATTCTGTAATATTTCAATTTTAGAGTATTTAAATAATTTTCACTGCTTACATATGTAACAAAAATATAATTGTTTTATTTAAAAATTCCAATATATTTCATCAAACGTAAGTGGACATCAGGGAGACAGACTTACTACATACAAAACATGAATAACAACGAGTAGTCATAAATCATGGGTATACTAGATGGGTATCTTGTTCGTAGTTGAAGTATGATTACACTATTGGAGTTCAAAGGAACAACTGTAAACATTTTCGTAGATAAAAATAATTACTAGCCGTGAAAGTTATTTATATATGTAGTAGACATGTGAGATGGTGAGAGCTTTCTGAGCAATAGAAACAAAATGTTATATTCAAGCAATGACAATCAAGGAAAAGAAGGAGTAGCCATAGTATTCAACACAAAATGCGAAGCTAATTTGAATGGTAGGCTGTCTCAAATAGAGTGGTGTGAGCAAATATGAGAATGGGGAACTGGAGTCATAGTATTCAACACAAAACGCGAAGCTAATCTTCTTGAATGGCAGGCTGTCTCAAGTAGAGTGATGTGGGCAAATATGAGAATGGGGAATTGCACTATGAGACTTATTTGTGCCTATGGTCCCACAGAAGGTTCTACTAAGGTAGAAGTGGAGGAATTTTTTGATGCTTTAGAAAAAGCAACTGACACAATGAAAAAGGAAAAGTTGGTCCTTGTTGGGGATCTGAATAGCAGAGTAGGAAATGATTGTCAAACATACAAAAATATTTTGATAAAATTTGGAGAAAAGAGCAAAGCTAATAATGGCAAATATTTGTTGGATTTCTGCTCAAGACATGGACTGGTTATTAATAACACCATGTACCAACATAAAAATGTGCACAAATTCACATGGAGAGAAGAGGCAAGGAATAAGAAAAGTCTCATTGACTATGTTATTGTTGATAGTGATGTTTTCTCCCTGGTGCAGGACACCAGAGTGTACAGAGGATTTGAAATTGGAAGCGATCATTATTTAGTCTTGAGCAGGATAAAATTGAACTTCATATTGAAAAGAATAACATGCAAGAAAGTTTTAAAGCGAATAAAAGTTGAGCAGCTTTCAGATATGAACTGTAGACTAAAATACACAAAGATTATTGAAGAAAAAATGAAAGAGTTTGAGAACAGGAACCAAACCTTGGAGATTCAGTGGCAAGCCTTGAAGAAAACCCTGATTGATTCAGCCAGAGAGGGATGCGGTAAGGTTGTCTGCAAGGATAGAAAAATCAGAACTCCATGGTGGACATAGGAAGTTAAAGAGGTAGTGAAGGAAAAGAAGAAATCATATCAAAAGTTCCTGGCAAATAAATCAACTTTTGCTCTTAAAGAATACAGAGACAAATGTAAGAAAGCGAAACACTGTGAAACTAGCTAAACAAAAGTCATGGGAGAACTTTGGCAAGAACATAAAAATAAATATCAAGAAGGTGGTAAGATATTCTGGAGGTTGTTGAAGAAGCTTAGAAATGGACGAAAGAGTGCTGTAAAAGGAGTTAGAGATGATAAAGATGACATGAAAACAGGAGAAAAAGATATCCTTGAAGTATGGAGTAATTACTTCGAAAAATTGCAAAATGAAACAAGCAGTGATAGTACAGTGGTAAAAAACATTCAACAGGTATACAGTCAAGAATACATATCCATACTTGAAGTAGAAAAAGCCATCAAAGGCTTGAAATGTGGAAAGGCAGCAGGAGTAGATGATATTCGACCAGAAATGCTGAAGTATGGTGGTATATAAGTCTTGCAGTGGCTGCACTGCATAGTTCAGAGAGCCTGGACAGAGGGACGAATTCCCGATGATTGGAGTAGAGCTCTCATAGTACCCATATATAAAAAGGGAAATAAAACTGAATGTGAGAATTACAGAGGTATTTCCCTACTGAGTGTCCCTGGCAAGATCTATGCAAGTATACTTGAGAAACGGTTGAGAAGAATTGTGGAAGAAAAGCTTGGTGAAGAACAAGCTGGATTCAGGCCAAATAGAGGCTGTCAGGATCAGACCTTCACTTTACGACAAATAGTCGAGAAAGTATGGGAATATAATAAAGATCTGTATTTAAGTTTTGTCGATCTGGAAAAGGCATATGACAAGGTGCCAAGCTATTCAATACACAACAGTTATATGGTGTCAACGGGGAATTATATCAAGTAATACTTAGTCTTTATTTGAGTTGTAAGTCAGCAGTTAGAATTGAAGGAAGTACAGGGAGATGGTTTAATGTTAAATCTGGTGTGAGACAAGGATGTACATTATCCCCTGTGTTATTCATTATCTATATGGATCACATTATGAAGGAAAGTGGTATTAAACATGATATCAGAATTGGAGATGTTAATGTCAGCTCTTTGCTTTATGCAGACGATGTTATACTTCTAAATAAATCCACTACAAGTATGCAAGATTCCCTGACTAAATTGAATAACTGTTGTAATAGATATGGTATGAAGGTCAGCATTAAAAAGACAATGACAATGAAAATAGGTAGAATTGTTGAAAATGTCAACTGTGTCGTGAACACGGAACCTGTGGAACAAGTAAAACATTTCAGCTACTTAGGCATGATTTTTAGTGAAGATGGTAAATTAAATATGGAAATATACAACAGAATCAACAAAGCTGGTATGGTAGGAAGTCAATTGAATAAATTCATATGGAATAAGAGAGAAATTAGTAGGAACACTAAATTAGCTGTATACAAGACAGTGTTCAAACCAGTTTTAACTTATGGATCTGAGAGCTGGGTCAGAAGTAAAACGCTTGACAAAAGACTAGAGACTGCAGATATGAGAGTCCTGAGAAAGATTAGAGGTGTTAACAGATGGCATCAATGGCAATAGCATATTAAAAACAGGATATTAGGAAAGAACTTGACATTGTCGGCATCCAGGAATGCGTTAGCAGAGCTAATCTCAGGTGGTATAGTCATTTAAACAGAATGGGCGAGGAAAGATTAGCAAAACAAGTGTTCTCTGCTAGGAAAACGACCCAGAGGAAGACCAAGATATAGGTGGATTGATACGGTACAATGTGCCTTAGACAATAGAAATATAAGATTTGATATGTCAAGACTCCAATGATAATATTGGAGTCTTGACAAGTAATACTGATTTGTCGGAAAATTGTAGATAGGAAGTTAGTAATGGTGGAAATTTTTCATGTAGTACTATCATATCCTGTACATCCCTTGAGGGTACATGTCAGGAATTTAATGATGATAGTAGACATGTCCCAAAATCTATTTTTGCAATTTTGAATTTTGTAAACTGTGTTAAATATGTTGCCTTCTCAATTTTGATTTCAGTTAACTGAAATTAATCTCCTTCTTTAGCTAGGTGAACCCCCTACGGTTCTTAGCTGCATGTACCAGTTTCTTCCATTCCTTTCTGTTTTGAGCGTTTTCATTCCAATTCTGAATTCCCATCTCATCTAAGTCTTTTGGATATTATTCTCCCAACTGCTCCCATCTGCCTCTGGGTCGCTTTCCATCAGGCTTCATCTTCAATTTTTTTTAGCCATTCTCTCCTCACCAATACTTTCCACATGTCCAAGCCATCTCAATCTGCCTGCTTGAATCTCATCAACTAAAAGTGGGGATCTATAGAGTTCATATCGTTCTTGGTTATGTCTTCTCCATTCACCTGTCGTGTGTTCTCTTACAGGTCCATAGACTTTTCAGAGGATTTTATTTTCAAACATCTCCAACGCCTTTGCATTCTGGTCTGTTATGCTCCAGGTTTCTACCTCATACGAAACAATGGGTCTAATGATTATTTTGAATACTTCTGTTTTTAACTCTGCTAGACAGAATTTTGGAAAATAATAAATAATATAGTGAATGATAAGATCTATTGGAAGCATGTATTCAAGCTTTTATTTCTGTACTAATTTTTATTATCTTAATTAATCAGAAATGTTCCAAGATGTTTGAAGGAGGTGGCACTTTTAAATTTCAGGTTATCAATGACCATTTTTCCGTTGACTGTGATTTCTGCAAACATTTAAATATTCGGTTCTATCCTGGTTGATTTGCAATCCTAGTTTTTCAGCAGCAAATTTGAATTTTCTAAATATTCTAGTCTTCAACATTTTCTCCTACAAGGCATATATCATCTGCATATCCTAATATTAATGTTCTGTTTATGTTATCTTTTATAATTTCTCGAATGCAATTTTCTAGTGCTAAACTGAGATTAATGCCAATGCTAAACAACTGAGATTAATGGCAGAGCAAACTGACATGAATGCAAAGAAGTATAAAATAATATGTGAGGGTGACAGATGCAGAAATGGTTGTTCAACTAATGTATGCCCATTTTTCTAAACGTTATCAACCTGGTGAGTTCACTGCTACCTCTTCACTGAATGAAGACTCAGGTGTATGATAAAGAGGTATTACAGTGATATAAACAGAGGGATATCACAGGGTACTAGATAAGGATGGTATGGCACATTGATCGGAACCTCTCGATTGCAGCTGGGTAAGGAACTAAAAGGCCTTCTTACTGGAGGTCTATTTGGAGCAGAGTTGCCGAATTATCTAACCTTTAGATAATTCGGCCTTTTAACACATCTCCAGTACTAAAGCACGACAGGTATACTTCTTGTGGTCAGAATATACACAAAAAACACTAATGCAACAAATTTAAACGTGGGTATACAGCGTCCACAAAGAACAATTCGCCATAGAACATCGTAGAACACGCCATATTGTCTGACAATATGGCGTGTTCTACGATGTGATCCGGAGCATCTGAAACGAATAAACTAGCTATAACAGATCCTGAATGTTACAATAGCATTCACCTTTAACCTTTCAAGAAAATAATAGTATGGCTTGGAAAAAAAAAAAAAATGCTGCAGTGGTCAAGTATTGATGTTCCTTGTCACGGAAACATTTGCCGAATTTCTGCCGTTCATTAACATGCTAAAATGAAATCACACTTCTTCTCTCAAATTTGGCGTGATGACGTCTCAGGTCATTATAATCAAAAATATTTAACATAAAACAGCTTACGAAACTTTATTTGCAGCAAAAGCAAAATTTCCCGAGCATCTCATGATTATTTAAATTAGCAGGAAAGGTTTCTAAACGTAGCAGTAAGTTAAATTTATAAAAAATGTGACATAATTTACCCGCTCATGTTTTTTTTCTCCCAAAATTGATCAAATGGATCCATATTACCTTCTACAATGGTGACAACTAATGATTGAGCACTTGCCCTATGCCGGTTACCTTTCCTTTAGTCTCGGCGCACATCGCGGTGAGCGGAGACCGTAAAGACTACATAACGAAAGTTTAGTAGCAAATCCCTTCATTTCGAAAGAACAATTCTCCATCCGTTTATATTTCTTGATATTTACTTTGAGCTTATCCTTGAAGCACTTTTCTCCTTCAATTCGGAGTTCAGATCTGGTAGATAGGCAGCTAGTAAAATAGTGGTGAGTAATTATAGACTCAATACTCGTGTAGCTACTTCAAAAGTCGATGTGTTAGCGCGCTCGTCTTTCCAGTAAAGCTTAAAGATTCTTCAAAGATAACTTTGGTATTTAAACAGGTGGCTCATGTTTTGCAAAGAGTAAAGCTGGGGTTACAACAGACTTACAAAACCAAGTTTGGTGGTCGCATGAATGTCAAGTTCCAGTCATCAGACTTTTCTTAAAAAACAATACTAGCACATTCGCTTAAATGACGGCAAAAATAGGGGAAAAGGCTGACATTTTCCATCAATGGGTTCTAAACAGACTTCATACACGCTCAATTCCCTGCTATTGGATATTCTATTCTAAATGTCTACTGATTTTACTAGCGAGAATGTTATGAGGTCTCAAATCAGAAATAAATTTTGATAGTAACCAATCCTCAAAAATTTTAGATGATTTCCTAGTCAAGAATCTTAAGATTTTAGCTGAATCGAAGGTAATGAGAAGTAGACAATTTTTATTAAGGTAATGAGAAGTGGACAATCCGTGTTCCTCTTGGATGACTAAAATTGCACGAAGATTATCAATGTTTTTGCTTGGGGTCACAGGCAACATACAAAGCTATGAAGTCAGTGTAGCTATGAACTGAACAGTGTGGTATGTTGTGTTCTCACTAGTTTGTTTTGTAGGATGAAAATCCCGAAATTTCCAAGAGACGCCTAACATATCTTGCACACAATGTTCTAAAGGACATAAAGAAGTCACGAGAATCAAAAGTATCAGCAAAATGTTCCATATTTTGATCTCTGTATTCACCGAATTTTTTTGGGGTTGCTTTCTTCTTTGCAAATTGGGAGTTTTATCTCCCTCACTCCCCCGTAACTGGAAAGCGTGAATTGTTTCATTCAAGAACTTCTGCACAAAAAAATTCTACATGCTTCACGATTTATGGTCTGAACACAAATGTTCACCATTACAGCCATCTAGATCAGTTATTTCTTAAGAGAAACGTCAATACCCAGCCAATACATATGAAGAATCCTTTCTTTATTCGTGTTTTTCTCAAGGACTATGAACTTAAGCTGTTTTTTTTTTTTTTTTAAATAATAAAACTTTCTTTATCCATTTGGTCACACACACACAAACACTCATCGGTTTAGTGAACGCTCATGTACTAAACAATTTCTCAAAATGACCCAAATTCTGAATAAAAACGTTCAGATCCGAGGCTCACGACATGGGCTTTCTATGGTAGCACTGCAATATCCAAGCTCAACATTACCTGAGCAAACATGCAGCATCACCTTCAGTGGTGCAAAGAGTGTGTTCTGAATAAAAACGTTCTGAATAAAAACTGAAAAAACCAAATTCTGAATAAAAACGTTCAGATCCGAGGCTCACGACATGGGCTTTCTATGGTAGCACTGCAATATCCAAGCTCAACATTACCTGAGCAAACATGCAGCATCACCTTCAGTGGTGCAAAGAGTGTGTACTGTCCAACCAGAGATAGAGACTCTCGGCTGTGCCAAGAAGTCAATTCATGTTGAAGAGGAGAAAGGAATAAGGCAATGTACGAATTCATTAAGTACACGGGAAATCACGCGCTTTATACGTAAATTTTCCAACTGATGTACAAGCAAAATAGTTACCACTTTAAAAACTAAAATTTTCATAAAAGAAAAGCTAATTTTCTGACATATAATAATAAACACCCATCCTACAAAACGCATTGATTACCCTATTATCGGAATGGATTCGCCTTCTGCCATGCGCAGAAGTGTCGAGGGGGAGGGGGTGGTCTCGCATCTGTGGTCGCACAGTACAATGGGGCATGGAAACCTGAAAGGCTATGTTATGGAGCGATGAATCACGCTACTACTGAACAGATGGACGGGTGTTGGTGTAGTGGATGGCTGGCGAACGTCTCTTACCAGAGTGCGTTACCCCAACTATGAAACTCGGAGGTGACGGTGTGATCATGTTTTTTTTTTTTCAGGTTTGGCCTTGGACCTCTGTGATGCCATGAACACTGAACTCCGAGAAGTATCTGAACATTATATTATAGACAATGCAGTGCTTCCTACAGAACTGACCACAGTCTTTCAGCAAGACAGTGCGCTGTCATAAAGCTGCTACTGTAACTGTGTGGTTTTTGGACATGAACGTCATGTCCAAAAAGGTCATTGACCGACCTTCACAGAGCGCTTATCTTAATTCTATTAAATGTCTGGGATGAACTGCAGCGTTGGATGAGTTCAAGGGACATCTTCCCCACAACAGCCAGATGCTCATTACATGCCTACTGGAAGAAAGGTCCAAAATTCCCATTGATCGCTATCGTACACTTGTGGAAAGAATGTCCTACATCGTAAGGTGGGAACCATGGGTGTATGTTCCTCTCAATGTAATGCCCATTTACTTCTTTCCAAGCAGTGTATAATGCCTACAAGTTATATGTCAATTTATTGTAACATTGCCATTTTGCAATTAATAGCCAGGTAACACCTATGTAATGCCGCTTCTACTAATACTAGATAAACACGAAGCACTCATTGTCTATTTAACTCATGCTCTTCTCAAAAACGATGCCTTTTCCTATATGTCTTCAGGTGTGAATTTCATCACAATGCAAGTCCAAATCCTTACTGGAGGCTTGAAGAGACTTTATGATTAGTCTCTAGAACAGTAGTTCTTAACCTTTTCGAAGTCACGGAACACTTGACTATAAGAAAAATTTGGGGAACACGAAAACATGAGGGTCATAAAGTTAACAATAAAAATAAAATATATCAGCTTTTGCAGATTTCAGCAATATCAGTCTAATATGTGATATAGCTACCCTCATCTCTCTCTCTTTGTCTATATCAGTAAGTCTTTCAAGCTTTTAACTTTTTATATTGGTTAATATTGAGAAACAGAGATCTCACACAAATATGTTGAAAACTAAAATTTTCAGTGCCCTTGTGGAGATGAGCTGAGTATTCGACTTGGACAAAAATCCAAAATTCCTCAAGAGTTATTTCAGGGAATTTCATATTTAGAGTACGATCCGTTGGCAAGGTAACCAATTGTTAATTACTAATTATAATGAAGAGTCAAAGGCTTCAATTCGGCGACATGAACTTATTTAAGTTAAGGAATATTATATCCCATATCGTTTCTTAGCCGAATATAGAAAATATATAAAGGTCGGCGATTCCAAGCGTAAGCAAATACCTGACCCTTTGAAGGTAGTGCAAGCTGAGGCAACTCATAGAAAGGGTGCAGCAAGCTCTGATCACTATTCTTGATATTTACCCATAATGTGAACTTAACTCCTAGGAGCTGTATTATTGTTCAATATTATGAGAGGTCACTACCCAGACCGGTTTCGACCTTTTTTGAGGTCTCATCAGTGAGTAGGTAGACCAAGTTAATACCAAGTTTGTAGCGAACAGAACTTACATCCCTTCTATGAGAATTGCCAAGAGGTGTCCTATTAAATTACTAATTATAATGAAGAGCCAAAGGCTTCAATTCGGCGACATGAACTGTATTATTGTTCAACATTATGAGAGAAGGTCACTACCCAGCTTAAATGTTAAATGTTCTGTTATAATTCCTCGCCATTTTTATTCAGAGTAGCCAATTATACTCAGAACTGTCTCATGTGACATCTTTCACCGGCGGAACACAGGTTAAGAACCAGTGTTCTAGAATGTATTAATACACAGGATGGCTATAATTAAAGAGGTGTTCAGAGCCCAGTAGCGAAGGATGTACTAGAAGAAATTCAACCAGGCTTAGTGTAAGTACATTCTGGAACATGAGGCTTCGATTTACAGAAAGTACAAAAGTTCTGCCACAAGGACAACAGCGCTAGAATCGCGTGATATTTGCATAATCTCACCGTTTCAACTGACGAGCTATAAGGAAGACCGAAACGGATTCGCGTCATTCTGATAAGAATGAAGTGCTATAGATCACATCTCACCAGAACGTGCATTGCTAGTCAAGCTTTACTATCAACAACGCAGCAATGCTAACGATGCACTTTGAGAATTCTGGCATTTGAAGAATAGGAGAAAAGGTCCAATAACGATAACAAATCTTAGAAAAATGATTTTATTATTTGAAAATAGTGGATCTTTAGTAGTGAGGACAACACGTGGGCGCTAAGGAGTATTTCTCAACAAGTCGACAAAATTGCAACTGCCACCATGGCAGTTGCAATATCAAGGCAACTGGGCATGCCGTACTGAACTGTGGAAAATCCTGCATCAAATGCCGAAGTTTTTTCCCTAAAAAATCTCCTATACTCAGCTTTGCTTCATAGTGATGCCGAAACTCGACTGCAGTTTGCCCTGACGTTCTTAGCTCAGATGGAGGTGGATGATGCACGGCCATGGAAGATCTTGTGAATGACGAGGCAATTTTTATCTGAATATAGCGTTAACTCACACAACTGCCGCATTTGGACTGTGAATAACCCTCATGTGTTCCATAAGACACTTTTACACTCACCGAAAGTCAGTGTGGTTTCACTGCACCGTTTATTATCGGTTTGTACTTTTTCAAAGAACTTCGCCCACCATGACCAGTGTGTTGTACCATCTCTGCTTTAATTATTGAGAGATGCCTTAATTCTACCATATTCATGGAGGATGGAACTATCTCAAAATGGATTGGCAGTACAGTGAATGTTACGAAAACACTTCACAGAACACAGAGTGAATAGTCGAACATGTCCTACAGCATGGCCACCTTGTTCGCCTGATCTCGACCCATGACTTTTGGTTATGGAGCCATTTGAAACACGTGTATAAAGATGTTCCTGATTTAGCAACCTTGAAAGAGAATAATGCAGCATGTGAGGCAAATCAATGCTGTTCTGTTGCATTCCACTAGAAAATGCCATTCACAGAATGCAGTTCTTAGAATATCTGAAAGGAGGACATACTGAATCAGATCTAAGTTATACGAACACGAAAATTGATTTGTCTCATCTAGCCATTATTGTTTAATTAATCCCCCATGGCAGAAGAATTTTGTACTATTTTTTATCTTATGTAAATCAAAACGCCATGTTCCAGAGTGTATGAAATACAAGTTTGGTTGTATTTCATCCAATACATTTTTCACTATAGGGCTTTGAACACCACCTCTTTAATTACAGCCATCCAGTACATTCTCAAATCAACAAATTGCAAGTTTGAATTCCAATATAAGTGCAGATACATTATGTGAATATCCTCAGGTGGTAGATGAGGATTAATACTAACATACAATAAGTTTACAATCCTTCACGAGTTAGATTATAACTAAAAAAGTGCCTATTTTTATGACATATTACTTAATGATAAAGACAAATTTATATTTACAAGCATTTATGCTGCTCTTCCTTCTCTATCTCTTCACTTGAGTTGCTTGTTAGATTTTTAGACTTGTTTGGCCGTTCTCAAAATGCATAATTAAGCATTTACCATAGTTTTTTCTTGATTTTTTTTTTTTTTTAACTTGGTATAATCAGAATGTAAGTGAATTTATTAAGCAATTTCAGTTTTGACTTAAAATGGAATTTTGATAGAGGCATACTGATTTTAAATGATAAAAAGTAATAACTTCACTCTGAGTGGACAAGTTCAATGAAATTTGGTATCAAATTTCATGGTAAGTTCTCTAATGCCTTTTTTGCTATCTAGTGATCACTTTTCTATAAAATTAGGTCTAATCAGTGGAAATTTTGGGAACAGTCTAATGTTTGTGCTTATATGTTGATTGATATCCAAATTGGTACTTTTTAGGAAAAGATGAAAAATTGGATGATGCAATACATACTGAATACAGTAATTAAATCATTTTAGTTATCACTGAACAATACACGGATTAAGATAAGACACACCTTAAACTTCACTTGTCTCACTTGCATGTAAGTGAGAATGAAGAGAACAAAACAAGGCCTACAGTACTAAGTTGAACCAAACTGGATGCTCTTCAATGATGGCTAATAGTCAAAGTACAAACATTTCCCAGATGTGAGACAGTTTTATATCTCCAAATTTATTTAAGTTAGGTTTTCAAGGCAGAGGCAGATCCAAGAAAGTCTTTTGTACAGTAGCGAACAAATTAATCCAAACATTCACATCTTAAAGAAAAATTTTAATTTTGCAAGAAAATAAGTACAAAAATTCAACTCCAACTTTACCTAATCATTTATATGTATTCCTCTGTTCCTAATAAGTTCATTAATTTGCTTAGGCATGGGCTCTACCAATATAGAACACATTTTTCTTATTTCTGCATCTCTAAACTATACTTTTATATTATATTTGTATCAACTGTGATACCTTTGTATCACAATTAATTTTCTAAGTCTCTTTTTCATTATGGCCCAAAAAAGTTTATATTGTGTTAATGTCAGGAGAGTTATTTTGCCACTGAAGCAATCGATGTTGTGATTTTTGATGAACTCTTTCACTTTTTTTTTTTTTTTTTGAAGAGTGGCATGTAGCAAGATCCTCTTGGAAGATGAGTTGTCTTTCTGAATCTGTGGGACCACTCTTTTCTCCAATAATTTTATGTATCGGACGCTTTTCAAACAATGAACAGGAACAAGTGATTCTGGACAATCATGTGTAAAACAACCCTCGAACATTCTTTTTAGATGGGCTTTAGGAGCTTGTTGAAAGTGGGCAGGAGAAGTCTTCTCGGCCACTGATTTCCAAACATAGGGTACTCACTCTCCTTTCACAAAGAAATGGCTCTCATCTGAGAAAAAGACCTTTCACTTCTCAAATCCAATCTCTGTGCACTTTTGCATCTGTAGTTTCTTTTCCTACATATCCTTCATCAAAGTTGTTTCTTTTTGGTCTGTGGGGTCCAACTTGCTTCCAATAATGTTCAATGGACTGTCATGTCAGAAACGTTAATCCCACTATTCTTTCTTTTAAGGTTACACAGTGGTCAGCATTCGTATTGAAGAATTTATGGAGACGCAACACACATTAGAATAATTACTTTACTTAACATTAAGCAAGTAACAATCGACGTTTCATTAAACATGACGCAAAACATTAAATACATTCCTAAGCCATCTGAACAAAAAACACAAATGTATCCAATTCACCATCGAAAACAACTAATATCTTCCTTTTCTAGACACACTCGTCGCACGTCTTCCCTCAAGCTGCCTCTCCTTCACTGTCTACCACAAACCTACACATGCAGGCCAATACATACATAAAAATTCATACCACCACCCAAAACAAAAATAGGAGTCATCAGCGCCCTCAAACACAGAGCCCTAACAATTTGCTCCAATGAACAAGCTCTGAACCAAGAATTTGAAATCATTAGCCAAACATTTGTAAAAAATGGCTGCAATAAAAAAAACAGTTCACAAAATCCTCAAAAAAAAAAAAAAAAATGCCATAGCCATACCCTACATTAGGGGCATTTCAGAAAAAAATAGATAGAACACTACTTAAATGCAACATCAAGATAACCTTCAAACCCCTGGCAAAATTAAGAAATTTACTTAGCTCCTCCAAAGATCCTCTTCCATACCTTGCCCACCCAGTGGTGTACAAAATTCAAACTACCTGTAACCTACTTTACATAGGGGAAACAGGACACACCATCCCAATCAGAAAAGATGAACACCAACACCACATTAAATACCTCCACTATGGTAAAAATGGCTTATCAGACCATGCACTCCAAACATGCCACAGAATTGACTGGAAAGGCACCAACTCCCAACACTGCATTAAAACCTGGTTTGAAAGAAAATTCAAAGAAGCTTGTGAAATGCTAAAACATCATCCAAATCTGAACAAAAATGATGGATTAATTATTAAGAATGTAGAGGGACCCCATCTTCAACCCATATAGCAACCAGAACAACCTCAGACAGAAGAGAATCTCAATATGAAAGGACTGTAGAAATTGTTTAATGTAGTTCTTTTTTTTTTCTCACCAGAGGTCAGGCTAGGATCAATAATTAACAAATATTTAGATTCATTTTACCTTTGTATAGTGCAGCAGCATGTAGCTTGTATATACGCATGTTTCCTGATGATGACCTCAATACAGAGGTCGAAACGTCGATTGTTACTTGCTTAATGTTAAGTAATTATTCTAACACGTGTTGTGTCTCCATAAATTCTTCACTATGAATTAATCCCACTAGCTACCAAGTTTCTATTTAAGTCTACAGCAGACAATCTCGGATTAATTTTGCTTTTCCTAACTAGTAAACGACCTTGAGTAAGTGTAGTTTCCTTAAACCTCTTTAAACTTGTATTAACAGTACCCAAACCAACACTACACTCATTGGCAATTTGTCTGAGTCATGGATGTGTGCCAAGGAGAAGTACATGTTTGAATGCTTTCTTGGAGATATATCCAATTTACAGCTACACAAAACAAAATGAATAAAACACTACGAATGCCAATTTGTTTACACTATTTAAAATGCACAACACTATTAAATAAACATCGTAGAGATAGTTAAAACATGCAGCACTCAACCAAAATAGTGAAATAAAACCAAAATTATTGTAAACTGAAACAAAACCAAAAACTTCACGAAAATTCGACTTGTCTGGATTAATTTGTTTGCTACTGTACTTGTAACTGCTTCTAAAACAAGGTGGCTGGACATTTTTTTTCAGCCGATTCTGATTCAACTGCCTCACATCTTGGAAAAAATTATCCTCAAACATTTCATTAGGCAGCAAAATTTACGACTTTCAGCCTGGGTTTATTTCTTCACTTGAGTCATTTACTCAAGTAGTATTTTATTATTATTATTATTATTTCGGGCGACTCCAGGAGTCCTTAGACTCATCGAGGAAGGCCCTAAACATCATGTCCACACAACTATGCGATTACATTCTCACAGTATCTATCATACCTTGTCTTGAACTCGTTCACCATCATAGCACCCACAACAGACTCTGGCAGCTTATTCCACTCATTTACCACTCTAAAAGTAAAGAACCCAGCTCTAACACCCCAGCTAACCACACTCTTGCCCAGCTTCCATAGGTGTCCCCTAGTTCTCCCACCACCAGTCCTGATCTCAAAAATATCCTCTGAATTAATCCTATAGAATCCCTTTAGCAATTTGAATGTCTCAATCATATCTCCCCTCCTCCGCCTATCAGCTAGTTTCTGCAACCCACAAATCTTCAACCTGTTCTCATATGGTTCATTCCATAGACCTGTTATCATCTTAGTCACTCGCCTCTGGATCCTCTCCACCTCCTCCCCATCAAGAAGGAACCAAGGTGACCAAATCTGGGCACAGTAGTCGAGATGAGGTCTTATCAAGGCTCGGTACAGAGGTACAATAACTTGCTTGTCTCTGCTCGTCAAGGTATTTTTCAACAACCAAGTGAGTTGATGAGCTGATTTAGCTACTTTTGCAGTGTGCCCCCTAAACTTCATCTCCTTATCCACCAACACTCCCAAGTCCCTGGCCTCACCAATCTCTTGGAGTACAGTTCCACCAATGTGGTATACTGCTGCTAATCTTTTCACCCCAAAATGCATAACCTTACATTTTGTCACATTAAATTGACATCCATTTTCCTTAGCCCAGAACTCCAATCTATCTAAGTCATCCTGCAAGACTTTGACATCTTCTGCATTCACTATGGCCCTACCCAACTTTGCATCATCAGCGAACAAATGAATTGTTCCACTTAGATCCTTCCCTATATCGTTAATGAACAGATTAAACAGCAGTGGTCCAAGAACAGAACCCTGCGGCACACCACTAGTCACAGGCCGTCTTTTGGACTCTACTCCTGAATAAACTACTCTTTGATATCTCTCCATCAACCAACCACCTATCCATCTCACCAACCCTATATCCATTCCCATATGTTGTAGTTTATGGATTAGTATTCCATGTGGTATCCTGTCAAACGCCTTTGCCAGGTCCAGCAGTATCACTGTAAACCCATTTCCCTTATCCAGTTCAGCCGTCACCTTGTTATAAAACTTGAGCAAGTTACTGAAGCATGATCTACCCGTCACAAAGCCATGCTGTCCCCTGTACAGTATCTCGTTTTCATCAATCCATTCCTGTATTTTTCCCTTGACTACTTTCTCTAAGACCTTGACAACGACTCCTGATATGCTGATCGGTCGGTAATTTGCAACCGTAGTCTTGGATCCTCCTTTATGCAGTGAAACTATTTTCCCCTCTTTCCACACCTTCGGAACTAAGCCAGACCTGAGACTCAGATTAAAAAACATGGTCAAGGGCACTGATAATTCTTTAGCCGCTTCACGCAAGACCCGTGCCGGTATACCATCCAATCCCACAGATGTGTTCACATTAAGGTTCTGTAATAGACTAGTCACCTCCACTTCATTCATCACTATTCCCGTATAAACTAATGGTTCCTTCACTTTTTCAATGTCACCACCTGGATGATATGCTTTTGCAAAGTGCGAGCTCAGTAACTCCACTATATCGACTGATTCAGTGACCTCCTTACCATCGTCATTCCTTAAAATCATTTTGCCGTGTACAGTTTTTTTCTTGCTTGCAGCATATTGAAAGAACCATTTTGGATTCTCTTTTGCTTGCAAAGCTAGTTTCCTTTCATAATCCGCTTTTGCTTTTTTTACCACACTTGTTACCTTTCTGGCCTGCACTTTATACAGTTCGTGTGCCTGCAGGTCACCCCTTTAAATTCCCTCCACAGTTGTTTATTTTTTTGCAGCTCAAGCTTAATGGTGTTATTCATCCATTTAAGCCCTACTTGTTTTACTATTCGGACCACAGGTATACAATCAGCCATTACCTCCTGTAAATGCTCCTTGACCACTTCGCATGCTCTATCGACGTCCAGCCCTTGCAGTTGTACATGCCATGGCACTAATCCAAGTAATCTCCTAAGCTTGTCATACTTGCCAGCACAGTAATTCCACACCTTTAGCCACCTCCCAGGTCAAGACCTTATGATCACTCTCACCAATAGGCGGCAACATGGTCATATTCATTACAGTCAAATTCTCAGATGCTATTACCAGGTCAAGCACTCTCACACCCCTAGTATTTTCAATTACATGCTGTCTCAGATAGTTATCCCTTAATAATTGAATAAAATCCTTTTCCTTCCTCACATGTGTCCTTCCTCCTTCCAATCAATGTTACCATAGTTGAAATCCCCCATAATAATTACCCTCCTTCCACTCATTTCATCAATTTCCCTATGCATACTATCTCCATCTATTCCATCACCTGGTCTATAGCAGAACCCAACTGTATATTTTATTCTGCCAGTCTCAATCTCACACCAAATAGCCTCAAATGAGCTCCTTTCACTATCCTGCGATACAACTTCAATTCTCCTTGGCTGCAGTTCATCAGCTATCATCAATAATATCCCTTCCCCCATTTTATTCTCTCTGTCCCTCCTAAACACACTATGCATAATACACATTCTATCCCACTAACTATATCTTCTTCCGTCAGCCATGTTTCACTAATGCCAATAACCTGTGGCCAGGAAGAGCCAATCAAGGCCAAAAATTCTTCCACCCTATTTTACCTGTGAACTGACAACGATGCCAATTTGACTGTGAAATACAAGAAACAGTAATTATTTTTGGAAATTCAGTGGTAGCCAGTCAAGAGTCTCTGTAGTGCAGTTGGTTTTGACAATTCTCTTTGGTTGGAAAGGCCTGGGTTCAAATGATGCCTTGGATGCAAAGAAACTTCATTAGGACTTTTCAAGCAAGATTTTTCCTCCTATAAAATGATTTTTCTTTTTACAAAAACAGGCAAACCAACTGAAAAGACACATTATGTAGATATGATTAATTACCCCTCTTACTCAAACATTGAATTTCCAAGAATCTAAGTTACTTAGCCACGACAGGCCACCGAACCTGACATGCAGTTCAAAAATGGGAGAAGACGGTCTCCCCCACTATCATCAGAGGCATTACATGTCTAGTTGAAGTAGGTAAAAGCAACAAAAGAATGCACACAACTGGTGCCATCTAGAAAAATTTTCTCTAGTCTGTAATTGAACCTGCACTAAGCATGAAAAGAATGTCTAAAAGATGCCATGTCATAAAAAAAAAGATATTAAGTCCATGCAACAGTATTCTAATCAATGCAAATTCTGACAGTTGAAAAGCTACGAACAGTTTCAATCTGTACCATATGTACACAATCTGTTAACTAGACAAATCTTTAGTCATATACAGAAGTTGAAGTACAGTCATTTTCAATTTAAATTTAAGAGTGGTTGATGATAGATTCTTTTTCTGCTCTTGTCAAAAGTTCAAAATGCAATTCCTAAATGGCTTGATTTAACTGAATGAGATTTAGGATGTCTATTAGTGTATTAGTTTAGTATATCAGTTTATTAGAAAAAGTTTACTATTAGTAAACTGCATTCAACTGTTGTGATGATGAATAGTGCCATATCTGCTGTACAAACTTCTGTTTTTGTCTAATTTTGCCACTAAAAAGTGTTCAAACAATTCTAAATACCTAGTTTCATTCAATCCCATTTAACTGGAGTGAAATTAATATTGTTTTAAATGCTTCTCCTAATGAAAACATCACGCAAACAATGTACACAAATTTTAGTAGGCATCTTAAATATAGATTTCAACGAATTCCATCCAATCAAAGATAAGTTATTATTGTGTATCATCTAAATGTGTTTTGCTAGTTTAGCAAATGCCCCAGTAAGAAAAGAAAGGAAATTAAAGAATTTTCAGAAGGATTCTAAATACAATTTTAAAATAAAACCCATTCAAACCAAAACATGAATATGGGCAGCCAAAAGGAATCCAAACAGATGCTATACATTTTTTTCAAGGATATTTTAAAACTGTTAAATATACATCATATTCATGATATGAATCCTCTAGAGCAGGGGTGGCCAGTTTTTGCAGCAAGAGCCATAGTTACCTACCAGAAATTGTTAAGAGCCACAAATTTAACTTTTTGGAACATTTTTAAGGGCAGCATCAAAAGCTTCCTTAATATCAATGCCATGAGTACTATCTTTTAATGCTATTAAATCTAATAATTCTTCTCGCATCACTCTGTCCTCAAGAACGAAACGAATAAAAATTACTAATTGTGGTTGGTCTGTAACATCAGTTGATTCTTTTGTATCTTTTAATGTATCTTTTTAAATTTTTTGACAAGGTAATCTAAATATAACTATATTGCCAAACAGCAATGTAATTAATTGACAAATTTAATTAAAAAAATAGAAAATTAAGAAAAATTATAAATATTTTTTATTTATTAGTTGAGCTGCAGTTTGGCCACCGTGGCTCTAGAGCATCGGTTCCCAAAATGCAAAATATTAGTTATGGAACAATAAATGTTGAGTTTGAATCACTGCTAATGGAGACACTTCAAAACTAGCTCACATTAGCGAATTAGCATGGCTATGAACCCCTCATCCAAACCACTTTTCTACCAATCATTACGCACAGTTCATGTGTCACTTTTGTCACTCATGCTCTTTCTCAGAACAGTCACGTGTTACTAAGAAATGATAATTTCTTAGTACAGATCACTAGCCGATTGAAACAATTTTTCAATCGGCTAGTGATCTGTATCAGAATTATTACAGACTTTTCAGATAACACAAATAAATATTATTAATAATAACAAATCAAAAGTTTGTTAAATACTTGATCATCATTATCAATATTTAGCATGAAGGTATACTTATTTCTGTGTTACGAATATTGTAAAATTAAATTTGTGGTTTGTACTTTTAGTGTAGCAATTTTCCTTTCCCAACTCATTTCCACTATTTTACGTTAATATAGGCATTGAACAAAAGTGTCAGTATTTAAAAATAGCTATTTTAAAAACAAGGGGTACAATTCATAGAAATGGGTTTAAAAGGAGTACAGAAGTGGAAAAAAGATTGGGAACCACTGCTCTAGAGCATCCTTTTTAATCTTTTTACCCTGGAGGAACACTTGAAATAATTTTCAGGTCTCAGGGAACCTTTGCATAAAAATTATATTCTTTATTTATTTATAATATTATACAATGTATATCATATATATTATGATTATATATAATATATTATTTATAGAATGTTTATTTTTTTCAATCATAATCTCTCGTGGAACATTAGGGTTCTGCAGAACCTTTTTGAGAAACCCTATTCTAGAGGATATACAAGTAACTATTGAGAAAACTGAATTGTAAAACTACTATACAATTCAGTTTTCATTATTGTTATCTTCCTTGGTGGGTCATCAATGATTAATAAGGTATTAATAATAATTTATTAATACCACTGATTAATACCTAATTAATGGTTTGAGCCAGAAATTATTGCAGAATTCTGTAAGCACCAAAATGAATCTTTCTGAAGTTTATAAAGGGTTTTCTTTCCTAAAATGCATATTTCGGACAACCTATACGTTATTTCCAAAAATAAGTAAAGTTTTACTGTATACCATCACTGTATATCTAAAATTCTGGATTTAGATATGATAAAAAATAATAAAGTAAAATAAAACAGATTTAGAAGATTTTAGATCAGTGAATTTTATTTCAAAGAAGAACAATAAGCAGCCATTATTTTATGAATTACTTTAAAAATTATGAAATTTTTAAAGTAATTCATAATTACTTTAAAAATTCCATAATTAAATTAAAAACAATTTAAAAAAAAAAAGTAATTTTTTTTTAAAAATTATTTAATGAACACACCAGAAGTCCATATTTTAAAAGTGATCAGGAGTTGAAGGGGTTTCACAATTTTCAGCAAGTGCCACTTTAAGTAGATGAATTCCATAATCTGTATAGTTTCCTTTTATAGTCCTTTTGATAAAGGTGTCAATGACCTGATAGCTGGATTGTTTGTTCTCAACACATAAAGCTCTCTATAAAATATACAGGACTGGATTGATGAAAATGAGATACTGTACAGAGGACAGCATGGCTTTGTGAAGGGTAGATCATGCCTCAGTAACTTGCTCAAGTTTTATAACAAGGTGACGGCTGAACTGGATAAGGGAAATGGGTTTACAGTGATACTGCTGGACCTGGCAAAGGCGTTTGACAGGATACCACATGGAATTCTAATCTGTAAACTACAACATATGGGAATGGATATAGGGTTGGTGAGATGGATAGCTGGGTGGTTGATGGAGAGATATCAAAGAGTAGTTTATTCAGGAGTAGAGTCCAAAAAACAGCCTGTGACTAGTGGTGTGCCACAGGGTTCTGTTCTTGGACCACTGCTGTTTAATCTGTTCATTAACGATATAGGGAAGGGTCTAAGTGGGACAGTTCATTTGTTCGCTGATGATGCAAAGTTGGGTAGGGCGATAGTGAATGCAGAAGATGTCAAAGTCTTGCAAGATGACTTAGATAGATTGGAGTTCTGGACTAAGGAAAATGGATGTCAATTTAATGTGACAAAATGTAAGGTTATGCATTTCGGAGTGAAAAGATTAGCAGCAGTATACCACATTGGTGGAACTGTACTCCAAGAGATTGATGAGGCCAGGGAATTGGGAGTGTTGGTGGATAGGGAGATGAAGTTTAGGGGGCACATTGCGAAAGTAGCTAAATCAGCTCATCAACTCACTTGGTTGTTGAAAAATACCTTGACGAGCAGAGAAAAACAAGTTATTGTACCTCTGTACTGAGCCCTGATAAGACCTCATCTCGACTACTGTGCCCAGATTTGGTCACCTCGGTTCCTTCTTGATGGGGAGGAGGTGGAGAGGATCCAGAGGCGAGTGACTAAGATGATAGCAGGTCTATGGAATGAACCATATGAGAACAGGTTGAAGATTTGTGGGTTGCAGAAACTAGTTGATAGGCGGAAAAGGGGAGATATGATTGAGACATTCAAATTGCTAAAAGGATTCTATAGGATTAATTCAGATGATATTTTTGAGATCAGGACTGGTGGTGGGAGAACTAGGGGACACCCATGGAAGCTGGGCAAGAGCGTGGTTAGCAGGGGTGTTAGAGCTGGGTTCTTTACTTTTAGAGTGGTAAATGAGTGGAATAAGCTGCCAGAGTCTGTTGTGGGTGCTATGACAGTGAGCGAGTTCAAGGCAAGGTATGATAGATACTGTGAGAATGTTGAACAGCTGTGTGAACATGATGTTTAGGGCCTCCCTCGATGAGTCTAAGGACTCCTGGAGTAGCCCGTGGTAATAATAATAATAATAATAATAATAATATAAACCTTGAATATACATCAAGCAAATCTGAAAGTGATGTTTAGCGAATAAACTTCTGAAGTATTAAAAATCATAAATGAAAGAAAAGAGCTTCAACTTGATATGGTTCTGAGAACTATATTTCATGGAGAACAATAAACATTCATTATTGAGGTTTTTTTTTTTTTTTTTTTTTTTTAAATCAAGGTTTTGCTAATGTTATGTTAAAACATGTTTTCCCTTTTAATTTTTTTTTTCTTCCCCACAGAAAAATATTTTTAAAATTACACAGCTATTTTTGAGTCATTTTAATTAATATCAATGTAGCTCAAGACAAGAGGCAATCTTACTCTAATACTACCGTATATGTGCTCACAAACATTTTTTTTTTTTTTTTTTGGAAAAAATTTCCTCTGTTCCTTGTATTCTTGTGAGGATTCAAAACTCAGGTCTCTTTCTAAAAGCATGTTTCATTCTAAAATTACTTGCATTTTACTTATATAACTTAATCGTCCATACTAGATGTGCAAATTGATTTTTGTGCACCATGAGTAGCAATAGTAATCTAGTCAAGCAGTAGTATGCATATTAAAAAATAAATAAACTATAAGGATTTTTTTAGCAGCTGATCAGTAAACAGAACATCTTTAAGCACTCTAAACCATATATTTGACTAGATATACACACGTAACCACAGTAATTATCAAGATTTTTAAAACTTCTCCATCCTCTCATAGGCCACTCAGCCTCATCAATTAAAAATTCCACATAGTTTCACGCAAAAATTAAAGACATTCAACTGTTGGAAACCGACATGCTAATCAGTTTCAACATTGTTTACCTCTTCACTAATACTCCCCATAAGGAAACGATAGACTTACTAACTCAAAAATTTTCATTCGATATTGTCGAATTATTCAAATCTGTTATTAAGTCTGGATACTTCACCTGGAAAGAGAAAATTTACAAGCAAGAGGAAGGAACAGTAATGGGGTCTCCATTATTGCCAACCTTTTTCTAAAAGACCTTGAAGAAAAAATTTTTGCATTTAATTCTAAACCAAAAATCTCGCTACGATATGTCGACGTTTTTGCTGTCTGGGGGTCATTCTGAACAAGAACTACACTTGTTTCTATAAAAAAATCAACCTTCTTCATCCTCACATCAAATTGACATAGAAAAAGAATCTCCACAGGGTATCTCCTTCCTGGATGTACATATCCAAAGAAAAGAAGATGGTTCTATCTCCACTTCTGTCTATTGTAAGCAGACATTTTCAGGTCGCTACATTCACAATTCTTCGGCTCATCATCCATATCAAAAATTTGGCATCATTAAATCATTAGTAACCAGAGCACACACACTCTGCTCCTCCGAAGAATCTTTTACCAAGAATTGGAAACAATCAAAAATACAGCCATACAAAATGGATACAACCCAAAAAATCATGAGTCACTTCCCCACACATCAACCCAGACAACAAGAAGCCCATAGGATTCCCATACCTTACGTCAAAGGCATTTCCGAATGTCTTTCAAAAATTATGAGGAAATATAAATTAGCTGCTATCTCAAACCAATCAACTAGATCCACAATTGGTTACCTTCTCTTAAAGATAAACTCTCATTTCTGATGCTACCTAGGGTGTACAAGGTCTCATGTTCCTGTAAATTGTCCTACTATGGACAGACAGATCCATTAGAAAACGCATTTCGGAACATCAAGACCATATCTGTCTTATCAAACCGCTGAAATCTGGCCTCGCATAACACGGAATTGAAAATCCAAACCATTGGAAAAAGACCAAACTTCTTCACAGATCTTTATATAAACATGAACATTTATATAAAAAAAAAAAGTGCTGAAGCCCTATGTCACAGAATCAATTTGAACTGTAACGACATTCTTACTATCCCTAAAGTCTGGGAAATTGTTATCCTAAACTGTGTAAAATAATTATATGTTATCTCATTTTAATGTAACCCCTCCTTTTTTAAGATATATTTTAATTTAATTATATAACAACACACTACTGCACGCATAGAGGGACTCCATTGTAAGCATGTGTCTTAACTGTATGCGATTCCTAGTATTGTTTGAATTAACTGTACTGAAGATGTCCTATGACACCTAGGATGAAATATTTACTTATTAAAAAATCTTATTACTGTGGTTACGTGTGTATGTTTAGTCATGAATGCTCCACAGGCTTCATTATACAACAAAAACCATATATTTGTAGTCAGAAAAACAGAGAGACATGATTAAATAGATGCTGCAGGCTTTAGAAAACTAGGCCTGACAATAACCACAAAGGTGTTAGGAAACATGCACATTGCAAATTATTCTTTATATTAATCAGACAAATATTAAAATATACTTAATATCTTCTGTTTCTTTGAATGATTTGGATTAAACAGAATTACAGCTGAGTTAGCTAATGCTATGAAGTCAGTATATATATATATATATATATATATATATATATTAGGATAACCAAGCAATTTTATATGCTTGGTTATTTTAGCTCCTAATCCCAAGTATGCAAACAATTAAGTTTGCGCCTGAAACAAAGTTCAAGTCTAAAGATGGTACAACACCAGGGCAACTCATTGTAAAGGTGGTTAAAGCTTTGATCACTATTCTTAGTATTTTCCCATAATGTAAAGCACATCTCACTAGAAGATGTATACTGCAATGCATTATGGGTGGGGTCACTACCCAGACCGGTTTCGACCTTTTTTGAGGTCTCCTCAGTGAGTAGCTAGACCCTAAATACCAAGGTTTTAGTAATACAAAGCCTTATCAACTTTACCTATATAAGTTGCAACAAGGTGTATTAAGTTTTAATAAAAATCTCTGGAGGAGATATTGATGGGAATAAATTTTTAACTTGGGTATATTGTATATTAGGATAACCAAGCAATTTTATATGCTTGGTTATTTTAGCTCCTAATCCCAAGTATGCAAACAATTAAGTTTGCGCCTGAAACAAAGTTCAAGTCTAAAGATGGTACAACACCAGGGCAACTCATTGTAAAGGTGGTTAAAGCTTTGATCACTATTCTTAGTATTTTCCCATAATGTAAAGCACATCTCACTAGAAGATGTATACTGCAATGCATTATGGGTGGGGTCACTACCCAGACCGGTTTCGACCTTTTTTGAGGTCTCCTCAGTGAGTAGCTAGACCCTAAATACCAAGGTTTTAGTAATACAAAGCCTTATCAACTTTACCTATATAAGTTGCAACAAGGTGTATTAAGTTTTAATAAAAATCTCTGGAGGAGATATTGATGGGAATAAATTTTTAACTTGGGTATATTGTATATTAGGATAACCAAGCAATTTTATATGCTTGGTTATTTTAGCTCCTAATCCCAAGTATGCAAACAATTAAGTTTGCGCCTGAAACAAAGTTCAAGTCTAAAGATGGTACAACACCAGGGCAACTCATTTAGGAGCTAAAATAACCAAGCATATAAAATTGCTTGGTTATCCTAATATACAATATACCCAAGTTAAAAATTTATTCCCATCAATATCTCCTCCAGAGATTTTTATTAAAACTTAATACACCTTGTTGCAACTTATATAGGTAAAGTTGATAAGGCTTTGTATTACTAAAACCTTGGTATTTAGGGTCTAGCTACTCACTGAGGAGACCTCAAAAAAGGTCGAAACCGGTCTGGGTAGTGACCCCACCCATAATGCATTGCAGTATACATCTTCTAGTGAGATGTGCTTTACATTATGGGAAAATACTAAGAATAGTGATCAAAGCTTTAACCACCTTTACAATGAGTTGCCCTGGTGTTGTACCATCTTTAGACTTGAACTTTGTTTCAGGCGCAAACTTAATTGTTTGCATACTTGGGATTAGGAGCTAAAATAACCAAGCATATAAAATTGCTTGGTTATCCTAATATACAATATACCCAAGTTAAAAATTTATTCCCATCAATATCTCCTCCAGAGATTTTTATTAAAACTTAATACACCTTGTTGCAACTTATATAGGTAAAGTTGATAAGGCTTTGTATTACTAAAACCTTGGTATTTAGGGTCTAGCTACTCACTGAGGAGACCTCAAAAAAGGTCGAAACCGGTCTGGGTAGTGACCCCACCCATAATGCATTGCAGTATACATCTTCTAGTGAGATGTGCTTTACATTATGGGAAAATACTAAGAATAGTGATCAAAGCTTTAACCACCTTTACAATGAGTTGCCCTGGTGTTGTACCATCTTTAGACTTGAACTTTGTTTCAGGCGCAAACTTAATTGTTTGCATACTTGGGATTAGGAGCTAAAATAACCAAGCATATAAAATTGCTTGGTTATCCTAATATACAATATACCCAAGTTAAAAATTTATTCCCATATATATATATATATATATATATATATATATATACACACACACACACACATATATAATATATATCAGTGTATGCTGAATGTTCTCTGGCTGATGTCCTATTCTTTGGGAGGAATAACCCTGTCACCTCTTTATGAGATTGGCCATCTTGCATTCAGCTGAAAAACCTTTATAAACACCCTAATAGAATTTAAAACTCGGGTCTTTACAACTGAAGGACAAATGTCACAACATCCCTATGATGACTGCTCTATGCTTCTCTGTAATAACTCTAACATCCACTTGGCTATATTGTTCAGATTTATAACATATGCAGCAAGGCCAGCCATAGGACATTATATTATACATCTGTCAACTATGTATGTGTTCAAGGTCTTTGTATTTTGTAAAAGAATAAACTTGGTGTGAATAGAAAACTCTTTCAGCTCTAAGACGGACTAATCTAGCATTGCTTGATATAGGATTAAGTTTTTTTACCATCGCAAATCAGAATCTGAACCTGTTTCTCTCTCTCTTTTAGCAATACTGTATTTATGTAGTTTTCAATGGTCTTCCTACCTTTAGTCTTTCCCAATTTACACATGTTATGTTGAAAAAAATATACTAACAGCTATTTTTTTCAAATACTTCATATGGGTAACATGCCAGAGCAAGTTATGAAAAACAAGAAATGTGCTAAATGACTAATTATGCATAATACAGAAAATGGGATATATAATCTAGACTAATGAGACCGGTGAGGTGCTTAAATGAGCTACCACATTAATCACAATCAGTTTGGGTGATCACTACAAACAGAACACCTAAGATGATAGCTCTAGATGACATGATTATAAGATGGAAATTTATTGGTGAAAAGAAAATTGAGTACTGAAAAGGGTGCCTCCTCCTGAGAAGGGATGCATCAATATATATTCTCTCAACAATGAGTTCTGGGTGTGAAGTGTACAATATCTGTGGAAACTATTGTTTCCACAGAAAGGCCACTGATTAAAAGATGAACATCATCCAGAATCTATTGGGTTAAATTTGGATAGTCCGGAGCTGAGCATAATTAAAATGCAACTCACTGTATTAAAAACTGTAGTGTTAAACCACAATATGCACTTTTAAAATCAGATGAACTTGTTTGGGCAGTGATCAGTGGTAAATGTTCTCCCAGTATAAGGATACTTTGGGTTTCAATTAGGATCTGGTCTTGATGCCTAACTTAGTTCTTTCTTTTGTCAGATACTATACAATTATACTGCCACTCTGAACAACTTTGAATTACCTATGTTTTAACAGCCCTCTGAAAATGACCCAACTGAGTATCAACATAATGCACCAATAGCTCATTAACACAGATGAACCCCTAGAGAACTTCTGGGAAGAGAATATCAAGACACCTGTATCCATATTTATTGACATGTAGTGGAAAGGCTACCCACTTTCTTGAGTAATCATACCAAGATATGGTTACCCATTGGAAAGAAGTCAATGTACAAGATAGTGTGTGAAAACCAAACAGCCACAGCACCCACCTTAATAAAATGTAGGACCTCCTTTCACTGTGATCACTGAAGTAATCTTATGGGACACAATTTTTCACAAGCGTATGATAGTGATCAGTGGAAATTTTGGACCATTCTTTCTATTTGGCATGTACTGAGGTCCTGAACTATTGTGGGGCAGACATCCCCCGATCTCAGCCGCTGCCCCAGTTCATCCCACAGTTGTTCAATAGGTTAAGATCAGGGCTCTGCTAGTCAAGAGTGGTGGTGTTCATGTTCACAAACCATGCAATAACTGTAGCGGCTTTATGACACTGCACTGTCTTGCTGAAAGAGACAATGGTTCAGTTCCATGGAAACGTCATAAAGTAGCAAGCATTGCATTATCCAGAATGTTCAAATACTCAGAGTTCAATCTTTGTGGCACCATAAAGAGAGGTCCAAGGCCAAACCAGGAAAAATAGGACATACCATCGAACTGCCACCTCTGAATTTCATAATTGGGGTTACGCACTCTGGTAAGAGATGTTCACCTGGCATCTACCACACTTACACCCACCCACTTGCTTGGTAGAGGGTGTAGTGTGATTCATTACTCCATAACACGCCACTTCAGTGGTGCATAGAGCATATGGAAACTCATGTTGTGGGCCTTAGTTCTGAATATTTTTGTGCAGATTTGTGTTCCAGTCAATGCCCAAAACTCCACATTCAATGTTTCGGCTAACAAATGGCAATTTTTTTATATATTATCGTTCGTAGTACCCTACAGTCATATTCAGTGAGTATAATGGGTTTGTTGCTGGTAGAACTTGAAGTTGACTCCTTGCACTTCTATCTTAGTATGGTATTACTGATTGTTGACCTGGAATGGATCAATTTGATCTGAACAGATTGGCCAGCAACATGGCATCCTATCACGTCTT
Source organism: Typopeltis vanoorti (assembly GCF_054136105.1). Classification (NCBI taxonomy): domain Eukaryota; kingdom Metazoa; phylum Arthropoda; class Arachnida; order Uropygi; family Thelyphonidae; genus Typopeltis; species Typopeltis vanoorti. Next base: position 109,188,423 of record NC_143550.1, on the reverse strand, counting down.
TTTCAAATCCTGTCGGTTTGCTTATTGCAACCATTTCACTGGGAGACACACCAACTTGAAAGAATGATATTCTCCACTTTATATCAGCTACAAACACAACTCATTACATGACATGATGCACATTGCTCATGGGGATGTCGTTGACTTCCTTCCAACAAAATGTTTTCTTCTTATGTATGGCTTGTTAAGATAGTATGATTAATCAGACCCAAATTTACTATGTTGGATGAAATGAATGTCCCTCTTGTATGATCGTTCACTCTGATTTTAAACGATCAGTTTTGGGCATAGCATGAAGTGCAGAGAGAATCTGTATGCTGGAATAAAGAAACTGAGTTGTAGTTTAAACTGAGGGGAAATTCTGAGAATGGTCAGAACTGTTTGGTATTTCTGTAATATCCTTCCTTTTTCACTCCCTCCCCACATTCATCCTTTTCCTCCAAAAAAGGTGTGTACAGAGCATAATTCTTACCAATAATAAAATTATATATTCTCTAAGCTAACATAGTAGTTCTATGCTGGCCTGGTTGGCCAAGTGGTTAGTGTATCCACTCACGAGCCAAAAGGCCATGGTTTAGAATCCTGTCGTTCAGCATGGATGCGATTGTCTTGACTGCTGATGGCATTGGTGTAGATGACGTGGTTTGTTGTAGTTGATGGATTGAGTGATGTAGACGGTTGTGGAGTGGGTGCCCTCCCTCGATGAGTCATCAGACTTCCTGGAGGTGTTACGTAATAATAATAATATTCATATTCTGAATTACTTCTCATCAAGAGTGCAGGAAAAAAGTTATAATTTATCACTGCGACTCAACCAACTTCATTTATATTTGGTATTCCTGCATTTGGTATATGAAGTCCTTTATGTACACCTTTAAAAAAAAAAGGTATTCAAATCTGGTGACCTAAAAAGTGACATGCAATGAGACTAACCTCTGTGATCTACGTCTGAAACTGAGCAGTCAATATGGCATCACTTGATTTGCATAAAATAATGGACTTGATCCCATCACACTGGAGGTTTAATGGAATATTTACAGCACTTCTTCTGGTTCCCATCTGCCATACGGCAGGTGGAGGGTAGCTATATGCTACCATTCTAGGGAGAGATGATTATGAGCAAGGTGGTTTCCCGTTGCCTTCCTTGCCGTAAGTATTTATGACTGTAACCTGTGTGTTCACGGGGCCGGTTTGCCTGCTTGCGGGATGAAAAACCCCAGATAAACTGGCGGAAAAAACCCTGCTGCCGATGCCCAAGACTGGCTAACTTGGCTATGGCTGAGGAAGATCCTTAACCTCCCCACGTCGTGGACGGGAATCGAACCTAGGACACTCCTTCCCCAGGCATATGGTTGCGAAGCGCAAAGCCACTAGGTTAACCGCGCAGACCACAGCACTAGGAAAGGATTAAAACTCATTTTAATGCTTCCAATATTTCATCCCAGTGAGACATCTTCAGGGATTACAAATGCCTCTTGTAACAGACTCAAATACAACATACTAAATGAAATACTGAGAGCTGTCGCAGATTCTAAAAACAGTCTTTCTTTTTTGAATTTACTGTGGTGGAGCATGGTGGTTTTTCTCCAGGAGATCCTGTGGGTTGTATCCAAAACATGGTCTGCAAAGTATATCGACCATTGCAGATGTATGATTAATGTTCTTCTAAAATGGATGGTTGTTGATCTGCCTGTCTGTCCGAAGTGAGTCAGCTTGCAGGAACAGGGTACTTTATATACTCCCTCCATGAGAGGAGGGAGCAGATCTTTGTTAGAATGGATGAGGTTAGCAAATTTATGGTGGGGTTTAAATGCTGTGTGGAAGTTGCATTTTCTGATGTGTCGTGGATGTAGGGTATGGTGATGGCATTTCTGAAATCCTTCTAAAGAGATGGCCAGGAATGGGAGAGGAGCTGATTATTTTTTAATTCTGTAATTGCTGTAGCTATTTAAAGGAAGGTGTTGTGTATGAGTTTGGTTGAAAGGGAGGTTCCACTGGAACAAATATTGTGGGCTCTATTGGTTACAGTTTTAATAATGCCATATTGTTGAGAGGTGGGAAAAGGAAAATAACTACTGTTATTTTCCTTTTCCATCATAAACTGGATTCTTGGATGTAGGCTACTTAGGAAGGAATCTAATGTGTCTGTGCCATGAGGCCAAATAGAGAACACATCATCTATCTTAGCCAGATAGATTTGAGAGGGGATGAGTCTATGGCTCATTTTTCAAAATTTTCCATGTAAAAATTGTAAAAGGAGGGAACCCACAATGGTTCCCTCTATCTGTTTGTAAATTTTAAAGAAAAATAACCAAATTCATGGCAAAGATCTAAGATATCAGAAGGGAAAAAAATTTTTTAAGAGTGTTTAGGTGTAATTTAAGGGAATATTGGTAAACAGTGAGGTGACGTCAAAGTTTACCAATATATTGTATTATTTAAAGTTAGATTTTCAATCAAGGTTTTAAAAAGGGTAGAGTTTTTTTTATATAGGATGTGGTAAGTTCAGTGAGAGGGGAATCAGAGTTAGCCAGCTGCTTTTACAGTTTGTAGCATGGTGCATCAGTGACATCTACTATAAGTCTTAGGGGAATTAGGTTCATGGATTTTTGGTAAACTGTATATGTTGGGGGGGGGGGGGAACTGAAAGGTTTGAGTTTTTTTTTTGTAATGTCTGGCAGCCAGGAGGATACTTTTTCAAGTCGATTTTTTAACTTGCATTTTTGTGGGGTTGTACTCTAGTGGGATATAGGTAGTGCAATCTCACAGAAATAATCTCCAATTTTTGATTATATTCTGTGGCATTATCCTTATCTGCTCTGGTGATGGTACTTTTTCCACCATACTAAATTCAAAAAGAAAGATTGTTTTTAGAATCTGCAGCGGCACTCAGAAATTCAATCGAATTTAAATAGGGTTGCATAAAACTTCCCAAAATTTATGAAGCATTAATTATCAGAGATCCTACCTTGATCCTAGGCCACCTACAAACACCCAGAGAGGACGCACCACCTAGATAGCACTTTAGAGTCACTCACGTGTTTCACTTACTATGTGTTGTATAAGTGTGTTACAAGAGTTATTTGTAATCCCTGAAGATGTCTTATATTGGAAGCATTAAAATTAATTTTAATACTTTCCTAGTGCTGTAAATATTCCATTAAACCTCCAACATGATGTCCTCACAGCACTTAAGCTTCAACACATGGACTTGATCCCATTGAAGAAGCAACCCAATATTTGAATGACTGCATAATTTTGCAATTCGGTCAGGTAATTTACCTGCATCACTACACATGCATGATGAGTGGCTCAATTATAGAATGAATCAAGTCAGGGCACACCAATACTAAATTTGGGATAGCTGTGCTCTTGTCTTGTAAGCTATACTCTACAGTCTTTTGTGTACAATATTATGCAACAGTACAGTCTCATTTCTTCTTCTCCATATATGTTAGGCTCAATTATGACCAAGGAAATTCATTTCACAGAAGTCTAATTAATGCTGTGATAAGGTGGTGGTTTTAATTGCATAGTATTCAAACCTTTCCATCCTCACACTTATAAAAAGTTGATATGAAGGTTCTCCACACTCTAGACAGGGTTCAAACTAGATCTTCTCAATTATTGCTCACTGAGCTACAGAAGCTCCTGCAAAGATATGATAGAATGCAGAATATGAAATTCACAACTGGCCAGTGAATGGATTGAGGAAGGATACACTAAAAAGCTTCCAACATCACTTGAGTCTATCCAGATCTACTGTGTGGTTACTATTTTTAAAACATCAATAAGTTTCTACCGTTTATGCCATTCTACTGTGATATACCCAAAAAATTCTATCTGTACCTTGCTTGAATTCCCTTTGCACAGTAATGTGCAATTCAAATTGAATAAACCAAAAACAGTGATGCACAGACAATGGCTTTATGATCCCATTGTGGGCATGAATGTCTTTAGGTGGTTGATGAATTTGACTGTTCACTATGAAAGCAACTTCTCAATTATTGAAGAAATGAAAGACTGAAATAGTTCCACATTTAATCTATATGGTTCTGGATTATGTAATTGATAGTTCACTTGTTATGTACTACAGCCATACATCCCTTTGTGGATGGGATTCACAATAAAAAAAAGTGCCATTTTGTTATTCAGCAATCCAATAAATGTTGTGGAGTAAGTAAGATCACATTTTTCTGGAGCCACTAAAACTGGACAAGTTTCTGCATTCTTAGTAAATAATGCTTACAAAACATTATTTTTTGCTACTAGCAGTAGTTTTGTTGACTATGCTGTATAACTATGTGACCAGATATAAAGAAAAAATGATAATTAATCTCATCACAAAGCACAAACGCTTTGTGCTTCTCGCATAAACAGTGGGCATGAAGCATGACGTTCATGTGACCTATATGCTTTCCCTATTTAAAATTATCTTAATTGATAACTTAAAGTATTCACAGTTATCCTACAATTAATTGCAATGGACCAACTAAGATGAACACTGATGCACTCTTAAAACTTTCATACATCAATAAAAATGCAATCACACAGGCAAATTGACATGGTTCGTAGTGCAAGTTGCATAAGCTACATGACAGCATACCCAGCTTAAATGGGCATGTGATGCCATATATATATATATATATGGTGTGTGTGTATATATATGTTATTAAAGTGATAAATCAGGTTATTATTAATAATTACCGGGTTAAAGTGAATAATTCCTAGAGGAGTCTGGTAAATGTAATAAAAACATATTTACAGGTTTTATATATAGGTTTTCATTAAATTTCTTTGCCTAGGGGCATCAATACTCTCGGACCGGCCCTGTAGATAACCATAATTGACAAGCCCTGGAAGAAGTACTGATTACTATGTTAATAGGAGAGGTTGCTTTTTTTCTTATTTACATCAGTTGCTACTAAGTGTGTACATTTCTCCACATTTTCACTGATTTTATGTACCCATAAGCATAATGGGAGATTTAGAAATAATGAGAACACAATTTAACGACCAAGTTAATAAGTTGAGATTGAAAAAAGGGACAAATAATCAGTTATTTACAAGAGAAGAGTATCATTCGTTTTTAGCAAAAGTTAAAAAGAACAAAGATAAGGTTTCCAGCAAAACACCTGAAGTTTATCAATGGTTATCAAGATTTGATATCGTAAAAATTGGAAATGTTGAAAAACTCATCGTACCTGTTAAAAATGAAAGAGATCCGATTGTGTATTACACTTTCTTGGAGGAAAATTTTCAGTTAATTCATGACACTCATATTGCCATTGGCCATGGAGGACGAAACAGAATGATGAAAGAGCTTAAAGAAAAGTATAAAAACATCACAGTTGAAATTGTTATATTTGAATCTTTGTGAACCCTGCAAAAGAAATTGAGCATTCCAAAAAGAGGGCTCGTTGTTAAACCAATTAAAAGCAGAGAATTTAATTCTAGATGTCAGATTGATTTAATTGATATGCAGTTACAAGCTGATGGCTATTATAAATTCATAATGGTTTATCAAGACCATCTTACAAAATTTGTTCAACTTAGAGCTTTGAAAACAAAACGAGCTGCAAAAGTTGCACATCATCTATTGGATGTATTCACAATATTTGGAGCCCCATGCATCTTGCAAAGTGACAATGGGTGGGAATTCGTGAATAAAATTATTGAAGAAGTCTGTGGAATGAGCTTAAGATTGTTCATGGGAAACCACTGCAAAGTCAATTACAAGGCTCAGTTGAAAGAGCAAACCAAGACATTGAAAAAAATGTTATCCACATGGCTTGAAACAAATAAAACAAAATGGTCGGAAGGGATAAAATTTCTTCGGTTTATGAAAAACAGAGCACATCACTCTGGAATAGATCGTAGTCCCTATGAAGCTATGTTTGGCTGTAAAGCTAAGGTAGGTTTGAAAACATACTTACCAGTCGATACCTTGTCAGAAATCACTAGTGAAGAAGATTTCGAGATGATATTAAAAGATCAAACTAATAAGGATGTTGAATGTGAGAAGATAATCTCAGAGAGGGAAAGCGGTATTAGGACAGAAAACGGTGCCAATCTGGAAGTGGAAATAGATGATATGAGTGATGACTTATCTGTTGGTGATCCAAACAAAAACAGAAATAAGAGTGTTAGCCAAATCGAAAGAAAACAACATTTTTCTGAAACAGGAACGATCGACAAGGAAGATAACAAAATAAAAAATATAACTAATGTTGAATTAGAAAATAATGAAAAAAGTAAGGAAACTACTTCTTTTGCACTCAATGAAATCACAGAAAAAATTCAAGAATCTCGAAACTCTGCTAAGCAGTCACTTAAGAAGCAAGCTGAAAAAATGTTAAAGCTTTCAATGACTAAGTTTCCAATTGCAAATGTAGGAGAAAATGTTCGGATAAGAATGCCAGAAGTAGACAGGGCTAAGACCGATAACTGGAATATTATAGCTGTTATAATTTCTATTGAGAATGAAAACCTATATGAATTAGGTACAAAATATGGTATTTTAAACCAACTCTATTCGAGGAACGAATTTACCATTTGTAAGGAAACTTTTATTTCAGTTAATGAAGTTCCTGATATTGAGATAAGTCTAAGAGAATGTGCCCGCAAGAATTCTAATTTAGGTGGTCAAGGTTTCCAATATTGCAATTGTAAAAAGTTAGAAATCCTTTGTAATTCCAAGTGCCATAGAGGTCAAAAATAAGTAATTTGTTTTTTACCAGACAACAATATAATCATATAATAATGTATTTAACTCCTTTTCTCTCTGCTATTAAATAAAATATTTTTTATAAAACATGTTTTTATTACATTTACCAGACTCCTGTAGGAATTATTCACTTTAACCGGTTAAAGTGATTAATTCTAATTATTAATAATAACCGGATTTATCACTTTAACCGTAACACACACACATATATGGCTAAAAGAAAAACTACAGTGAGCTGAATGAAGAATGATTTCACATAAGGAGAGTACTTAAGCCCATCAGATCTATTCAGATTAGGGAATTGTAAAAGGTATCACCCCCCCCCCAATAAAAGAATCCTACATTTGACAATAATCATTTGGTTATCTCCAAGCATGTCAAACAAAGATGGTATGGCTTGCAGAATTTAATATGATCTAGATATTCCTCATGATGAACAGCTGCAGGGTGTTTGATACACCAAGGTAGGACAAAGGAATATCTAGATCATATTAAATTCTGCAAGCCATAGAAACAGGCACATTTATTAATTGGGCAAAAGGCTACCCTGATGCCAATGGACACTACAATAATCTAGAGATTTGTTTGGATGTGCCTCTGACACATAGAATGATAGTCATGATGGAGAAACATAACTGTTAATGACAAATAATTATTAATGTCACAACAGAACACAGGGAGAGAGCTAATGTGGGCTTTCTTTTTAAAGATGAAGAAAACAAAGCTCCTTATGGAAGAATAAGAATAAAGGTTAAGGAAATAAATATATTGGTCATTTGCCATTTCTAGCGTAAACTGTATGATAAGCAGCAATGATCTTGATGAGAAAGTTCTGATGTCCAGATAAGGAACCCTGCTTACTGAAAAGGTATCATTCAGACATCTATATAATAGTGAGGATTAGTAACTTCCATTTGTTGGTAAAATTAGTTTAGACATGTAAAGTAGCTGGAAGAATGATAAAAATAAGATATTAACATTCTGCAGGAAGTCTTGATGGAGTTTAAGAGGTAATTTGGACTAAGATGAGGCATCAAGATGTTTAGCCTATTTAATTACCTAAAGGATGGATCATAAGAGAATGGATACCATGTAGAATGCTACAGAATACCATATAAAGTATTAAAGTAAGCTTTCTATAGTATTCTTTCCCATCTTCAGAAACCATAATTGCTTTTTTCTTATTAGTTTTTATGATCACAAAATTGTTTTTTTAAGGACAACAAGGCTTTGAGCAGTTCTGAATAAAATGGATTAGTGATGGAGGTTTAGATTTACAGAAAATTTGTGCTGCTATGAAACAAAGTCAGTTACCTGTTTTCTGAAGGAATATTGCATAAATCTTTATATACTGAAAGGAAAATATTTCACAATTGTTTTAGGACTAATGACAAAATCAGAATGCCAGAAAATTAACAATTTTATCAGGATTTTTAATAGTGGAGACAAGAGAAAGAGTTAACTAGAAGATTAAAGTTCCATATATATTTCTCTTGTATGGCAGTAAAAACTCTTGCAGATATATGCTCTATAACAGTTCATCATGAGTGGAGCAGATATTCCTAAAGCTAGGGATTTTTTTTTGACCTCTGAAATAAGTGCTTGCTAGCTTGTAAGTAAATAAAATGGACTGCACAAAAAAGACTGAAAAGTTTCTTTAATTTCAAGCTACAATTTGTCAAAATATTTGTGGGCAATTGTATTATTTGGTACTTCTCACACTGGATGTGTACAAATGATTAACTGGGTGAATACTGGATTAAAAAAAGAGCAGTTAGTTCTGCCCACTCAGTTCCATTTATAGACCTAATGGCAGAGGAAGAAAAATCTTGTCCAAACATAATAAATTTTGTTATGACATCTGGTTCCTCGGATAGTTATTTGTGAAAATCACCGTGGAGGATATTGGCAATGATGAGTAGTGTAATAAATGGTGAAGGAAACGTTCACCCCCCCTCTCCTTTTTTAAACAGCAAATTTAATTTCACCTAATTTGCTAGAATGGATATTTCTGAAAGTTCTTATGTAAAAAATAAATATAAATAAAAAATACTTGCCCAACCATGGTACTAATGTACTACAGGTTCACAAACCTTAATTGATTGAAATCACAAAAAATTGTTTATATGTGATAAGGTTGAAAATATTGACAAGTAAATTATAACTAAGAAGAAACTGTATTGTTGTTTTAATCCTATACCCAAGCATAAGCAAAGTTTGCATGTGAAGGGTCTTCCCAACTCAGCTACTTGTATATAGTAGCTGTTGACCTCACAACAACTGCCTCAGTATTATTATAATTACCGTGTTTTCCGGTGTATAAAACGCTCCTATGTAGAAGACGCACCCAAGAAATTTAATAAAATTTTCTGGAAAAAACCTAAGCTTTAAAGTATGATTACAAAAAAAAAAAAAGGATAAAATAATAGGTAATTTTTAATAGTAAACTGACCTTTCAGAAACCTGCAAAACCCATGTCACTGTCATCTGACTCTTCTCTATCATCATTAATTTCTTATAAGATAGAAATAATTTTGTCTTCATATTCTTTTGGCATTTTTTGACTGATTTTTGTTTTTGTACGCATACAAAGTCCATTGCGTTTCATGAAACGGTAACACCATGACGCACCACCTTAAAATCTTCAATGTTACTCTCACAGACTACTTTGACTGCACGCGTACGAATCATTTTTGTTGAAATGGCAATGCCATTTTGCCGATTTTCTTGCACCCATTTAAAAACTTCGGTCTCTAGTTTTGGCCACTTTGCAATTTTTCCACGTTCTGCGCGCTTTTCTTTACTCAAATTGTACAAAATCTCCTTCTGACCACGCCAAGTTCTTAGCCAATGACGCGTTACAAGTCACGTGACGGTTACGCATCAATTTGATTGCGCCATTAACCGCCTACAAAGATCTTGGAACATAAAAGGGAGTGCGTATGACTTTGAAAAGAGGAAACAATCTTTACCTTCATTATATAAGACGCGCCCCATTTTTAAGGTAAAAAAAGTGCATCTTATACACCGGAAAATACGGTACATGACACTCCTCTAAGGATTCATTGAGAGAGGACACCTTATAATGTAATGCAAACCACACTTCCTTTCAGACATGTATTTTGCTATGCATTATTAGAAGGGATCAATCACTACCCAGACCAGTTCTGAAATTAAATCAATGCAGAAATCATACATTTCCATATTTTTTTAAAATCCTATATCCAAGTGTAAGCAAACAACGCATGCAGATGAAGTATCTTCACAACTAGGTTACTTGAATATAGATGCTCGACTTCACATCACAGTATCCCATAATGCAATGCACATTTCCTTTTGGATATGTAAGTTTGCTATACAATATAAGAAGGTTCACTGCACAGACAAGTTTTGACCTTTGTTGAGGTCTTCTTAGTAAGCACTAGACCTAGAAGATACCAAGTTGAATTAAATCAATGCAGAAGTCACATTTCCATATGCAAGTAGTAAAATGTTTTACCACCATATTTTCCAAATACTATAGATCAGAAGTAGTTGTAAAAAGTTTTTTCACTTAAGAAAATTATAACAAACAAAAAACATATTCTTGTTTTAATTTTATACCCAAGTGTAAGTAAACAGTCTGCATATGAAGCATCTTCATGACTAGAAGATGATTCATGACTAGAAGATGCTTTGTGTACTACTAGTACACAAAGGCTTTTGACTTAACATCAATTGCCTTAGTTTCCTATGATTCAAAGCATATTTCTGCTGAGAAGACCGCAATAAAGGTCAAAACCAGTCAGAGTAATGATTCTTCCCATAAAAAGAAAGCATGCTTTGCATTATGAGATACTAAGGAACTCATGTGAAGTCAACAGCTTCTATATACAAACTTCGTTTGCTTATGCTTGGTTATAGGATTAAAACAAGAATATAACTTGTCTATTATTAATTTACTTGATAACCAAGTAAAAACTTTCTCCAACTATCTCTAATCTAGAGTATTTTAAAAATATGGTGACAGACCATTTTACTAATGTATCACTTCTAGCTCATACAGAGGAGATCTCAATAAAGGTCAAAACCAGTCTGGGTAGTGATCTTTACGCACCACTGCACACCAATATAAACAAAGAAAGAAAGAAAATTATTTGCATTATGGGATAGCAAGGCAACTGATGAAAAGCCAACAGCCTCTGAATACAAACAGTCTAATTACAAAGATGCTTCACGTGCAAACTTTATTTGCTCACACTTGCGTATAATATTAAAACAATATAATTTCTTGTCAATTATAACATACTTGATAATGAAACAAACAAAAAAACTTTCTGTAACTATAGAATATTAACACATCTGAAACAGATCTTCAGTTTGAAAATAGCTGGTCTGATACAACAAACTGCCCTTTATTTTATTCATAAAATCTATGAGAAAGAAATATTAGGCATCATTGTCGATTCCATTTTTCTACACTATATGTTTTGTCAATCACTGTAAACTGAAATTATGCCCAATAAAATTATAATTATGTATAAGTGATTTTTCAATTAAGTGATACAAGATACTAAAACATTCTCTACATTCATGTGATTTGGAATCATCTTGTAAATTGGCTAGAGGTTTAAAACCAATGCTGCTGAAACTTTTTGCTTCTGCTCCTCAGTGTAAAAATTGTTTATTTTCTGAAGAGACATCTTTATAAAAACGTCCATAATAATAATGATAATAAAACTAACAAAAGTTGAGATTTGGAGAGTGGATGGTGTATCTGGTTTGCAACTAACACTATTGGTTTGAATCCCACTTTGATGTGAAAGTATTTAAGATAGCAATGATTTTTTGTGCATGTTGTGAGACCACTACCTGGAGGCCTGAAGGACATTAAAAGATTGATGCTTCATGTCTAGAGGAGGGTTTTCTGGATTATCAAGCCTTAACAAGCCACAGTAGTTTATTTATTTATTTGTATGGGGGTTCCCCCCATTCCTCATCCGTCCCGTAAGACTGGTTGAGCCCTCCTAATGAGGGATTAAGTATGTATTTATGACCATAAATCTGCGTGTGTGTGTGTGTGTGTTTTCAAGGGCCGGTTTGCCTGTTCCAAGGGATGAAAAACTCGAGTTTTCGGGTGAAAAAACCTCTACTCCATATGGGACCAGCTAACTCACCTTTTCTTGAAAGAGACCAGTAAAGGTTCCTCATATCATGGAAGGGAATCAAACCCAGGTCTTTCCAACCAAAGGGCTTTCATCTATACCGACTGAGATATGGAGGCTTTAGCCACAGTAGTAATACCAATATACTATAGGTTTACAATATTTTGTGGGTGAGGCTCAAATAAAAAGGGGGGAAAGTCAATATTTGATTAAAGAGCATGGATTTTTATTCATCTACAGAAAATGTACAAAAATTGTCTCTATATGTTAAGTTTTTATTATATGAATTTTAAGTAATACAACAAAATCAGTAAACATATGATTATCTTATCAATACTGCTCTTTCAGATGTTCTTGTGGAACAATGCATAAATGCTAAAAATATCAAACTAATTCAAGATATTTACAACAAAGGTCCATCTCTCTTAAAAGGAAGTCACTGGATTCTATTATACTGCCTACAGCACATATGCTACTCAGACTCAGTCTTTGACAAAAAGAGCAGACTCTTAATATGGAAACAAGCAATGAAAATAAGTATTCTAGGAATTACAAAATCAGATAATAGAGGCAGGTCACAAAATTCATCATACTTAAAATGGTAATCAAAATAGTTTCCTTATATATATATATATATGTGTGTGTGTGTCAGTTCTATAATTGTTGTATACTTAAAGAAATCTAGAATTTCAAGCCACAGTAGTATCTCAATGATAGAGAGGGAGGGGAGGAGAGAGAAAAAAAAAAGGAAAAAAACACGCTAATCTAGGCCTCAATGATAACCAAACATATTCCCAAGATCAGAAGAAATAATTCTCAGAACTAGCTGTGAACAAATAATGCACATCTTGTAAGATGTTTTTACTTAGAGACTAGTTTTTGAAGACTTCTCAAATTACTCATACTAATGCGCTATTTCCATCCATTTAAAAAATGAGACAATCTTGAAAAACTGTCAATATTAAATGCACAAAAAGTAATTACATTTTACATTCTTGGCTACAATCCTCTCGATGAGGCATAGTGATCTACCCAAAAGCATTTATCTGGAAAGAATCTTTGGACCATTCACAAAGTGACTTTTTCATTGGTATCCAGCTGTATAACGTCTCAATTTATAATATATATACGCCTCCTTTACTCAACTGGCCAAGTCCCATGCTGACATCATCCTTCGAGATTTCAATTCTCACAGTACGTTATGGAGATGCAATAATGACAACCCTAAAACTGACAGACTGGATGTTAACAAACAGCCTCCAGCTCCTATATAACAGCAACAATCCAGAACCTTCAAAATTTGAAATATGAGGATCAGAGACAACCCCTGACCTCTGCTTCACCATCACTGATATGGAATTCATGTGACCACAGCCTATCAAGTACTGCCTCCTTTTCTCCCATAGCCAGAACAAACCCTGCATAATTACCATAGGACTTATAATCCCCAGAATAAACAGCTTCCTAATATCCTGATGGAATCTAAGGAAAACAAACTGGTCAAAATTTACCTCATAGCATCTGGCAAGAAACAGATCCCAAGAGAAGTCAGAAAAATCTATACATCATGCTGGTCAACTGAAAGTAATATTCTTCATGGCAGAGTATGAACAACAGAACCATCCAGGCACTATTTCTGCTCTCTTAAGGTCCTTGGGTGATGGTAGAAGAGTCTGCTGACATGAAAAAATTGAATGGCATCAACTTTACCAGATCAAGTCATAAGGCTTGGTCAACTGGGAGGCACCAGCACTCCAAACAGAACTAAAAGAAAAGTAAATCCTAATAGTATTGCAAAAATCGTAGCACAAAAAAGCCAAACTCAAAATTCCCATGGATATATATATATATACACACACATACAGCAGTCCCCTCGATTAATGCGCCTCCGCTTAGTGTGTCATTTTTTTTCTATACCCAAATTCGATTAGTGTGTCTATATACACTACATCTTAAAAATATGTCACAGATTTTAAAAATTTTCTATCTATACATTTTTATGGCTAATTATTTTAAAAAGTCACCAGGGTGAAATAATTTAGTTACCGATTTAAAACCTTTGACAAAGTTATTTTTTAATGGCATACTACACTATTTCTGTATACACTATGTTCCAAATTTACTGCCAAAATTTTATGTTGTCTGCTAATTACATAGCATTTTGACGATCATATCTCGTGCTTCCTTTGCAATTATTTCCCTTACTTTTTTGTTTTAAAGTATTTTTCCCAACCTTTCATCATGAGTAAAAGAATTAGTGAGCTCTTCAGCTCACTAATTCTTTTCTAATTAATTTTCTAATTCACTAATTAATTTTGTAATCACTGAAAGTGATTAGAAAATTAATCTCATTGAAGAAAAACTTGAAATAATAAAGAAAATGAACAAGGCGAGTCCAGAGCAAAAATAGGACAAGAACACAAAAATGGGTGAATGAACTGTAGGAGTAATTTTAAGCAAAGCTGCTGAATACAAAGAGAAAGGTAAAGCTGCTTCGAGTTCATCATGTATGCACCCGAAATCAAAGTTTTATAATGATTGAATTAGAGAGACTTCTTTCTATATGGACCAAAAATTGTAACCAAAAACAGATCCTGCTAAGCACTGACCTTATTAAATCAAAAGCACTAAGTCTCTTTGCAACCTTCATAAGAAAGGGCTCTCAATGATGGAAAAGAAGAATTCCACGCTAGTGCTGGGTGATTTGAGAGCTTCAAAAAGAGAAATAGCCTACACATGTTCTAATCACAGGCAAAGCTGCAAGTGCAGATAAGAAGGTGGGCACAAATTATCCTGAGATTTTGATGAAAATTGTGGAAGAAGGGGGCTATTGTGACCAACAAATATTTAATGTCGATGAAACCAGCCTTTTTTGGAAGCGAATGCCTTCCAAAACTTTTCTGGCCAAATCAGAGAAATTTCAGTTTGGTTATAAAGTCACAAAGTCGAATGAAATTACTGCTAGCAATATGCAAGCCGTTTGGAAGCACATTCTTCCACATTGTGCAAATGATTTTAGAAGCATTTCAAATGAATCCAAGTTAATTAAATATCATTTTGAGAAATTGAGTGATTCCGACCTGCTAAATTTGGATACACAACGGGAAAGTCCTGAAGAATATCAAGAAAATTTAATCACTGACAAGTCCAAAGAGATTTCACAGAAACAATTTGAAAATATTTTTCGAACAATCGAAGTTTGTAAGCAGCAATGCTTAGAGGCTGATACTGATGAAGAGAGAAGCAGTAAAATTTGCATAAGTAGCAGAAGCAGCAATAGGGCCATGCCGTCAGTTGTATGAAAAAAAGAAACTGAATGCCTGCCAAACTACGTTAGCTCAATTCTTTGTTAAGTAGAATAATAAATTTATATTCTGAATATGTTTTATTGCAGCTTCATGGTTTTCCCTTTAACTAGGGACTGAGATATACCCTAATTCTTTTATTAAAAAATAAGGGCCAAAAAAGAAATTTGAGGAACAAATTATAATTTTTCCCAAAGGTGTGTTTTCGATTAATGCACCTGTTTTAAAGAACGCATTAGGCACATTAATCGAGGGATTGCTGTATATATATAAAAGATTCATTGTCTTTATAAAAAACGTTTTCTTATCATGTCCTACATCTACCGCAAACTCAAATCCAGTATCTCTTGATTGATGTAGCCCTCAAACTAACTAAAACAGGTAAAACTTCTGGCATTGATGGCATCCTTCCACACCTTGGCCCAAGAGCAAAATCCTAGCTATCTAATTTTTTCTCCTCAATAATAATATGAACGACTCCCAAAACCTTGGCATGAAATCAAAGATAATAGCCTTGCCACAACCCAATAAGTTAACTGATGATCCTAACAGCTACCACCCTATAGCATTATATTGCACTCCTTACAAACTTTTTGAAAGGATTATCCTCCGTAGGATTTCTCCCAAAATAGAAGCCATCTTATCCAGTGCACAGGCTGGGTTCAGATCAGGCAGCAGCTGCTATAACCATGTCTCAGATCTCACAACCCACATAGAAGCTGGATATCAAAAGGGTTTAAAAACAGGTAATGCCATCATAGACTTAGCATCAGCTTATGATACCATACAGAAAAAATTACTAAAACAATTAACTGCCAAAAAACCCCTATAAAATTACTAGAACAAATGCTCTCTCTCCTCAATAGGAAAACAAAGGTTCATCTAAATACACACAAAAAAGCAGAACATTTATCCAGTAGGATGGATTTCCACGTGGCAATCCTTGCCCCACTTCTATTCAATTTGTACACAAGTGACATCATTCCAGCAGCTAGTTGAAAGTTTATCTATGCTGATGACATAGCAAATGCTACTCAAGACTACCTTGAGGAAACACTGAGCTCACTGCAAAACTACTTTTTGAAAGCTGGGGACTATTGTATAAGCCCAGCAGAACTTTTTTTTTTCATCTTTCCACCTAAATGACCATGAGGCTCATGGAAAACTAAAAATAAACTGCAAACAGTGCTCTAATTCACAAAAGATAAAGATATCTGCCATAGATATCATAAAAAGCTCATGGCAACTTGGGATTGTAATACCTTGACTCTTAGAACAGCAGCCATGGCTCTGGTATTCCTAGTGGCCGAGTATTGAATGCCAGTTTGGAGCCGAAGTCACCACATGACTCTCGTGGACACATAGCTTAACATAACACTGAAAACCACCTTTGGTAGTTTCTTCTCAGAGGAGACAAAGATGAGCTGGACCTGATTACAGATCCAACTATCAAACTTCCAGGATTCAATCTATCCTGACACCTCTAGAGCCAGCTAAACAGATTTAGGATTGGACAAAGCGAGTATGTCCACTAATTACATCTGTGGGGAATTTCACGGTCACCCTTTCGAGTGTGTGGTGCTGTGCAGACTGTGCATCATATCACTAATGACTGCCCCATACACTCTTCCCTGGAGGCCACAGCAACTTGTATTTACTCTCAGATAATGCCATCTATTAGTTACTTAAATTGTCACTCTGTACAGTTTTGTTCATAAATTTCTTGTATTTTTACCCATATGCTAAATAAGTAAACATTTTACGTCACTGTTATGCATATTAACAGTACATTTACAATGGATTTTCTGAATCAAACACCACAGGGAAAAAATTATAATTTTTTATTTTTCAATTATTTTTTTAAACAGTTACTAAAACTAAACATGCAAAATGTAGTATTAATGGGAAAAAAAAAAACTGTTGTGTTAGTTATGGTCTGTGACCAACTATGAAACTAAGACCTTTCAAAGAAGCCAGTCCTCCATTTGGACCACTGGGCTAGTGATGCACAACATATACTAATCCCAGACAAAACTTATCTTTCCTTTTCATGTGGTGTGTGGCCTGTTTCTACAAATGGACTCTAGCAAACCTAGCAAATATTGCTGCCCCAAATGCACACCTTCCCTAGTTGGAAAAAATGCCTACTAGGCATCTTGATGGCAGATGTTTTTAGTGAAACACCCACTACCTTGTTTGTGTGGCGTAGAGACCTGAAGTAGCTGTTATCATGTGCAGTTTCAAAGCAAGATTTCTTCTTCTGTCTTCATTCCCCACCTGTCCGTGCGGTTAGCCTAGTGGCTGTGCGCTTCGCAACCATATGACTGGGGAAGGAGTGTCCCAGGTTCGATTCCTGTCAAAGACGTGAGGAATTTGAGGATCTTCCTCAGCCATAGCCAAGTTAACTGGTCTTGGGCACGGGAGTAGGGTTTTTTCTGCCAGTTTATCTGGCGTTTTTCATCCTGCAAGCAGGCAAACCAGTCTCGTGAACACACACGGATCTACAGCCTTAAATACTTAACCTCCCATGAGGGGGCTCAACTCGCCCCAATAGGGACGGGGGAGAAAAAAGGAGGAAACTCCATATGAATAAAAAAAAAATAAAATTCCCCACCTGAATTCTTACTGAAGCATGGATGCTACTCATCAGTCATCCAAAACATCCCTCATTTAAGGGTATAAGAATAAAGTGGTAGCAGAGGCTAGCCATACCTATATTACACAGGATAGAACCTAGTGGTAACAAATTGGGCTTCCCGATCACCCAGTGAATAATGCTGCTGTGACTTACTCTAAAAATACATTCCTGAAGGAAGCATGAGAATGGCAGTAAGAGGTATTGTCAAGGCTATGCACAGATAGAACCCAAGGTCACCACTGTGCGAACAACATTTATTTTTTTCAATCTATGCACCTACTTTATCTTTTCTTCTTATTAACCATGAAAGAATTAGGAAATATGCACAATACAGGTCAGAAAAAAAATCTACAAAAAACAGTTAAAAATCATAAAAAACGAGAGAAATCTAACTTCTCAAAATACATCTATATGCAAGAAAAGCTTCCAATGTTTTTTCCAACATCCATAGCCTTTAATTTAAACAGATGGAGGCAGATGTTTAAGGTTTAGATTTGTAAGTGATTGTGTGCATTGCACACAAATTGTTTACAAACCTGACCTGCCATTTCTAATGGAATCAACTAATGACTTTAACACCTATTATTTCTCATAAAACTATCATTATACTTTACATGATTTCTTCCATTCATCCAACATGACTTCCCATATCAGAGAATGCTATGTTTCTTCAAGTTCTGATAACCACTCTAACCTATGATTTGAACTCTAAAAGCTTCATTTTCTGCTGTCCAAACAGTAAAATCATTTTCCTTCAGAATTTCAATGCCAACTCCTCTTAACAATAACCTACACAAGTTGTCAACCTATACTATTAAGCAGATAATCCTCACCACGATCCCTGAAGTTTCTTAATCAGTTCTTCTTCCAAATACTGTAAATGTCAGTAACTTGGACATAAAATTGTCCAAGTTTCCTTCACTGTGGAACATCACTCACCCAGCCAGTTATAATCTCTGCTCCTTTGGCATTACAGTGGCAACAAACAGGATGACTTCTATTCTTTCTTTCCATGATCTGATTACTGCTTCTGTTCTTGTGACCCACACACACCTGATCCAACTGAATAATAAATACTCCTAACCAGAATGAGGATCTTCTCTCCCTCCTTCACTCAATAACTCAACCACTATACATATACAAAATACAAACCACTAGACTATATATAACTGCAGCACAGTAATAATTGGCTGAGACCAAAACTTCAGATCTACACTCCACCTATAAATTCAGTACACAACAGTTACAAAAACACCACCAACAATTCCAAATCCGATTTTACAATCCAAAGCATTTGCTTCTGCTCAAATGGCAATTGAGCTGACTGGTCTCTTGTCAGGGATCCAACTTCTGACCTTCCACTTTTCCCTCACACCCAGGCAGTACACCATCACTCAAAGAAAGATCGACCTTCTGGTATCATTCTTCTCTTCAACTCTTGCACAAATGTGTATAGCACATTATCTCTACCATGCCAAGAACAGTTCACTCCATGCATCTTCTAGTCTTCTGTCAGAAAGAAATCAGAAGAATCCTGAACAGCTTGGACATTAATGAGTTATCTGTTTCTGATGGCAATTCCCTACTATGTTCCAGAATTAATACCAATGGTGCGGTCTTAAATTCCTATTTGTTTTGCACCTGTCCTATTGCATGGAAGGAAGTCTATATTTGGTCCAACTAAAAGAAAAGATGATAGTCAGCTATCAAACTATCATCCCACTTCACTCAAAAAATCACCAAGGATCATCAAAAGCTAACTTTTTTATACTGCCTGGAAGCCCGTCAAGTTATTCTCTGAACAGCAACATGGATTCTGCTATTATATCCACAGCAGATCTCTTAGCTGTCTATCTACCTTTGGACCCAAAACAAGGAAAGGTTTAGCAAATGTCATGTAGTCACCCTTGACATTTCCAGGGTATCTGATCACATTTTGCAGAGGGGAGAGAGATTTATCAAACTTCCATTTTATGGTCTGTCTTCTGCTCTTTGCAACTTGATTACTGGCTTCTCATCACATTTCCCCACCTGCTGGAGTACCCAATATTCAACACATTCACCTGCCCTCTACTGACATTCTACATTCTCTTATTCAATGAAGTGACAAACCTTGTACAATTATTTGAAGCCTTATCTCTCATAACCAACACCTCTGATCAAGTCTGATCACAATTATTTTAAGCCTTAAGATCTTATATATCCAATGCTTTATGCTCCGATCTTGCCATTCTTCAGTAGGGTAAAGTATAACCTTCTGAATTTCAAATGCTACTAAAATGCATTCCCATCTCTTATTTTTCGCAAGAAAGGTCACTTCACTTCTGCTTCCCTTAATAATAACTAGGTCACCAAATATGCACAATTTCTCTTCTTGAGCTGACTTTCATCTTTAATCTTTTCTAGAACAAAAATTGACACACTGACCCTTTAGTCCCCCAAAACTTTGCCTTCTTTTTCAAATCAAGACACCAGTTCTTACCTGTACAAATGCTGACAATACATAAATCACAAATCTGGTCAAGCTCAGAATACTGTTCGCATTAAGAATGGCACACAAAAAGCTTAAAAAAATTCATGATATAGTCCAGAAGACAGCAATCTTAGACTACTCTCTTCAGAGATCACTCCATCATCCTCATACTTCTTCTTCTATAGGTATTTTCCTGAACAATGTTCTACTGAACTAACCATCATTCTTCCATTTTCTTCTAAGATTGTAAGAACGCAAACAACATCCCTTTACTATCTGCCTTAAAAACCTAGTTAACCAACTTCTTTCTCCTCTTTCATTCCACCCACTTCTGTTCTCTGAAATAGTCTTTTTCATGCTGTCTTCCCAAAGGCAAAGACCTTCCCAAAAACATCAACTCCTTGTTAACCCTTAACCTCTTGACCAAATATAGCACTGATATGTTATAAGTTTTTACAACCTTTTATATCCCTTTGTGTGTGTGTGAGGTTAATGTAAAAATAATAAAATAAATTAATATAATCTTCACATCACCTTTAAACCACACATATTAACATATCCAGGAATGTATAAAGTAAACTCAATGGACAAAACATTAGAGATAGGGGGTGATGGGAAGTTGGTACTGGCATCCCCCACACAGAGTGAGATGTACCCAAATTGAACGAACACAGTAAATAGGCTTCCCAAAAGTGTATCACAATCAGTGAACGTGGGTAAATGTGGCGATCTTAGCAACTGTGATCATGGACATATTATCGGAGCAAGACAGATGGTTCATTCTATCAACCAAGTGGCAAGAACCCTAGGGTTCTGAGGGCAACTGTATCAAGAGTCTACCATGAGTATACCATCACCCAGGAAGCAAGTGGTGGCTGACCATATGGCATTGATGACTGGGATCGATGTAGATCTCCAGGCTTGTACAGACTAATGACAGCACAAGTTACATTTAGTTTTAATTTCAGAGGTCCAAGCAGCATCAAAGAGTGAACAGTGTGGTGACCCTGCATACCATATGCTATGGGAGCAAATGCCCTAATTGTGTACCATTGTTAACAGCTCGGGTTCAAAAAGGCTACACACCTTGCCTTGTGCTGGGACCATCAAAACCAGAATTCTACAGAGTGGACCAGAGTTGTGTGGTCTGATGTTATCATTTGTACCTAGCTGACAGGAGGGGGTGTGGGTGCAAAATTGACAGCATGAAGCAAGGGCCCACGTCATGCCAGTTTGGCTCTGAGAGGGTTTGGAGAGCCTTCTCATGTGACATGAGGTTCCCTCAGTGTGTCTGGAGAAGTCCTTAAATGCCATAAGCTCCAGAATGTACTGGATGATCACCTACACACTTTCATGCATCCTGCAGCCGATGGTCTGTTTCAGAAGGACAATGCGCCCAGTTATGGGTGGTTGCAGCTTGGTTCAAATTTCTCTGAGAAATTTGTTCAAATCTCTCCAAGATACCATAAAACGAGATATCAAATCCGTGTTTCCAGGACCGATGTCTAAGGTGCAATTGTAGACAATGCTGCAACACGCATGGCTAGAATTACCTGCAGCATCTGGTGAAGTCAATGCCTTAGAGTACAGGCTATTATCTGCACTAGAAGACCAACATGCTATTAGGTAGGTATTTCTGTTTTGTCCATTGAGTGTACCCCCCCCCGGTGCAGCTTATCCACCACTCTCCCAATACCCTTGATTTTTTTTTTTTTTAACTAGTCCTCCTTCCAGACACATTACGTTACCTCTTCTATCAGCAACATCAGAACACAATCTAGTCCAAGTTTCCAATCTCACAAATGCCCCTCCTTATGTCCTCTGGCACTACAAAGTATGATCTCCAGAACTAATACTCTTCTTTCCCATGTCATGACTATGGCTTCCACTCTTCTGACATAGATACATGCACTGAGCGAGTCACAGAAATTGTCCTCAGTGGCATGAAGACATTCATCCCTCATTCCCATCCACTCTACTTTCCAAGCCCTGGTTCAACAGATGATATATGAAAGCAGTCAAAGGAAAAAAAAAAAAAAAAAACTCAGCTTACTGCAAGTGGTGTGCATCAAGAACCCAAGCTTCATACTCAGCCTATGCAAAAGCATGCAATAAATGTAAATCAATTATCAGCAAATTCAACTTCATAAAAGCTACTAGCAAGAAAACGCATCGCTTTTGCAAATGATAGTTATGCTTTTTTGATCACTCATAAAAGCCACTAAACACAACTTCTGCTCACTGAGCTCCTACCCCTCTCACATCCAGATAGCAACACTGTTACAGAACCGCCCCCCCCCCCAAACAAAAATGCAGACCTTGTAGCATCACTCTTTTCCTCTACTGTAACTCCTACACAGATGATAAAAGCAAATCCCCTGCTTCCAATATCAGCAACTGAGCACATATCCTACTTTTGCATTTCAGAAGAAAGACATAGGAAGAATATAATAAATTTAATTTAATCCTTTATCTAAGTGTTAGCAAACAAAGTTTGCACCTGAAAATAACTTCAGGACTGGAGTAAGGTAGTACAACACCGGGCAACTTCTTGCAAAGGTGGACCAAGCTAACATCACTCCTATCTCAGTATCTCCCATAATGCAAAACAAATCTCCTTGCGGATATGTATAATATTATGCATTAAGGGAAGGGCCACTACCCAGACTAGTTTCGACCTTTATTGAGGTCTCTTCAGTGGGAGCCAGGCCCAGAGATACCAGGCAGAAGCAATGGGAGATCATCTTTACCTATGGGAGTTGCCAAAAGGTGTGCCACCTTTTTATTAAATTACTCTGGATTTGGAGAAAGATGTTGAATATTTTTCACTTGGTTAAGTCTGAGCAAACAAAGTTTGCGCCTGAAAATATCTTCAGGACTGGGGTAACCCCAGTCCTGAAGATATTTTCAGGCACAAATTTTTTTGCTCACACTTGGATAAAGGATTAAACTAAATTTATTATAGTCTAACCAAGTGAAAAATAAAATTTCAAGATCTTTCTCTAAATCCAGAGTAATTTAATAAAAAGGTGGCACACCTTTTGGCAACTCCTATAGGTAAAGATGACCTCCCATTACTTCTGCCTGGTATCTCCACTCTGGGCCTGGCTCCCACTGAAGAGACCTCAATAAAGGTCGAAACTAGTCTGGGTAGTGGCCCTTCCCTTAATGCATAACATTATACATATCTGCAAGGAGATGTGTTTTGCATTATGGGAGATACTGAGATAGGAGTGATGTTAGCTTGGTCCACCTTTGCAACAAGTTTCCTGGTGTTGTACTACCTTACTCCAGTCCTGAAGATATTTTCAGGCACAAACTTTGTTTGCTAACACTTGGATAAAGGATTAAACTAAATTTATTACAGTCTAACCAAGTGAAAAATAAACTTTCAACATAAGAAGAATATTGAACAACCTGAACACTACAAAGTCATCTGATACTAATAGCATCTGACCTGATTAATTGGAAACTCACATATCCAACACATTCCAAAAAAAAAAGGGAGAAAAAGCCTACCGTCCAACTAATGACCAATTGTCATCACCTGAATTCCCTCCAAAATAACAGAGAAAGTTATCAAAACTGTCAACTTTTTCACTATCTAGAAGCTCCCCAGTTAATCTATGACTACCAGTATGGATTCTGCCAATCCAGATCCGTGGCTGATATCTTAGTCTACACCACTCATCACTGGACAAGTCATGAACACTGTGATAAAACTATTATACTGACTGTTTTAATCCACTGAGGCTATTTGTGTGCGAGTGTGCAAAACACAAAGTTTATACAACATCTGTAAATATATATGTACTCTGTTTAGTTGTAAAGCCTAATGTTAGAAAAATATAATATATCACATTTCAAATGCAGATATTTTATGAATTTACTTTCACTTTTGCTTGTGTTCAAGTACAGAAAATAGTTAGCAAACAGTCCGACACAACAACACGCCAAACTCCCTAAGGTGGTGTATGTGGGGGTATGCCTACAAGTCTCATCATCACTGCATGTTCCTGCTCTAAGTTTGTAACAGAGCAGGAAAGATAACCATGAAAGACACACACAATAATAAATTATAGCAAATCACAGTTAAAAAAAAATATAAAAGAAGTATCCCACAAAAAAAAGCACTGCAAAAGCCCTTCCATATCCACTTCAACATGAACATTAATCACAAAAATGACTACCTGCATTAAAATCTATTGCTCCTTATTAAACCTCAACTCATTCTTTAACGAGTTCATCTCAACTATCCAAAATTTATTCTGTAAAACACACACACACAAAAAGACAGGACATATGGAATGTTATATCTGACAAATGCACACCTGAGATTACTAAATTTTGAATTCTTACTGCAAGATTTGCTATGGCTGAAGCTTTCCTTGGCCTGTTTTTGCTGCCTTAACCACTCTCCCAATGCTAATCACCACACTAACCTTTCTCTCCAACCACAAAGATTAAGCTAGAGGATAAGCAATATTAATCCAGCCTGGAGGACCATCAATTAATGAGTGATCACCAATATGGATTCTACCACTCCATTTCAAAAGAGATCTCTCCTACCTTTGGGCATGATCCATGCAAAAGTTTGGATAAACTGACGCAGCTGCTCTTGACATTTCAAAAGCATATGATCAGTAACAATGATAATCATCTCTCACTAACCTCAAATCCTATCCATTGTTTTGTAGAAGAATCTCAATTCCTCCCTCTTCAATTCCACTAACCATTTGTGTTCAAATTAGTCAAGATTGATTCAAGATATTTCTTAATCAATGTCTTTTAGACAACGATTTCTTTACCATTCTCGAGGGTGAAAATAACTATTGAATTTCAGTACTGCCAAAACCTAGCATTTCCTTTTCATAATATTCTAATCTCCAATCATGATCAGTTTCTCTTCTTGGAATGATTTACACCTCTATCTTTTACTGACACAAAAAACCACATCCATAACCTACTAAGCCTCCAAAAAAATTGGTACTCTCTTTTGATCAAAACACTACTTCTCATATGCACAACTCTTAGTCAAATCCACCTGACCTCAGAATACTGTTTTCACATTTGATGCACTGTTCCATCAAGACCTCCCTAAAAATGCCTGATGTTCCAGAAGAGGCAATCATCCACTTAACAGATGATACCTCTCTCTCTCAAACTCCAACTGCTTTCTCATAAATGCTGTTTCCACGTTATGTCTTTTATATATGCATTTTTATTAGCAATGCTCCATAAACTGGCCATTACTGTTCTTCCACTTAAACATGTAAGAGAACACAAGCTACTGCTGTCAATATCCATCCACCTCTATTCTTTGGAACAATCTTCGGCATACCATCATTTTCCCCAATGACTACACCCTCCAACTCTTCAAGCAACAAATTAACAGATTCCTTCTTTCTCATTATTTGCACACAGAGAGAGAAAAGTATTTTGACACCATTTGAAATATGGATGATGAGAGGTTAAGAGGGCATTATGGAAATTGAGAATGAATGCAGCCAAGAAAGTGGCGAGAGCTAGATATTTCTCTCATAGAGCTGTGTGTGTGTGATTGGAATGTCTTGCTTTTGACTTTCTGGAGGTCTTCGGTAAGAATGATTATATAAAAGTCACTTCACAAACCTAAACTCATCACATCCTGGATTTCAAAGTTCTCTCAGCACTTCACCTAATACCCTTTTTATCAATCCTGGTTATTAAAAACAAAAAGTTAATATTTAATTTACTTAAATGAGCATTAATGCCTTATGTTGAAGGAACAAGTATGATATTGCATTAAGATATTAATTTCTATAAGCACATCAAGCTTTTACATACCAAAGTTAAAAAATATGTATACATTTTGAATATAATACACAAATTGCCAGTTTAAAAACCTGAAAGTTTATGTTAGATATCAAAGCTCTTTCATCCAACTTCTATCAGGTTTACTGGTTTCTCTTCTGAGCTGATCAGGAAAAGCTAGGATTGAATATCCTTCATATCTATGCAACCTATTTCTGCATGTAAGTAGACTGCAATTTTTTTTCATTTTACAGAAAGCTGAATATATCCACAGACTATCTTATGTCAAATGCTCTTATTCTTGTTTGAATGAAGCTTCAGCCATTAAATGGAGCTAATTAAGCATTTTTTAAAATGATTTTGAATACTCAGTTTGTGTATCTGGTGGGTATTTGTGAAGACTTTGAATGTGCTTCCTCAGTCTATTTCATGACAAAAGGTCATTAAACCAAAGCTTGCCTGAATGGCAAGACAGATTGTTTGCTACTTAACTGTTATCAAGTTTATGTTTAGTGTAATCCAAACCACATCCATTCGAAGAATATTTATATATCTCAAACATAATAGTTTCATGTATATATAGCAAAATGCAGTATATTATGACAAACTGTATTCCAAATTTCCTTGAAAATACAAAAGATGGACGGGAAGTGGAAGCACAATATTTATTTGTTTGTCCTACACAAATGGAAAGGAGAGAAAGCATTTTTGGAAAATCCAAAACAATTTTTTGGCTCCTTAAAACTTTTTTTGTTGTTGTTTGTACAACAAAGAGTACCCTCCATGTTAAATTTCAGCTTCTTACTCCCACCGAAAAGAGGCAATGAAAACTGCTGTACCACCTAAAAGTGTGCCTTATTAAAAAATTGTAACTTGGAAAAAAAATCATTCAGTAACTAAAGTAATTGTCATTTATGTCAATTTGCTAATATATACCCTCAAGGTGTACACAGGATACCACAACAGCATTACATAATCAAGTTTACATTATCATTAATTTCATATTAACAAACTTTTCTCCAAATCACTATTACATGCCAGCACTCCAATAATGTCATCTAACATTTCAATCTTCTAGGGCAGGAGTGTTCAACCCATCGATCCTGATCGACCGCGGAGCGATTTTTGGCCGATCTCTTGTGTATTCCTCCTTACTTACAAATTTAATAAAAACTGAAAACATATTTTATTTATCATTATTTTGAATTTGCTTTAAGTGAATTGCTATTGTTTATTTATTTTTTGTTAAAATTGTCAAATCAGTAATTTTCTTATAAGTCCGGGTAAATGAATTAATTTGGATCAGTGGAAGTCAAACAGCGAGCCAAGTGAAAACGATTATAAGCAAAGTGTAAAAACTCGATTGTAGCTTAAATATTAAATATTCCAAAGCATATTACATTGATTTTTTACTTAGGTTAAGCCCATGTGAACATTGTAAAAAAATAAACTTTGTTTGTCTGGGTATTAGATGTTTTTGTAAATAACTCTTTTGAAGCTAACTGTATATACTGCTTTAATAAGAATATGTTAGAGTGTTAAAAACAAATGCAATGTTTTTGTCCCTGAAACTGTACATGGCGGCATTAGAAAGATTATTATTGAAACTTGTATGTATGAGAAAGGCTTGCAGGCTCTAAGTGTAAACATCTCCACAGTCAGTCAGAAAAAGTTCAAACTTTCTGATGGCCGGCAACTTACAATCAAAAGAAAGTGGAGGAGAACAAAAAGCATGGCAAACTTGAAACTCAAGATGAAAGACTCATACCGATTCTTTGGGGCTTGCCAAACTTCATGCGGGGTCTCAGAGGAGGCCTAATGAAAAGGGACTGAAGCAAGCAGAAGGGGTCAAGGTTCCAGAATTGCTGTCAGAGAGGAGGCCGCCTGGTCCAGAGTCGCCATCAGAGAGACTGCCCAGATCCACATTGCTTGAGAGAGGAGTTTCCAGCTTCTAGAAAGGAGCTTCTCGGTTCGAGATGTCGCTAGAGAGAGACTACTTCTAGGCTGCAGACAAGGTTTCAAATTGCTGGTTTCCAGGCCAGTGTTGTGTCCCAATTTATGATTTTTATTCTATCTAATAATTTCCGCTTATCTATGTTCTACTATTATCCATGCTCGAGATATCACCAAAAAATTTACTACTACTTAAGTTATTTCTCCCCTTAGTACCCCTAATATTTGTTTTATACTGTGCCTTTTGGGATATTTAGTTTGAGATATTATATACAACAACAAGGAGAAAGAACTAAAATATGTCTGAAAGTGAAACAATGTTGCAGTCGTGACACTTTATCTCGTTTCTTAATACATTAATTTCCCGCGTGATTAGACTCGTAATTTTTCAAGTGGTGCACTGGACAGCAATTTCAGACAACTGTTTTATCATTGGACAAAAGGTTTATTAAATTCCTTAGCATGGTACAATTCAAACTTTAGTTATTACTCAATTCATATGCTATACTAAATATTTACAAACTGACATTAGCTTATCATAAATAATTAAGCTATGATCCTATAATGGGTATTACGATCATGCCGCCATACACATTCAACACATAAATTCATATGACATGGACATACAAGATTTACATATAAGATAGTGTAAATAATTTACACTATTTAACTATCCAAGCTTAAGTAGCTTAACTAAACCATTTACTGCACTAACACATAACTATGACATTTAAACCTTCTTATACAATATAACAGACATGCAAAATTCTCAGGACACTTAATTACTCATATAACATTAACACTAGCCAGCTTACTTTCAATATATTCTGTCAGATACTAAAGTCATAGTATTGTTTTCTTGGTCACTTAAACAGTTCACAGTATTAGAATAATGATAACTAATACAGACGAATCTTAGTTAACACGAGATATAATTTATAGTACCTTTCTTTCCTGAGTTTTCCATATGGGCCTCTATCTTTTTCTGATTGAAGTATCCTGGTATAACCTCTCTGATAATCTGCTTCTCCTATGTTCCCTTTTGAATTGAACTATGCCTGCGCGATCTTTACCTTTCGTTATTCAGGACACACTTTGAATCGTCTAAATAACGGCTGTGCAACTCGCGACGTGGATATCGATTTCTTTACAGCTTTCCCTTTTTCGTGGTTGTCACTGAAGTTGAAACACAAAGAATATGCTTTCTTTTCCTCGACTATATGGCATTCTTCGCTTCTTACATAGGAAATACGGAACCAAAATTCCGCTCACTTTTGTTTCCGTGTTGTGACGATGGAGATATAACTTCAATCTCGCCACTCAGGAAAACACCGTGAAACCCGTACGAAGGAGCTCGCAAAGAACTCTCCTGGAACAGAACCAAAAACCAAAAAGGTCTCAAAGCCTAAAAAGTCCTGTGGGGGGAGGGGGTTCCAACCCTTTTATACTTGCTCTCCTAACGACACCTTCCTTAACTTCTTTTCTCCGCCCCTTACTTGATTTTACTTCACCGACCAATCAGGGTGGCGTTTTTCTGCCAAACATCCTTTGGTCGGCGAGCCCGTAACGATGTCTCAATCCGGGAATCGGCCCTGAGCGATAGTCTGTTGTTTTTCTTTTGCTAGCCTCTAACTTAATCCCCTTTCCAAAATTTCTCTATGAATTTACTTAATATTTTAATCTCTAGCCTCTAACATACCATCTCTTATGACTAATCCTTTTGTGTCTTATTTAGTTAAATTTTCTTTCTTATATCATATCACAACATTAATATATTCTTTCTTTTCTGTTAGTTAGTTCAACAAACACCTTTATAATTTATATATTTTATTGGATGCAAGAATATTTCTTTTTCTTTTAAATAATTCATCTATTATCTTTTATGCAGGGTTTTTAATTTTTTTTTTTATTCTTCATGTTACACCATGATAGCTGAGAATTCTACATTCTTAAGATATCAGGTGTAACACCAGGTTAATGTCAGACATTCACCAGTGTGTTGCGTTTTTATTACAATTTGATGAATCAAACGACTTCACTGATATTGCTTTAGTTAATGATATTTATTCGCATGGTATTTCAAGATTATTCAAGTAAAGAAGAACTTTTGAAATTATACTATTATTGGGAAGGACCAAGACATTTTTTCGGCATTTGATGAATTTGTGAAACAACACAAACTTCCACTTTTTAAACTTGTGTCTATTACTACTGATGGTGCTCCTGCAATGATAGGTAATAAATCAGGCTTCATTTCATTATGTAAAAATGATGACAAATATCCAGAATTTTTAACGTACCACTGTATTATTCACCAACAAGTACTGTGTAGTAAAAGATTAAACATAAAAGATGTTTTGGCTATTACATTTAAAATTGTAAATTCTGTTCGAGGAAAAGCCCTGCAACAGCGGTTATTTAAATTACAGGCAGATGATAATAGGGAACTTCTGTTGTACAATAATGTTCGGTGGCTCAGCAGAAGTCAATTTTTAGAAAGATTTCTTGTATTAATTAATGATATAAAAAATTTTCTTGATGAAAAAGGAGACATTTATACACAATTGAGTGATAAATGCTGGTTGTTACACTTATCATTTTTAGTAGATTTCTGTATGAAATTAATTATTTTCATGAAAATTGCTTAAGAAGAAAATTAGAGTTACAAGGTAGAGATAAATATTTAATTGACATGTTAAGTTCAATAAAAACTTTCCAACAATACTTACTTTTATTAGAGAAAAATATAAATGACCATGAATTTAGACATCTCCCATATTTATTAAAATTTTTTGGACAAAATCAAGAAATGCTTTGCTATGATTTAAAAGAATTTATTCGTGAAATAGAATTAGTTGAGGAAGAAATAATTCAAGATTTAAAGATTTTAATAAAACTGAAATGATTGTATCTTTTATCAATAATCCATTTCAAGAAAACTTGAACATCACAGAAATTTCAAATAAAATTAGTGGGCTGTTTGAATATAATACATTCAGAATAGTTTACATTTAAAATCAATAAACAATGAAGTCATTTGGAAGTATGCACATGAAAAATTCCCAATATTAACTGATATTGTGCAAAAAATTCCGTCATGTTTTGGATCATACACATACCTGTCAGAATCCGCTTTTTCAAATATGACCGTCATCAAAAATCAATTAAGAAATCAAATTACAAATGATCATTTGGATGATTGTCTGCGATTGGCCACTTCTTGACTATGAAAATATTGCGAGATCTAGACAATGCCAAATTTCACATTGGGAACAAATCTGAAAGCACACCCCAACTCAAAATCACTAGAGTTAAAGATCAGTACTATCAACATAAGAAGCCTGAATGGCAAAGAAATGGAGCTAGCTGAAGAATTAGATAAGTGCCAGATCGACATAATAGGGGTGACTGGAACAAAAAAGGCAAAAACTGGTGAGATCTTTCTGAGCAATAAATACAAAATGTTATATTCAGGAAATGACAATCAAGGAAAAGAAGGAGTAGCCATAGTATTCAAAATACAAGGCTAATCTTCTTGAATGGCAGGCAGTCTCAAGTAGAGTGATGTGGGCAAATATCAGAATGGGGAATTGGATAATGAGACTTATTTGTGCCTATGGTCCCACAGAAGGTTCTACTAAGGTAGAAGTGGAGGAATTTTTTTTTTTTTTTTTTAATCAATCAGCATTTCCTGTAACTTATGAGTTTGTAATCAATCTGTTGTTTTTTCTAACTTTGGTTTTCCAAAATAGAGAAATAAATATTTTATTCCAATATACTTGTTTTTTTTTGTTGAATTAAAATAATTAAAAGTGATAAATAAATTTTTAAATACACAAATAAAGTTTTTAGTTGTGTATTTTTTTTTTAGTTGTTTATTTGTACATAATCAGTATCAGGTTGGGGAAATGTGATCTATATAAGAGAGTAGATTGCCGAATAACTTTTTATAGAAAAGTAGCTCGCGTAGTAAAAAAAGGTTGAACACCACTGTTCTAGGGCATTTCTGACTGTATCAATCTACCTACATCTTGGTCTCTTGGTCTACCTCTGAGTTTTTTTCCCTGTTATCTTGGAAGTGAATGCCAGTTTTGCTAACCATTCCTCTCCCATTTTGCTTAAGTGACCACATACCTTAGATTAGCTTTGCACATTCTTGAATGCTAGTAATGTTAAGTTCCTTCCTAATATCTTCATTTTTAATATGATTCTGCTAGTGATGCCAACTTCTGTTCACTCTAATTTTTGAGTGAACAAAATAGGGTCCAAACTTAAAATAGGTTTGGACCCTATTTTGTATACTGCAGTTTAGTGTTTTGGCTAATATCTCTTATTCCATATAAATTTATTCAACTGGAGATTTGCACTGGATGTAGGAGTATAGCATCATCTGCATAAAACTAAGGGCTAAGTGTAATATCTCCAATTTTAATATCAGGTTTAATGCCACTTTCTTTCATAATGCAATCCATATGAACAAGAGTAGAGATAGTGTACACCCTTGTTTTACACCTGATTTTACATCAAACCATCTTGTAGTTCCATTGATTTTAACTGCTTACAACTTAAATATAGGCTATGTATTGCTCTTTATGTTCTATTTAAGTGTAGAATTGTGAAAAGCTTTTCTCTGGGCACCTTTTCCAGATCTACAAAACTTAAGTATAGATCCATGTTATATTCCCAAGATTTTTCAACTATCTGTCAAAGTGAAAATTTGATCTCTACAACCTCTATTTGGGAACCCTGCTTACTCTTCTCCAGTTTCTTCCACAATTTCCCTCAGCCTCTTCTCAAATATGCTTGTATAAATCTTACTGGAATACTTAGTAGAGAAATTCCTCTGCAATTCTTATATTCAGCTTTATTTCCAATTTTATAAATGGAACTATGACAGTTATACACCAATAATCCTCTGGAATTCTACCTTCTGACCAGGTTCTTTGAATTATGCAGTGTAGCCACTGCAAAAAACTTATACCTCTTTATTTGAACATTTCTGGTCAAATATCTACTTCAACTTTCACATTTCAGGCTTTTGATAGATTTTTCTACTTCAAGTATTGATACACACACACACACACACGCACGCACGCACGCACTAATATTTGCATTCCTCTCGAATATTTTCTACTACTGTTCTAATAGCCTTTCAAAGTAATTTATCCAGACACCTAGAAAATCCTTATCTTCAGTTTCATGTCACTTTTATCATCTTTGATTTCTTTTACAATACTCTTTCCTCCATTTCTAAGCTTCGAGAACCTCCATACCATTTGCTTCCTTCCTGATATTTTTTTTCTATGTTCTTACCAAAGTCTTCCCATGACATCTGTTAACTACTTTTACACATATTCAGCTCTTTTAGATTTTTCTTTGTATTCTTTAAGGGTATCTGCTGACTTATTTGCTGGAACTTTTGGCATGTTTTCTTCTTTTTCAGGACTGCTTCTTTAATTTCTTGTGTCCACCATGGTATTATTTCCTCTATTCTTGTAGATAACTTCACCACATGCCTCCCTAGCTGAATTAATGTTTTCTTCAGAATTTGTCACCAAAACTCCAAGGTTTGTTTCCAAACGACTTCACTTTTTTCTTGAATATGTTTATAGTTGAGTCTACAGTTTACCTGTAAAAGCTGTTCAACTTTCTTACATGTTGTTCTTTTTAATGTGGTAGTCAGTTTTAACCTACTTAAAACTGATGATCACTTCCAGTGATAGTCCTATGTATACTTTTGTATCCTAAACCAGCATGAAGAGGGCTTGACAAATATGCTCGTCTGTGGCAAGTAGAAAATATATTTTTTTATTTTATAAAAAACGACTTTTTAAACAACATTTTATTTTAATTTTAAGAAAACAGTGAAGTATATACATAATGTAAAGGCCCATCCTATTAACAAAAATTAATATAATAAATTATATTTAAAAAAAGTTTTCACTGCTCTTTTTATTCGTAATAAATTAGTGATAATCTTGGGCTAGCTGATTCTCTGTGGCTAAGTGCAGAGTCTGGTTGCCCCTTAGGCTCCAAAAGTTAGATAGGCCTAAAAAAAGCCTTGCCTACTCCCTATATATAATGTTAGCAGATTTATTTTATCCTATTCTTATTATATATTGACTTTCCTTTCTTGGAATGGTTCTTGAACAAAGGCAATGTTCCCCAAACAATACAACAACATTAATCAATTTATGGAATTCCTTATTGGGACATATTAAAAAGTGTGTGTATATTAAAAAGGTGGGGGTTCTTGCACAAGTAAGATTTTGCATAATCTGCTGAGCCCTGAACATGAAGATATCATTATAAACAATAACAGACAATGAGGTTTTTCTTATTTCTTGTCTTCTCTTCATGTGAGCTTGTGCATATCTTTATGTTGGAACATGGCATTGGTAATGACTAGTCTGAACAGAAATTGAGTAGGTACTTACCATTATTATTACTAGTCTTTCTTTTCTCCAAATTTTCCCAAAACATTTCTGTATAACTGGTGGGATTCATTTCACGCTCTGCTGTTTAGATATCCCAAGTCAAGTTTTACAATCTTGACTTGGAAGTAAAACGAAGAATATTCTATCAAGAAGGAGTATTTGTAATTACAAGGCAGGTGATTATGATATGCTTAGGAAAAAGCTTAAATCTGTACCATGGCATAAAGTTAAGGGTTATCTAGTATTAAATTGTAAACCCAGAGTAAGGAGGGTTTAATCAGGTAGGAGTTAGATGGATGGGTAATATCATTAAGCATGAGCTGCAGAAGAAGAAAATGCTATAGAGGATATATAAAGAAAAAGGTGACCAGCATGGCAAGGAAGGCAAAATCAGATTATGAGAAGAATTTAACCGAGCAGGCCAAAGGAAATCCCAAAGAGTTCTTTCGTTATGTGAAAAGTAAGAGGAAGAATGACTATGGAAGATTAACCTTAATGAGTGATGATGGTCATGAGGAGATGAAAGCAGATAAAATAGTTCAGTTACTGAGTGACCACTTTGCAAGCATATATCTTCCTGGTGAGGTTACTGCTTTAACCTATGTCACAGACACTAATGTGGGAACAGAGGTGGATGAATTGGAGGTCCTTAGGATATTGCAGAATCTCAATGTACATACAGCTGTGGGATTAGATAGGATACCAGCTTGGATTTTGTGAGAATGTGCAAGAGAACTGGCAATGCCTTTGACTAAGCTGTTTAATTTAAGTCTCAGCCCTGGTAGAGTTCCAAGGGAGTGGAAAAAGGGCAAAATTATTCCTTTGCATAAGGGAGATTCTAACACTGAAGTAGCAAACTATAGACCAATCAGTATCTCAGGCATGGTAGTAAAAGTATTAGAAAAATTGATAAAAAAGAGAATTCAAGAATGGGTAGATAAAAATATGATACTGTATAAGGGTAACATGGCTTTGTAAAGTGTCAGTCATGCCTTAGTAATTTACTAACTTTTTATAATAGAGTAACAGCTGAATTGGATAAAGGAAATGGCTACACAATGATTTTGCAAAGGCATCTGACAGAATACCACATGAAACACTGTTATGCAAATTAGAAGAAATGGGGATGGATATGACACTGGTTAAATGGATAAGAGAGTAGCTGCTGGAGAGATATCAAAAAGTGGTATATGGAGGGGGCAGAATTGAGGCAAAAACAGGTGATTAGTGGTGCCACAAGGTTCAGTGCTGGGACCACTGCTGTTTAATTTGTACATAAATGACAAAGGAAATAACCCGAAAGGAAATATTCAGTTATTTGCTGATGATACAAAATTAGGTAGAGTAATAATTAATCAAGATGATGTAGAGAAAGATTTAAATAAGCTGTCAGTATGGGCAAAAGTTAATAGGTGTCAGTATAATATTGAGAAATCTAAAGTTTGCATTTTGGGATAAATAGATTACAAGCTGTGTATCACATTGATGGCACTTTACTCTAGGAAATAGATGAAGCTAGAGATTTACGGGTGGTGGTAGACAGAGTTAAAGTTTAGAGGACATATTGCTAAGGTAGCCCATAAGATTACTTGGCTATTGACGAACACATTAACAAGTAGAGATAAGGAAGTTATTCCTCTTTACAATGCCTTGATACACCCGCATCTGGATTACTGTGCTCAAGTCTGGTCCCTTGGGTTTTTTAGGGATGAGAGCGGTGAAGAGGATTCAGAGGCAAGTGGTCCACATGCCTTCAATCTATGAGGATCTATTGAAGCATGTGGATTGCCGAAGTTGGTTGATAGGAGATAGAAACATTTAAGTTGCTTAAAGGATTTTATAGAATAGAACAAGGGATCATTCCTGGAAGTTGAATAAAGGTGTGGTTAGCAGGGGTGTGAAGACTAGATTTTTCGCCTGAGTGGAATGGGTTGCCAGTCAGATGGGTTCAAAGAGAGGTATGATAGATTGGGTCTCCCATGACGAGTCTGAATTTCATGGAGGTGCCGTGCCCATATAATAATAATGTTATATTCGGAGAATAGCAAATCAAGGAAAGGAAGCAGTAGTAGGAGAACCAAAGGAAGAAGTGGAGGAATTTTTTCAGTCATTAACAGAAGGCAGCTCACAAAGAAAATAGAAAAGTTTGTTAGAGAAATAGCAGGGAAGGAAATAAATCACAGGCATATAGTTTAAGGAAATTAGGTTAAAAGGTAATAATAATAATAATGGTTATTACCTGTTGGATTCTGTTCAGGAAACAGACTAGTCATTGCCAGTTATGTTTCAACATAAAGGTATGCATAAATAATCAGGTCTTATTCACCATATTATTGTTGATAGTGATATCTTCACACTGGTTCAGGATGCAAGAATACAAGAGATTTGAAAGTGGAGTGACCATCATTTAGTTCTAAGCAGGATAAAAATGAATTTCACATTGAAAAGAAAAATATATATGAAAGTTTCAAAAATAATTAAAGATGAGCAACTTTTCCAGGTAAACTGTAGATTGAAGTATACAAATACTATTCAAAAAAAAGAAAAAAAAATGAAAGAATTCGAAAACAAGAACAAAATCTTGGAGTGGCAAAGTCTGAAGAAAACAATGGATCATTCAGCTAGGGAAGCATGTGGTGAAGTTGTCTACAAGGATGGAAAAATCAGACCCAAGGAGTAAAGAGACCATCCTAGAAAACAAAAAAGCATAAAATTCCTAGCAAGCCAGCTGCCCACAGGAAATACAGAGAAAAATGTAATAATACACAGCTTTGCTTTCTATCAGTAAGGTGACAAAATGTTTTGGAAGCTATTGAAACTTAGAAATGGAGGAAAAAGTATTGTAAAAGGAATCAAAGATAAAAGTGACATAAAAACTGACATTAAAGATATCCTGGCTATCTAGAGTAATTGTTAAATGAAAAAGCATAACAAACAGTAGCAGAAAATAATCAAGTGGAACAAAATCAGGAATAATATCAGTACATGAGGTAAATAAAGCTAACAAAAGCCTGAAACAGGCAGCTGGAGTAGAGAATGTTTGACCAAAATTGTTCAAATATGGAACTATAGGAGTTTTATAGTGGCTGCACCATATAATTCAGATGGCATGTTCAAAAGGTCAAATTCTGGATGCCTGGAGTAAAGCTCTCATCTATAGTGCCCATCTATTAAAAAAAAAAAAAAAATTTAAAAAAATGGAATTTGGAGAATAAGCTGGGATCAGGACAATGTTGTCAAGTTCAGATTTTTCACAACACTCCACATTTAAGTTGTGTCAGCAGTTAGAACTGAAGGAAGTACAAAAAGATAGTTTGATGTAAAATCATGTGCAAGACAAGGATGCACTCTATCTCAATTCATTCATCTGCATGAATCACATTATGAGAGAAAGTGGCATTAAACTTGATATCAAAATTGGAGCTGTTAATCTCAGCTCATTACCTTTATCCAAAAGATGCACTCCTAAACAAATCTAGTGCATGTCTCCAGAATTCTTTAACAATAACGGCTAAAAATTTATCATGAAAATTAGCAATAAAAAGACCAAAACTATGAAAACAGAAGGAAAATTTAAAACTTCAACTGCATAATCAAATGAAGATACCTATAGAACAAATAAAATATTTCAGTTATTTAGGCATAATGTTTAAATATGGAAATTGACAATGGAATAAGCAAAGCTAGTATGGTGGGGAGCCAGGTGAATAAATCTTTTTGCAATAAGAGAGATACAAGACATACTGAAATCAATTTTAACTTGTGGCTCTGAGAACTGGGTAAGAAATAAAACAGCATACCAAAGATTAGAAACCATACTTGGAGTGCTAAGAAAAATTAGAGAAGTGACCAGGTGGCATCTGTAGTAGAATCATATTATAAACATAATCCTATGAACGAGTATTCTCAATATCTCACTTATATTTCCTTCTCACATGGTATCTTTTAATACATGACATACTTGTTTATTATTATTATCAACATTCAGTAGTACTGCACATAATGAAAAGAAATGTGAAACATTGCTATTCTTCTTTCCATCAATTATCCATTTAGACTTGATAAGAACACATACATCTTAAAAAGTTTCACATCTTGCAATTAATTGCATTTAGAATACTTTGCCTTATATTATTTTTTTTTGTAAGAAGAGCTTGAAAAATGTAACATACTTAACATGTCTTAATGTATAACAATAGTGATTACCCAATTTTAATCATACTATAATCAAAATATTTTTTACTTTTATTCAATGAGGATTTTTTTGTAAGATGTACCAAAAAGCACTCGGTTATCATTAGTTTAAAAGAATGGATGATTGATGTTTCTGCTGCTGTGGTGAAAATCATATACTACAGTAATACAACATGCTCATTCATGAGTTTTCACCTTTTGTAGAAGCAAAAACTACATACTGCTAGACTGATTAATTCAGTAGTGAGTGAAGAAGGGAGCCTATTTGGTGTCCAAAATGTCAGTAACTGAAATTTGATGCATCAAGCTCGCAATTTATGGAACCAATGTTAAAATCCAGGCATCTTAACATTGGTTAATTATATAATATACACATTCAAGTGTGTGGGCAGGAATTCTGAGATATAAATAAAGTTTTATACACTATGATTTAGATTTCTGGTATAAGCATACTATTAATTTAGTAATATACTTACTCTGATTGTATTCTTTAGTGTTTCCGCTTCTTGTCGTAGGCTATCTAGTTCATTCATTCTTTACCTTTATTAATAAACTAAACCTATTAAGAAAAGAAGTATCGTTGACGAACATGTGCATATAACGAGTGGATAACACAGTTGTATTATGTATCGAATTAATAATTATAAAAAGAAAGTCAAACATGACCTATTTTTACATGCCCACTATAGATTGAAAAAAACAACAGATAGGTTACTGTGGTCGAGAAGTGCATTAACATTTATTTTAAAGTACTCTATACTCGTACTCTCTATACGAAAGAGAATAAAATGATGTTCTCATTGTACATATGAATCTGTAAACTCGTTTCGTTTGCGTCAGTCAATGTGTAAACGTGACATGAAAGTAACAATCGCGATCTGTAACACAAACATTTAAATTCTATTAGATATATTAATATTACCTATTCATATGTATCCAAGATATTTGGTGAGTAAGATGTACCAAATTGCCAGAAAAACTGGAAAAGGTTACAAAATAGAATCACTATAAATACGGAACTTAATCATAACCCGCCCAGTCACCATGCTATACGAGGAAAACAGAGCAACGTCCTTACCTTTGATTTTGCAGCATTAAATAGATTACGTTATGTTAAATTTTCCTAGAGTATCCGAAACTAATTTAAAGTCACTCAGAAAATATTACTGAACACAAAAATTTATCAAAAGTCCATCATGGTAACCAAGAATTGGTTATGTGGCAACATCCACAGTTAATCCAGCTCACCATACCACACCGGTGTTAATGGGACGACCCAATCAATACGATTCCGACTACCTGGCATGGAAAACCGATCGCTATAGTCAACCCGATGTTCTTTTAACTGAACACCATGAGAGTGCAGAAGGGCCATTCTTAACAACCAAACACGTAGAATTCGCAACCTTTATTCAAGGTTTAACAAAATATAAGGCACACCAATTACATAACCGAAACCTGTTTGCCGTTATTACATATAACAGCAGCAAACATATGTAAAAGCAAACAAAACCCCTCACGATTCCTATCCAAAATTTGGTTAAATAATACGATTCGGCTTCGCTAAATCACGCCTTTTGGGATTTAATTATGGAAAAGCATAACTGTGCTGTATTATATTTAAATCAATCTATCCACAGCGCTGCCAGAGGCTGGATAAAATAATAGCATCATCTTAATAAGAGTAGTGACGCATAGCACTCAAGTTTCCTTATAGAGCAATTCATTTCCGAGATAACACTGGGCTGAAAACTATGTATATTGAAAGATTATACACAGCTGTTATTCCATAACTAATATATCAATCTTATGGTATTGGTGCATGAAGTAAATGAATTTATTTCCTTAATTTCGTAAGTGAAACAATGCAATGCAAACGATCAAATCTAAGAACTGGAATATCAGATAAATCATCTGTGCTCTTCCAACATCCTTGATCTTTTCTTAACCAGTTCTTCCAAATGTAATACATCTGGAAGGGCTGGCTAAGAAAAGTTCTTTCAGTGATAATTCATCTTGTACAAGTTTCCACTTCCACAGAATATCCTTCACTCAGCCATTCTTATCCTCATGTCCTTTGGTGCTACAACAATACAAAGTGTAATGACTTCCATGTCTTCTAATCTTCATTTACTGGTCAGACTACTGTTTCAACTTCTCTGATCTTAACACTTGCAGCAAGAGAATTACAGAAATTATTCTCATTAGCATGAAGCCTTTCATTCCCTACTCCATTCAAAATTCCCATTCTTATCCATGTGGTACTTGAACAACAGATGTGCAAAACCATTATCATGATTATTATTACTGAGGTATCTCCACGGAGTCCAAAGACTCATCACAGTAGACATTCACACAATACCTATCATATATTCACTGTCAGAGCACTCACAACCACCTCTGAAAAAAATTCCATTCATTCACCCGCTCTCGAAGCAAAAAATCGAGTCCACACACACCCTTACTAACTACACCTTCCAGGGGTTATTCCAGAGAACAACTTCCTTGTTCTCTCCCAATTCGTGATGTATTAAAATGCGAAGTAAGAAGAGAACAAGGGATCATCCCTGGAAGTTGTCTATCATATCCACCTCTTCTGCCTGTCAACTAGACACTGCAATTCCCACATTTTCAATCTATTCAAAGGGAGCATTCCAAAGACCTGTCACCAGCTTGGCCACTCATCTCTGAATCCTCTCCACCACATCCTGATCCTCAAGAAACTCAGATGACAAAATCTGTGCACAGCTGCCAAGATGCAACCAAGTCATAGCCTTATAAAGAGGGATAATAACCTCTCTTTACTTGTCATGTGTTCTTCAACATCCATTTAAATTCTATATGTAATCCTCTGAGCTATTTTGTTAACTTTTGCAATATGCCTTGTGAAGTTCAACTCCTCCTCCACCAAATCCCTAACCCATCAATTTCCTGTGATCCAATACCATCAATATAATAAAGTATACAACCTTTTTATCCTATTTTGCAATATTAAATTCACAACCATTGTCCTTTCTCCACACTGCTATTTTATGTGGGTCGTTCAATAAGTAATAAGAATAATTTTACTGTGGCGAAACCACTCATCACAATATTAATTTCTGTGGAATAAAGAAATGTTGCTGTATGTATTAACAAAAGAGGTTGATAGATGGCGTATACAGGCTGATGTGCCAGAGTGTCACGTGACTAAACGCAAGTGCTGATCGGCGCGCCTACGAGGTGCGACCAGTCTTCGAAATGGAAGCGTACTTGGAACAGCGTTATGCGATTAAATTTTGTGTGCATTTGCAAAATTCCGCAACGGACACTTTTAACATGATACGTGAAGCTTTCCACGATGAAGCAATGTCGAGGGCAAGTGTTTTTCGCTGGCATAAAACTTTTAAGGAAGGAAGGCAAAATGTAGAAGATCTTGAACATGAGGGAAGACTTTCAACGTCCATCACAGAGACAATGATCAACACAGCAGCGATTATCATGAAGCACGTCAAAAGGAAGCTTCCACTGCTGAAGAATGGCTTCTTATTGCACCACGATAATGCAAGGCCACATATTGCTGGTTGTGTAGTGGAC
Source organism: Typopeltis vanoorti (assembly GCF_054136105.1). NCBI lineage: Eukaryota > Metazoa > Arthropoda > Arachnida > Uropygi > Thelyphonidae > Typopeltis > Typopeltis vanoorti. The sequence continues at coordinate 109,146,183 of NC_143550.1, read as the reverse complement.
GTTTTGCAGAAGAACAACACAGATATCCTACCACACCCTCCATACAGTCCTGATCTCGCACCGTACGATTTCTGGCTGTTTCCTCACCTCAAGAAACCACTAAGAGGCCGCCATTTCGAAAGCAACAAAGCATGTGTAAAAGCTGCAGAGGCGGTTTTGAAAGAACTCTCAAAAAACGGACTCTCACATGTGTTTAAGAAGTGGACGCAACGTTGGGACAAATGCATCGCGTCTCACAGTAGTTACTTTGAAAAAGACCATGTAAATGATGATGATTAAAGGTAATCTGTTTTATGTAGTAAGCAACAAAGCATGTGTAAAAGCTGCAGAGGCGGTTTTGAAAGAACTCTCAAAAAACGGACTCTCACATGTGTTTAAGAAGTGGACGCAACGTTGGGACAAATGCATCGCGTCTCACAGTAGTTACTTTGAAAAAGACCATGTAAATGATGATGATTAAAGGTAATCTGTTTTATGTATAAATATAGTCTTATTACTTATTGAACAGCCTACGTATTTAAATCACAATGTTGATATCCTCATCAGCAAACGACTGAATATTCCTCTTAAATATCATTAATATACAAATTAAAGAGTAGTGATCCCTAATACAGAGCCCTGAGGCACTCCGTTAGTCACTCACATTCACCGTGATTCTGCAGTACCACATACTACTCTCTGGTTTGTCTATCAGCCACCCCATTCATGCCACTAGGTTTCATATTCGTTCTCATTCACTCCAACTTATGTAATAATTTTTCATTCAGCAGTCTGTTAAATGCATTTGCAAAGTCCAACAGTATGATGTAGCCACTTCCTTTATCCAATTCCACTATCACTTTATTATAATGTGAATAGATTACTTAGGCAGGGCCTACCTTTTGCAAATATGTGCTACCAAATTAAAAGCAGCAGCATTAAATGTTTACCTTCAACCCAACTTTTCCAATAATTTAACTACTGCTCTTGAAACACTAATTGGTCTGTAATTTGCTACTTCTGTCTTGGAATCCTTTATGTACCAAAACTATCTTACTCTCTTTCCACTTCCTTGAAACCTTAACAGAGACGTAGCTTAAACAATTCCATCGGAGGCAGTGCCAGTTCTCTTACACATTTTCACAGCACACACACACACAGGCTGACATGCAATCCAGTCCCACTGCTGTATTCACATTGATATTTTTAAATACGCTGAGCACCTCCAATTTGTTTACCCCAATTCTTACACAGTCCCTGTCATATTGTTAATTTAGAAAAATTAAACACGAAAACCAAAACTTATCATTACGTTACACCTCCAGGGAGTCCAAAGACTCGTGGGGGGGGGAGCACCTACTCCTCTACAACTTTGTATCCACCACTCAATCCACAACTGCACTAACGCCATCTACCGCTACTAGTATTTTCACAGACAATCACAAACACCCTTGCCCATGACAGGATATTCCTTATCACCCACAGCCTTATGGCTAGAGAGCAGGTATGCTAACCACTCAGCCAACCAGGCTAGCTACTTATGTGAATAAATTGATTAGATGTAAAATTTTCACCTATGTATTACAGGAATCTTCAGCACATTGAAAATAGAAGACAATATAAAATTACAATTAAAGAATCATTTTCAAAAAAGCACCATTATAGCATTAATATGACAAATGGTCAGTAAAATTCCCAATTAAAAAAAAAAAAAAAATATATATATATATATATATATATGTATATATATACAGGGTGTTCGGGATAAATTTGACATATTTATAATTAATTATATTTTTCCGTAAGTTACATGTATTAACACACACTTCTCTTCATTTAAAAGTTTGGACCTTTCTTCATTCATATACAAGATGTCAGAAAGGATGGATAGCTGGAACCCACCTGAATCATGGAAGAGAATAACTTGTATCATGATGATTCGTGCCCGCCATCAAAATAAGGATATTACGACTGCTACCCAATGCTCCCTGAATACAGTAAAAACAATCAGGCATGAACTAGAGACTTGCAATGGTGACTACGAGGATGTAGCAAGAAGAAAGATCCCTAGCAGACGATCTGATTGCGTTCGTACAGCAGAATTCCTCGCAAATCTGCAGGAACAGGTGTTGAAGAACCCTGGCATTGGAATTCGGGCTTTGTTCGTGGAGTTGCTAACTGTAGTCAAGCCCTGGATAACAAGGGTAGCCAATGGTAGGCCGTATGTATGGCAGCAGGATTCGGCCCCTTGCCACACCTCTGGGAAAAGTCAAAAATGGTTGTCTGAAAATTTCTACGACTTCACCAGTCCAAATGTTTGGCCTCCAAACTCCCCAGACCTTAACCCCATGGATTATTTTGTATGGGGCGCAGTTGAAAAAGACACCAATCGCACTTCCAGTAATACAAAAGCCCAGTTAATGGATAAAATTAAAACAGTTTTTGCGGCCCTTCCCAGGGAGACTGTAGCATCAGCTTGTTCGAGGTTCCGAAGCAGAATTGAAGCTGTGATCGATGCTAATGGTGGTTATTTTGAGTAAATCTTGTTGATAGTATTGTAATTAACTCTGCCTGTAATGTTTTTTTGTCAATTCATTAAATTTAATAGATACAAAGAAGATTTTCTTTTTCCTTACGAAACTGTCAAATTTATCCCGAACACCCTGTATATATATATATATACACACACACACAATACTATATATATATAATCATATAATAATCAGGAATAATTTGTATAAAAATGATGTAATAATATTTCCCATAAAGGGGATAACCGAAGGCATCAGATCTATTTAAGTTTAGGCGGTGTGGAAAAGATTCATAAACTCTCTTTATAAGCGCACTCTTCTTTCTTCCCAAAAAAACCTCTTCCAACTAACTAGACTGTTCCGGTTCATGGCAAAGGATGTAAGATTTATGTTCCTCTTGATGGATAGCTTCAGATCATCCAGACTGTCCAAAGTAAGAACAAACCACAAGAGTATGGGATTGATAGACACTAAAGATCATTTTTAGGTGAAGAAAGGAAGGTAGAAATCTTCTTGATGGGATGAAAAAACACTACAATATTAAGAAGTTTTAGAACTTTATCTCTATGTTCAGAAATTCCTTTAATATAAGTAATATTTTCAGGAGGTCTCAAGACTGGTCGTCTAAAGCTGTTAAAGGCCTTCTTAATAAACGATTCATTAAATCCATTTTTCATAAAAGAAGATTTGTTATAATTCAATCCTTGTTGTAAAAGGTCTTCAAGTGGAACAAATGCTATGAGTACGATGTAACAGGGTTTTAATAGTTCCAATCTTTTCACTAGGATGATGATGAGAATTAGCATGGATATCATGATCATTATGAGTTTCTGTTTTAAAAACAGAAAATTGTAAACTACCATCTGGTTGACGAAGAATTAAAATATATAAAAAGCTAGTCGATTGTTTTTTTCTTCTTCTAAAGTACATTGAATTCTCAGATGAATAATATTTATTTTTGAAATAAATAGTTTTAAATCTGACGAGCCTCTCCATTGCAAATATATCATCTACATATCTGTGCCATACAGTGTTTAGGAGATACATTTTTAAGGAGATGATATTCAAAATTCTCCATGTAATAATTTGCAAGGGTAGCAGAGATAATACTATTCCACTGCTGTTCCTTCAACGTGTTGGTATAATTTATCTTGTACACTGAAATAACTAGAGTGGATTAAAGTCCAACAGTTTGATGATATCAGGAGGAAAATCTTGTTTATGTAAATTAATAGTATCCGCCAAAGGAATGTTTGTAAAAAGAGATACTATATCTCATCTTCCTTATACCCTCTATTACCTTGTGGTGTCGAGGGTCCACTGATCATCAGACCTCACTCCGTTTACAGGATAAAGTGGTCAGCCTTATGCCCCGGTGTATCCTATGGCCTGTAGTGTTGAGTTCTCAAGGCCAGTTTGCCTGCTTTGCGGGATGAAAAACCCCAGAATAAACTGGGGAAAAAACTCTGCTGTCCACGCCCAAGACTGGCTAACTTGGCTATGGCTGAGGAAGATGATCCTTCAGCTCCTCACGTCACTGACGGGAATCGAACCTAGGACACTCCTTTCCCCAGGCATATGGTTGCGAAGCGCATAGCCACTAGGCTAACCGTGCGGACGAGAGAGAGAGAGAGATACTATATCAAGACTAAATAAAATATCTAAAGGATTTAAATGTAGATTACAAACTTTTGTTTTAAAATCTAGCGAGTTCTTGATGTGAAAAGTAGATTTTCAGTAAATGAAGTTAATAAAGTAGATAAGTATTTGGAAACTTTATACATTGGACAGCCAATACAATCTACCACTGATCTCAATAGAACACCTGATTTATGAATCTTGGGAAGGCCATATAATCTAGGTGGATAAGCATGAAAAATTTTTTTCTTGAATTCTTCATCACAACTGGAAATATCAATCAATTTATTAACTTCATTAACTTGGCTAAAAGTTAGTTAGATCAGATGAGAGTGGACAATAAGTAGAAAAGTCACAAAGTATTAAGGAAATCTTTCTAAAATATTTTTTCTTATCTTGTATGACTACTGCTTTGTCCTTGTCTGCATGAGTAATGATAAAACTATTAATTTTTTTTAGAATTAAGTTATTTAGAATTCTGATTCTGGTCAGATTCCAAAAATATAATATAGTCTTACTTTTCTTCAATTCTAATCAAGGCAGAGTACTTGATGGACACCTAGTAAAGAAAGAGGTGGTAATGTATCATTTGTTGATGGTATTGAATTCAATCTACATTCAATTCAGTTTGTAGAGTGAATTTATGATGATTCCTTGTTATTTGTTCCGAGGTCCCAAAGGTAGGGTATTGAAATTCTTTTCACATCGGATCGTAATCTGGTAGAGGGATGATAATTATCAATAATTTTTTGAAAGGTAGTTTGTTGCATCCATTATATATCAGATTGCTTTTAATTTTATTCAGTTCATCTAACAAAAGGGGATCAGAAGAACAGATCGCATGAGCTCTGTGTACAAGACTCTTGATAATACCCATTTTTTGTGATGAATGATGGTGGGAGGATGAGTGAATGTATTTACCAGTAAAGGTTGCTCCAGATAAACTGAAAATTCAACATGACCTGTGGAATTACAGTAGCCAGTTGGTTATTTGGATTCATGTTCAATAATGAACTTGACACAGGAGTACAAGGAATTTATTATCTCTTAATAAGATATTAATTTTACAATTATACTGGGTAGTGTTCATGAAAACAGTGGCATTACCTTTATCAGCCTTTGTGATGACAATATTAGTATTAAGAGATAGATCAACCTACAGTATCATCACATCAGGGAACTAACAAAAAAAGCCCAATCAATAAATAAAATATATTATTAGACAATGTGCTATGTACTGGCCATACCAGTTCTTATATCAAAAACAGCCTTCACTTCAAAGAGAAAATAAAAGATCTGCATTTGTCTAATAACGAGATTATAGTCTTTTGATGTAGTCTCCCTATTCACCAGCATACCATTACAAGACACTCTTCAATTTTTACAATCTGATTTCCCAGAAGATATTGTCAACCTAGTTAAATTTACCATCAATGCTGGCTATTTTACATGGCATAATAAGTTGTTCAAAGAAATACAAGGAACAGCAATGGTCAGCAATCTCACCAGCTGATTATTGTATGAAATATCTAGAAAAAGAAAAAAAAAAGAACTCTTTGACACTATACTCCCTCAGCCTTGTAGTTTTGTTGATATATCTGCAATCTGCTCCCAAACTGAGTTAGGGTTGCTTCAGTTCATAGAGAAACGTTCACTATTGAACGTGAATCCAATAACCAACTTCCCATTTTTGAATACTGTAATAATTCGTAATCCCACAGGTTACGTTAAATTTTCAGCTTACTGTCAACCTTCACTGGCAGATACATTTGGTCATCCTCCTACCATCATTCATCACACAAAAATGGGTATTATCGAGTCTTGTACACAGAGCTCATATGATTTGCACTTCTGATCCTCTTTTGTTAGATGAGCTGAATAAAATTAAAAGCAATCTGATATGTAATGGATACAACAAAACTACCATTCAAAAAATTATTGATAATTATCATCTTTCTACCAACTACAATCTGATGTGAATCAAATTGTAGAATACTCCACCTTAAAGGAACCTTGGAAAAAATAGCACGGATTCTTTGTAAATTCAATCTATATCCTTCAAACCAGCTCAGAAACTGTTTTCCTTCCTACCATCAACAAAGGATACATCACCACTTTTTTCCTTACTGAGTATCTATCAAGTACCCTGCTCATGTCATCTTTCCTCTTTTGGACAGACTGGCCGTTCTGCTTTGATTAGAATTGAAGAACATTAAGACTATATTACATTTGTGGAATCTGACACATCTGGCCTTGCTTCTCGTGCTATTGACACTAGGCACAGAGTTCTTTAGAACCAGACAAAACTTCTTCACTCCAGCGTTCAAATTCAGTCATCTTTTCCTTGAAACATGTGAAACACTAAGAAATCTGCCAAACGTGAACTGACCAGACTGTATGCCAATATCCAAGTTTTGGGAAGTGATCACTATTAACTATTCATATGATTTTTTTAATAATAATTATTATTTTATTTATTTTATTATATTTTTTCTGAATTTATGATACAATTGTTCCTTTGAACTCTAATAGTGTAATATCATATTCAGCAGTGATTGAGACAAAAGCTAATATATGCATGATTTATGACTCATTATTTTGATTCACTTAAGATCATTCAGAAAAGACAAACCATTCATGAAGAGAGAAATGCCAGATGAACAGGCAGGATTTCAAAAAGGCAGAGGAACAAGAGATCAGATCGCCAATGTAAGATGGATAATAGAAAGATCACAGGAATATCAAAAGAAAGTCTACCTTTGTTTCCTTGACTATAGTAAGGCTTTTCACTCTATAGATCATGTGAAACTGTGGAGTATGCTAAGAACAATGGTAGTACCAGAGCATTTCATTATCGTTCTGAGGAATATTTATTATGAACAAGAAACTACTGTCTGAACAGATCTTGGAGAAACTGAATATTTCACAATAGGTAAAGGGGTGCGACAAGGATGTATTTTATCTCCATACCTGTTTAACTTGTACAGCGAATACATTTTAAGAATGGCAGGGCTGGAGGAGTCTTCAGTTGGAATTAAAATTCATGGAAGAAATATTAATAATTTGAGATATGCAGATGATACCATACCACCTTGCTAGCAGAATGCAAAGAAGATTTAGAGGAACTTATTATGAAAGTTAAAGAAGAAAGTGCTAAATATGGCCTTAAACTTAACCTCAAAAAGACAAAAGTTATGGCAACATGTGAATTTAATGATTTTGAAGTAGATGAGGAGAAAATGGAAGTAGTAAATAATTTTGTGCTCCTAGGATCCCAAATTGATAAAGATGGGTAATGTACTGAAGAAGTTAGAAGATTATTACTTGGAAAGAAAGCAATGACAAATTCAAGCAAGATCTTTAAAGATAAGCCTCGCAACAAAAATCAGAATCATGAAAGCAATGGTATTCCCTGTGGTACTGCATAGATGTGAAAGTTGGACCCTGAGAATAAGTGAAAGAAGGAAGATAGATGCATTTGAATTATGGGTTTGGAGATGCTTATTAAGAATAGCATGGACTGCAAAGCAAACCAATAAATCAGTGACAGAATAAAGCCAGATTGCTCCCTCGAGGCTATGATCATCAAGCAAAACTTTCATACTTTGGACATATTATGCGAGCAAATGACAGTCTGGAGAAGATTATGTGAAAGTTGATGGAAGTAGGAGAAGAGGAAGACCAAGAATTAGATGGGTGGATGGAGTTAAAGAAGCAACCGGAATGCACCTGGAAATTCTGAAAGATATGGCCAGAAACAGATCTGAATGGAGAGTGTATGTTCATAGAATCACCAGGAGTCGAAAATGACTCGATGGAACATAACAATTTTGATTCATCATTTACTGGTCTATCTTCCTAATGATGTCCACGTAACTGGATGAAATATATTGGAGTTTTTGAATAAGTTATAATTTTTGTTACGTGTATAAGCTTTGAAATTTACTTTAATACGAGAGGGGTGAAAAGTTCTGATAAACACCTAGAACAAAAATTATTATTATTATTATTAGACACCTCCAAGGATCCAAAGACTCATCGAGGGAGGGCACCTGCTCTGCAACTCTGTCTCCGCCACTCAATCCAGCAACTGACCACAACTACACCAACGCCATCTACCGACATCCACCACCTGACCTCTGGTGTAAACCCTCTGGTTTTACACCAAAGGTCAGGTGGTGGACTTAATATAGTTTATATTAAAGTTTTACTCTAACGTGGTAGTTGTTCCATAATTTTCATAATGTCATAATGCATAAATGAAATTATCTGAATGATCATAATTCTCTCTACAGTTTTGTTGATGATAACATTCCATTTCTTTTACTGCTTACTAGACAAATCTTGCAGCACTCAAAAATCCCAAGATCTTCTACAAGTAGCATGAACAATTTTTAAGTAATAGTTTTAGTCTTGTGCTTTAGAGAAAGAAGAGAATTTGAGGGGGATTTAGTATTTTTCTGTTGTTTTCTTTTTTTTTTTTTGCATGCATGGGACTTTGTACACTGTTTTTTGGGGAATCATAGCCACTGGTTTAAAAACTGTGCCAAAAGTAGATGAGTTCAGTGAGCAGTATCAATGGAACAGACAGTTCTGGCTCTGAGTGAGTGTTTTAGTATACCATACTACTGGGCTAGATGATAGAATAATTGTTTGCGCAAATATCTTCCAGTATGTACAGCTTTCTATAAATAGAAAAAGATAAATGAACCATTCAGAAGAGATGCAACTCGTGTGTCTAGAAAGGGTAGACAGTTCTTTGATTCCTTGTCCATTGGGAAGTGTATTTTAGAATGTTGGTTATTTAAATACACTAAAAATGTATCTAGTATGCCTGGACCATGGCGAAAAATAGCAAACAAATCATCTACATAACTATGCCAAACCACTGAATTTGAGCATAGCTGTGTTGCTTGGTTCTCTATGTATTATATGCAGAAATTTGCCAAGGGAGGGAAAACACAACTATCTCATCTAGTTGTTTGCAATAACCAGCATGTACTGTAAATCTGAATATATCTAGGAGGAAATGGGATATTATTAAATCAAGAGCCTCAGTTAATGGTACATTACTAAATAGTGAAGCAATATCGAAACTAATCATTATGTCTGAACTTTTTAGAATATGGTTTTTTAATTGCCAGACAGGTTGGCTGAGTGGTTAACATAACCAATAGGTTGCAGGTTGGAGAATCACAAACAGCCTAAATACTAGAATTTAAAATTTCTAGTATTTAGGTTTGAATAGGTGGGAGTTGAAGTTCATTCCCCAGTGTGAGACCACTATCCTGTTTATTGAAGGGTGGAAGTGGCTTGAAAAAGCCCAATGTTTGGTCTCTAGAACAGGGTTTCTGAACTATGTAAAAAATAAAATAAAAAAGTAGGAATGTACTATAGGTTAAAAAAACCTTTCATGGTTGGGAGTTACATAAAAAAAATTTATATATATATATATATATTTAAAAAAAATTTATTTATATATATATATATATATATATATATATATATATTTAAAAATTTTATTTATTTATTTTTACACTTCTTTGGATCTGGAAGTGTATGATCAAGTTTATTGTTCCTCTGTGCTGTATTCATTCCATTAAACCTAATAATAAATTCAAAATTTCTACTGGTTCCAGCTTTTGCCTTTTTTGAATTCCTTATCTGCTGAAGCAACAGAGATGTTGAGGATTGCCCACAGTTCTGGATTAAAAATATCACCCAGTGTATTAACTAGTTATTTTTACAGCTTCACATGAGGTGGTGCTAATTTGTTCATGTATTTGTCCCTACAAATTATATTTAGCAAGTCCTTGTAGGGGTGTTGTCACCTCCACAGCATGTGAAAAAAAAAAGGAAGACAGAAGATAACTTAAAAAACTTCAAAGGCAGAACTATCAAAACATAGTTCTGCCTTTCTCATAAGAAAAATCTCATACTCCTTCCCCTTATGGCTTATTCTGATAAAACCTGGTCTACAAACATGATCAGATCTCTTTTTCTGGGCTGACATACCTCCGACCTTACCTGGACAAACCCATCTTGGTCACAGCTTCTACAGTTTACCAAAAAATCAGGTGAACTTTTCCACTCAGACACTACTTTCTCATCTGTAACACCTCTAATACTGTAAAATTCCAAATCCTCTCCAAGACTGACAGATGCTATTCAAGAAGTGGGTCATCTGCTTCTGTTCTTCAGAACAGCTAATTCACTCTGTCTTCGCAGACAACCACAGTCTTCATCTCTGTTCCAGAATAGTGTCAGATTTCTTTTTACTCACACAGCACTGATATGCTAAAGATCTTGCAACCTTTTGTGTGTGTGAGAGTCAGATACATATATAAGATTTTGTTTACCAAAAAATTCATAATTTTAAAATCCTCAATTACTAGGGATAGAAGAAATATTTACTGAGAAATGCAAGATTTTAATAATCTTCTCTGATTATTACTGCAATTTCCTGTTCCCAAAGATTAAAAAAAAAGGTTGGGAATTTGGAAGCTCCATATATGTGTGTGTATGTAATAAAAAACATCTGGACTAGGAAACTTGGCATCCAAGCCACTAAAGATTTTGTTGATAAGTTTCAGGTGAAAGATTAGAGGAGGCATGCAGTCAATTGTTACTGGTCAAGACGCAATGCACCTTGACCAGCTAACATAAGCTGAAAGAGAAGACTGATGCTAAAAAGCATGGAAGGAAAGATTTTTGATGGTTGATGTTTTCGGATATATTTTTGTTATTTTTATTTATTATTATTTATTTATTTATTTTTCAGATGCATTTTAAAGGGTTTATCACTTATTTTTTGTGAGATTTTATTCTCCTTATGTGTTATTACCAGGACTGGTTATGTACTATTCTATATAGCAACTGTTGTATTATCAAATAAAGGAAGTCTGGCATCCTAGTTAATTACAGTGTGTGAAGTGTCAAGAAGGGCACCTACAATGCACCTGTGAGGGAGGGGGGGGGAATCAAAGGCAGAGATCCTATTCTGGAGACCAAACATAACAAGCAAACAGTTTCACCAGGCAATCAAAGTCAGCATCTTTAGTATGATTTGAAAGATGGAATAATAGCATAATCCTATCCTAAATGACAAAAGATTATAATACTAAGTTCACATGTAGACAAAATTGAAAATTATTTAATTATGAAACATTTATTTAATTAAGCCTAATAACATTGCAAATATTATTGAAATATCTGTAGGTATGAGGAGAAAGAGAGATTCTGTTCTCCATGTGCCTTCATTATATTGCAGTTGGAAATTGAAAATTAAACAACAATGAAGGTACATGGAAAACAGAATCTCTCTGTGTGCAGTTAAGATACAAGAAAAACCAATAGTATTAGGATCAATTGAACTGTGTATGTATGCATGCATGTGTGATTAGAAAAAAAAAAAAAACTCATAATATTAAACTGTACAGTTCAAGATAATAATTTCCTAGATTTTTGGCATGGAAAGTCCATCATTAAGGTTGAAATTTAAGTGAAGTGGAAGGACTTTAGAACTTTCTTCAAAGAGATCTCACATTTATGTGAATATCTTTATCTGTGTAGTAATTTGGTGTTATTCCAAAATATCCTGTAGTTAGTATTAGTAATCCCATGTTCTGTTCTGTTAGAACTGATTTGTTGTGTTTCTTGGGGTTAAATATACAACTGACAACGAGATATATATCTGTTCAGAAATGCATACAGAATGAGACTGTTTGTCCAAAGTAAAATAACTAGCAAGTACAGGGGACTGAGCACATTCTAGTTAGCAATAGAGGTGAAATCTTATCTTTTGGAGATGGTATCATAGAGCTAAATGAATAAGCTTGAAAGTAGTGAAAATATTAAACTTCTTTAAGATCTGAGAAATGTGTTCTGAGATACCTCTAATGTATGGGATGGTGATTCTGTGCAAGTCATCTCTTCTAATAAAGGATGGAGAAAAAAATGGTTGATAATTGTTTCAGGGTTCTGACCTTGAGAATGGCTATTTCTTTTAGAAGCTTGAATGAGAAACAGATTATATGAGCACTTGAAAGAACGCATTTAATAATGCCATATTTCTATAAGAGCTAAATGAATAAGCTTGAAAGTAGTGAAAATATTAAACTTCTTTAAGATCTGAGAAATGTGTTCTGAGATACCTCTAATGTATGGGATGGTGATTCTGTGCAAGTCATCTCTTCTAATAAAGGATGGAGAAAAAAATGGTTGATAATTGTTTCGGGGTTCTGACCTTGAGAATGGCTATTTCTTTTAGAAGCTTGAATGAGAAACAGATTATATGAGCACTTGAAAGAACGCATTTAATAATGCCATATTTCTATAAGGAATGGTGATCAGAAGTGTGGTGATTATACTGGCTAGAGAAGAAAGGTTTGCAAAAAAAAAAAAAAAAAAAAAAAAAAACTGTTGACAACAAACATCCTCAAGAAAAGAAAGTTTTACTTCCATTTTTTTCAAGTTCTATAGTGAATTTGATTCCTTGATGAAGGTTATTAATTTTTTGTAAAAGGCTTCTAGTTGTTCACATGGATTAGTTCCATGTCTGCTTCCCAGGAGGGAGGGAGAATGAGCAAGAGAGTTAGTAGTAGTTATAGGAACAAATTTGCACATGAGCAGGAGAAGAGATCTGGAAATGAGCAAGAGAGTTAGTGGTAGTTGTGGAAACAAAAATTTGGTTGGAAAGAAGGAGAATGTAAGGATGGATAGTTGACAGTATCTTGTGTGGATGTATGCCAAAGATGAGTTGAGAGAGACAGTGTGAGAATAATGAATGGTAAGCTAACAGAGGTGTGTAAGGAGAAAGGGATGCTGTTTGTAAATGCATAACATGTATTTGAAGGAAGGATGAAAAAGTGACAGATTGCTTTTGAATGGCACTGGTGAATGGAGAAACTGTCTCCAGAAGGAAGTGCAGTGAGTGATGTGAACACAAGATTGGAAGAAGTAAGAGACGAAGTGAAGATCAGGAGAGTGGAACAGATGAGACTCTTGGTAGAAATAATAGTGTGAGAGATGAAGAGAGAATGGGAATGTAAGAGAAACAGGGAAATGGGGGAAGGGAGAGTCGAGATGTACAGGGAAACACACACACACACAGTATAGAAACAGTGGGTGTTAGGAGTAGCAGTGAATGCATGTATGGGAATGATCAGTATAGGAATGGAATGGACCTGATGATAATAACAAGGGAATTACATCCACATACAATAGACATGCAAGATGGAAACAGAGACAATGGATTTGAGCAGTGTGGTGTGAGACAGAGGTTGACAGGAAGAGATATTTAGTTCAATGTTGCCATAGGCCAGGGAATGTGGAGGGAGTGACAAAGAAATTATATAAGCAAACTTGGGTTAGTGACCAAGAGAAAGGTGATTTTAATTATAGACAACATAGACTGGAATGGTATTTTAAAATAAGGAAAATGAATTTCTTGAGTTCTGGTAAGACAGCTATTTTAGGCAGTATAGATATGATCATTTCATCAGAGGATGCGATTGCTCAGTCACCTCAATAGCCAACATTCAAGAATCCAGTTTATGATGGAAAAGAAAAATAACAATAGTTTACCCTTCCTGTAGAAAACATACTCACACAGGCAGATACTTCACAAACTCTCCCAACACCACCCATCTCAACAATATGGCATTATTAAAACTCTAACTAACACAGCCCACAAGCTTTGTTCCAGTAGAACCTCCTTTTCAACCAAACTCAACCACATGCACAACACCTTCCTTTCCAATGGCTATAGCGATTATGGAATTAAAAAAATAATCAGTTCCTCCCCCATTCCCCAGCCATCTCTTCAGAAGGACTTCAGAAATACCATCACCATATCCTACATTTGTGACACATCAGAAAAAATAGCCAGGTCCTTAAAAACAACCTCCACACGGCATTTAAGCACTACTGTAAACTTACTATCCTTATCTGTTCTACCAAAGATCAGCTCCCTCCTCTCTCAGTGCTTGGAGTATATAGACCACCCTGTTCCTTCAAGCTGGCTTACTTTGGACAGACAGGCAGATCAGCAACCATTCGTTTAGAAGAACACAAATCATACATCTGCAATCACAACTATGGTCAATCTGGGCCTTGCAGACCATGTTTTGGATATAACCCATAGGATCTCCTGGAGAAAAACCATGCTCCACCACAGTAAACTCAAAAAAGAAAGACTTTTTAGAATCTGTGTCGACACTCCAAAATCAACTGAATTTAAATAAATTCAGTTGCATAAAACTTCCCAAAATTTGGGAAACATTAATTCACAGAGATCCCACGTTACATCCTAGGCAACCCACAAACACCCATAGAGGATGCACCACCTAGACAGGACTTTAGAGTCACCCACGTGTTTCACTTAGTATTGTACTGTATTTGAGTGTGTTGTTGCAAAAGTTATTTGTAATCCCTGCAGATATCTCAGTGACTGAGATGAAATATTGGAAGCATCAAAATTAGTTTTAATCCTTTCCAAATGCTGAAAATATTCCATTAAATCTCCAACAATGTGATTGCACCCAGTTGGTAAGCATGATCATGAAGTGGTTACCGCGGTTGTGACTAGCCATACAAAGAATTCTGTAAGGAAAGGATATATGTGAAATTACCATGCTGGTGATTTCTCAATATTCTCAACTCCTCAGTCTACAGAATAGACTGAGGAGTTGAGCAGACAAGAATAAATGCAGCTTGAGCACTGACAAAGAAATACTTAACAGCATCAATGTATGACTGTATTCCAAATGTCAAAAGTTGGAATAAGTTAGGTGTCAAATGGATGAATGAGGGGGATCTGGAAGAAGGCAGCGCATGATAAATAATGGTAATTATCAGTTGCACGAAGAGTCTAAAAAGTAGTCCAGAAGGGTGACTCAGTTGGTAAGGACAGCAAAAGTGCAGTATGAGCAGAGATTAGCAAATCCAAAATTCGCAAAAGTCAGTCAGAGGATGGCTGACTGACACACACATCAAAAAGTGGTATATCAGTGTAATCAAGGTAATCAATCAGTGGTGTGCCTCAAAGATCAGTCCTTGGTCCATTGTTATTCAGTTTGTATGTTAATGACATTGGTTAGGATTTGACATGTGACATACAACTATTTGCTGATGATGCAAAAATTGATAGGGTAATCAGGAGTGCTACTGTATGCAGTACTTGCAGAATGATTTGAACAGGCTGGAACTGTGGGCATGTAAAAATGGTTGTCATTTCAAAGTTAATAAATGTAGTCATGCACTTTGGCATGATTATATATATACAATGTTCTATTATATTGGTAGGATTATGCTTGAAGAAACTGATGAGGCTAGGGGTTTTAGTAGACAAGAAGTTGAAACTCAAGGTTCAAATATAAAAAGTTGTAAATACAACTCTGAAAATAATGGCTGGTCTCCTGGTTTTTGTGGTGATTCTGATACAGTTGGAGAGAGAGAGAGAATGCAAAAGGAGTGTGTTAAAATGATATCGTAATAGAGATTATGAAGACAGAATGAGAATTTGTAGGCTGCAGACACTAGCAAACAAGAGAAAGAGGAGTGATATGACTGAGACTAACAAACTTCTGAAAGGGTTATACAGAGTTTCAGTAGTTGGAATTTTTCATTTTATGGGGGTGGGAAGGACGTGACGGCATCCATGGAAGTTGAGAATGAATGCTGTCAAGAGGGAGGGGGCTAGGGCTAGATTTTTCTCTCATAGAGTAGTGTGTGATTGGAATGGGCTGTTTAATGTTGTGTAAGTAGTGTAAATGAATTCAATAATAACAGGTATGGCCTTCCTCGATGAGTTCCTGACTCTCTGGAAGTCTCTCTTAATAATAATAATAAATAATAATTTCTTCAACCTCTATTCTCCCATCAGTCAATGTGACATCAGGCATTGTAACACCACTCAGTAATTCAACTATTTGGTATGTTTCTGTTATCTCCCCAATAGCAGCAGTTTTTAGAGTCATCCTTCTATAGTCATTCCTCCTTTTACAGAGTGGAAAAAAAACTTTTTAGTATTTATTATTATGAAAGAAACATAGCTTCACCAGCTATGTTTCTCTCATAATTAGCTTTGGTCTTCCTTACCATACAGGCCACACACACACACACTTCTTGCCTGTGCTGTGTTCTGCTCATGGCCATAATGACCCTTTTCTCAATATTCTCCACATAATTTTCTTTGTCTGCAACTGATGCTATTCATTTGTCTAACTCCTACCTGATTTATCCTTCTGACTCTGAGTATACATTCTGATAATGCTTTCTTCAAACACCCCTTTAACAACCTCCCATGCACCACCAACATCTCTCTGCTTCAAATTCTTGTGCCATGGCACTGCTGCAAGCTGACTCCTCAGTTTTGTCATAATCAGCTGCTTTGTAATTTTACATGCACCACTTGATGATCAGCCTGTATTTTCACCCACTTACAGGGTGAAGGCTTCTCCCATTGCAGGATAATTGGGTCGTCTACTTCTCCCATGGTCACTGAGTCCATCTTGGGAGAGTGTATACATATTTGACATACACCTCTTAACAGAAAATTCTGGATGTCTAGCAATCTCCAAAGTCAAGACTACATGATCACTTTCTCCAAACAGAGTCAGCATAACTAAATTAATTACTGTTAAGTTCTCTGATGCCATGACTAGATACAGTGCTCTCAAAGTTCATTCCCCCCCCCTCCCATTACATGTAATGGAGACAATTATTTCTTGGGAACTGTATTCCTCTTCCCAGTATATCCTCATAGTTGAAATACCGCATAATAATTACCCAACTTGCACTCATCATGCTAATTTTGCCAATGCATGTCATCTGCATTCTCCTTTATACCCATGGATTACAGCAACAAACAATTATATATTTCATCCTGTTGGCCTTTATCTCACACTAGATAGCCTCAAATTAACTGTCCTCTGCATTGCTGTCCTCCTGACATAATTTGTACACCTAGTATCTTCAAGATTAGGCTACTTGTATACATACGGAGAGATACCTTCCAATCCAACTGCCCTACCATTCTATAATGCAGCACACTTTGTTCCTGATTGTGTCAATTTGATGTTAAGTCCTCTTCTTCCATATACAAGTAATTTGAATAAGATATTTCCAGTGAAAACTTCTTTGCTCACACTTGTGGTAAAGGATTAAAACAATAATGTAATTCCTTGAGTATAATTTACTTTGTAACTAAGTAAAAAAAGGTTTCTTTCTACAACCATTTTTATCTAAAGTCTTGGAATAATATGAAGATACGAGAATGGTCTGAAAAGTTCTCAGCCTAACTATGAAAAAACGAATTTACATTTTAAAAATTATTTTTATTTTTCAACATAATCTCCCTTAAGACTAATACATTTATTCCAGCAATGCTCCAGTGCCATTATCCCATCCCTGTAGTGGTTCTCAGTAAGATCGGCAAAATACCCCTCTACAGCTGCAATCACCTCTCTTGATTCAAAGAAAAACACTAACCAGCGAGGAAGAGTTTTAATTTTGGGAAGAGATAGAAGTGAGAGGGAGCCAAATCTGAGGAATAGGATTGGTGTTCTGACAATTCATAGTGCAGATTCTTTAATTTTCCCATTGCCAAAACACTTTTGTGGGCAGGTGCATTGTCCTGATGAAAGATGATTTTTTTTCATCTGCAAACTGGGTCTTTTTTTCACAAATTTTTTCGTCTAGTCGGGTTAAAAGATCAGAATAATATTTCCCGGTTATTGTTTTATCCTTTTCAAGATAATTAATAAACAAAATGCCTTCAGCATCCCAAAACACCAATGCCATGACCTTTCCTGCTGATGGAACCGACTTTGTCTTCTTCGGTGCTGAACAACTGGTCCACTGTTTTGACTACTGTTTGGATTCTGGTGTGTAATGGTGAATCCAAGTCTCATCCATAGTAATAAATCAATGCACAAAATCAGTTTTATTCTTGTTAAAATGCTCCAAGAACTGTTCACAGATTTTCATGAGAGTGTGCTTTTGATCTGCTGTGAGCAAGCATGGCACCCATCTTGCACAAAGATTTTTCATATGCAATTCTTCATGCAAAATATATCCTACACGTTCTTTTGAAATGCCTATAGTCTCAGCAATTTCATGCACTTTGACTCGCAGGTCATCCAATACCATTTCATGCACTTGATCAATGATTTCTGGTGTTGTTACACTTTTTGGACATCCTTCACGTGGATCATCTTCAAGGCTGGTACAGCCACCTTTAAACTCGGCAGCCCATTTCTTAATTGTCGAAAACAAAGGAGAAGAGTGCCCATAAACTTTTATAAACTTCGAATGAATTTCCTTTGCCGTTAAACCTTCTTTTATAAAGAATTTTATAACCGCATGATACTCAATTTTATCCATTTCAATGGATATAGACAACACTTTTGCTTCAGACAGCTGTATAAAACAAATTACTTGAAAGAATGACTTGCAATTACACATGGATGCTTATGACAGATGTACCAACTTAGAAAAAAAAATCTTGCCGATAGTGTCGCATTCTATGGTCGAGGCTGAGAACCTTTCACAACACCCTCATACACCATTTTGCTAGTTGTATATAGAAAACATGATTTCCACACTCATTTAGCATTCACTATCTCCACAAATCTAGTTTCTACTTTTGAACACAAGCTATTGAAAGGTTTGAAAAACTCATGTGCATACTTTTGATGTTTGTAAGGTATCTGATCAAGGCTTTCTGGTACAGAGGTGTCTTTATGAAGCTACTATTTTACTATCTAATTATTCTCCTATCACTGCTATAGATGGTTTCCTCTCTTCAGATTTCTCTATCAATGCTGGGATATGCCATCTCCATGCTTTCACCTATGCTCTTTCTTCTATAAATTCTTCTCTCAAACTTCTCCCACTCTAATCTGAAATCCTATCTAATAGTGCTGCTCAATTACATTACACTTCATTCCTACTCCATTCAGAATCTTCAAGGTGTTCTATAACCAATGTCTCAAGTATTTATCTCCATACTATTCCTAGTGTTAGGAATACTCTTAACACTACGAATAGACTTCTTTTCTTTTAGTGTTACATGGTGATCAGCATTCATTTTAGAAATTATGGACTTTACAACCGTGTTACAAATAACTCTTTTAATATCCCGACGCTTCAATCTTCATATTAAGAGCATATACAAATATACAGGACAAGCTAAGTTACATTGCATACAGTAAGCTAGAGAAACAATGAATTGATCACAAGTTATTCTACTTTTATAAATAAATTTTTATAAAAATTTATAATTTTTTTTTTCCACTAGAGGTCATGTCGGTAGAATAACTTATGATCAATTCATTGTTTCTCTAGCTTACTGTATGTAATACAACTTAGCTTGTCCTGTATATTTGTATACAGGACAAGCTAAGTTGCATTACATACAGTATTACATACATTACATACAGTATGATGATCTTAATATGAAGATCGAAACGTCGGAATATTAAAAGAGTGATTTATAACACGGTTGTAAAGTCTATAATTTCTAAAATAAAATGGAAGGAATAGACTTCAATACTACCAAAACACTGTTTTGTCTTATTTCTTATAAGAAAGGCATCCAGGCTTGTTGGCTGAGTGTTTAATGTACCAATTCAACAACCAACAAGGTGTAGGCTCCAATCCTTGCCAAAGTCATGGATGTTTGTGATTATCCTAAGGTGGGAGGTATTCTGTGTTTGGTCTGTAGAACAGATTCTGGATTATGTAAAAAATAAATAAAAATTTAAAAGAAAATAAAAATCCCTGGTCCTAATGTACACGTCTATAACCTTTTTGTGGGAGACAAAAAATCCCTCTCCCCCCTCTTACTTTTGATCACCATTTGTTCAAGTCTGAATATATATGCAGCAATATGCATATGGCAACAACTCAGTATTAAACAAAGGTTAGTTCCTCTGTTATATGTCAACTGGTAAACAGACTGTTCACGAGTCATATTCAGAAATAATTTTAATTATGTATTGCTAAAACTGTTTTCTTGACCTTTCATTTCTTCTATGTCCATTAGTTGGTTTGTAGAGAGCAAGAGCACTGAATGTATAACTAAATTTGGGCCCCCAACCACCTCAGCTGACTTTTCTGAATTGTTTCTATTAGAGATCATTGCAGGCTCTTGTCAAGAATAAGAATGTAAGTAATGTCATCTTGCCATGTATATCCTCTAGTAATGTTCAAAGCATGTTATCCCCAAGATACTGTTATTAACTGCTCACTGAGTTGATGTTATACATCTGGGAACCATATGTAAATACGGCTTGACTGGTAGTTTTGTACAGATGAATTTTGGTATTTGTGATAATGAGACTGGATTTCCAGATAGGCTTTTATTGAACTAAAGAACGGTGTTGCTTTCATTTCATCAGGGCATCGATGTAAGAATCAAAGTACTGAAAATCTTTTACTTCTTCAAGAGTGTGGTCATTTAGCTTAATATTTCTGTTTTTTAGAACTTGAGGTTTACTACTGTTGACTGCCAACCCAATCAATGCTTAATTTTTAACATAAATTATCTAGATGTTTGGGCAGAATGAAGGCTAGTGTTTACTGGCACATTATTGGCAAAGCAGACATATAGTATGTGGGTTTATACTGCTGAATCTACAAGAGTTATTCAGTACCCATTTTGAGTCTGAAGTCAGATGGTCAAGGGTAATGATAAAAAAATATAGTACCAAAGAGACTTCCTGAAGAACTACAGTGAAAATAAGAAAGCTCTCTCTGTCCATTAATCATTACTTTTGCATCGTGCAATTGCTTTATTTTCAAGGGTATGTAATAACTGAGAATTTTGAACATCTTTGTCTACTTTGTCCTGAGCAATAAATACAAAATCTCATATTCAAGCAATGACAATCAAGGAAAAGAAGGAGTAGCAATAGTATTCAACACTAAATACGATGCTAATCTTACTGAATGGCAGGCAGTCTCAAGTAGAGCGATGTGTGCAAATATGAGAATGGGGAACTAGACAATGAGACTTATTTGTGCCTATGGTCCCACAAAAGGTTCTACTAAGGTAGAAGTGGAGGGATTTTTTGAGGATTTAGAGAAAGCAACTGACACAATGAAAAATGAGAAGTTGGTCCTTGTTGGGGATCTAAATAGCAGAGTAGGAAACGATTGTGAGCATACAAAAATATTTGGGGAAAAATTGGAGAAAAGAGCAGAGCTAATAATAATGGCAAATGCTTGTTGGATTTTTTCTCAGGATATGGACTAGTTATTACTAACACCATATTCCAACACAAAAATGTGCACAAATTCACATGGAGAGAAGAGGCTAGGAATAAGAAAAGTCTCACTGACTATGTTATTGTTGATAGTGATGTTTTCTCCCTGGTGCAGGACACCAGAGTGTACAGAGGATTTGAAATTGAAAATGATCACTATTTAGTCTTAAACAGGATAAAATTGAATTTCATATTGAAAAGAATAACATGTAAGAAAGTTTTAAAGCGAATAAAAGTTGAGCAGCTCTCAGATGTGAACTGTAGACTAAAATACACAAAGATTATTGAAGAAAAAAATGAAAGTGTGACAACAGGAACCAAACCTTGCAGATTCAGTGGCAAGCCTTGAAGAAAACCCTGATTGATTCAGCCAGAGAGGCATGTGGTGAGATTGTCTGCAAGGATAGAAAAATTAGAACTCCATGGTGGACAAAGGAAGTTAAAGAGGCAGTGAAGGAAAAGAAGAAAGCATATCAAAAGTTCCACAAACAAGTCAGCTGCTCTTAGAGAATACAGAGACAAATGTAAGAAAGCAAAACACTGTAAAACTAGCTAAACAAAAGTCATGGGAGGACTTTGGCAAGAACATAGAAAATAAATATCAAGAAGGTGGCAAAATATTCTGGAGGTTGTTGAAGAAGCTTAGAAATGGAGGAAAGAGTGCTGTAAAAGGAGTTAGAGATGATAAAGGTGACATGAAAACGGGAGAAAAAGATATCCTTGAAATATGGGATAATTACTTCGAAAAATTGCTAAATGAAACAAGCAGTGATGACAGCACAGTGGTAAAAAACACTGACCAGGCATGCAGTCAGGAATACATATCCATACTTGAAGTAGAAAAAGCCATCAAAGGCTTCAAATGTGGAAAGGCAGCAGGAGTAGATGATATTCGACCAGAAATGCTGAAGTATGGAGGTATAAAAGTCTTACAGTGGCTGCACTGCACTGCACAGTTCAAAAGGCCTGGACAGAAGGACGAATTCCCGATGATTGGAGTAGAGCTCTCATAGTACCCATATATAAAAAGGGAAATAAAACTGAATGAGAATTACAGGAGGTATTTCCCTACTGAGTGTTCCTGGTAAGATTTATGCAATTATACTTGAGATGTGGTTGAGAAGAATTGTGGAAGAAAAGCTTGGTGAAGAACAAGCTGAATTCAGGCCAAATAGAGGCTGTCAGGATCAGATCTTCACTTTACGACAAATAGTTGATAAATCATGTGAATATAACAAAGATCTGTATTTAAGTTTTGTCAATCTGGAAAAGGCATATGACAGGGTGCCAAGCTATTCAATACTCAACAGTTATATGGTGTCAATGGGGCATTATATCAAGCAATACTTAGTCTTTATTTGAGTTGTAAGTCAGCAGTTAGAATTGAAGGAAGTACAGGAAGATGATTTAATGTTAAATTTAGTGTGAGACAAGGATGTACATTATCCCCTCTTTTATTCATTATCTATATGGATCACATTATGAAGGAAAGTGATATAAAACATGATATCAAAATTGAATGTTAATGTCAGCTCTTTGCTTTATGCGGACGATGTTATACTTCTAAATAAATCCACTACAAGTCTGCAAGATTCCCTGACTAAATTGAATAACTATTGTAACAGATATGGTATGAAGGTCAGCAGTAAAAAGGCAAAGACAATGAAAATAGGCAGAATCACTGAAAATGTCAATGCGTTGTGAACAGAGAAACTGAGGAACAAGTAAAACATTTCAGTTATTTAGGCACGATTTTTAGTGAAGATGGTAAATTAAATATGGAAGTAGACAACAGAATCAACAAAGCTGGTATGGTAGGAAGTTAACTGAATAAATTTATATGGAATAAGAGAGAAATTAGTCAAAACACTAAATTAGCTATATACAAGACAGTGTTCAAACCAATTTTATCTTATGGATCTGAGAGCTGGGTCAAAAGTAAAACATTTGACCAAAGACCAGAGACTGCAGATTTAAGAATCATGAGAAAGATTAGGGGCATGAACAGATGGCATCAACGGCAATATAATATTAAAAACAAGGATATTAGGAAAGAACTTGACATTGCAACATCCAGGAATGCGTTAGCAGAGCCTAATCTCAGGTGGTATGGTCACTTAAATAGAATGGGCGAGGAAAGATTAGCAAAACAAGTGTTCTCTGCCAGGTTGGCAGGAAAATGACCCAGAGGAAGACCAAGATATAGGTGGATTGAAACGGTACAAAGTGCCTTAGATGATAGAAATATAAGATCAGATAATGTTGGAGTCCTGACAAGTAACAGACTGATTTGGAGGAAAACTGTAGATAGTAAGTTAGTAATGATGCAAATTTTTCATGTAGTACTATCATATCCTGTAACCCCTTGAGGTTACATGGCAGGAATTTGATGATGATGATGATTGTCTATTGAATGATCTGAAAGCTTTTGAGAAATCTATGAAGTAGAAGATTAATAAACATTCATTTTTATCTCCTGCTCCTTCTAGCAGCATTGTAAAACAGTGAATGCATTTTGAAAGTGCTTCTGTTTTTCATGCAGTTCAATTCAGTTTAGATGCATTCTGTTATAGATTTTTAATATGATAGGAAGTAGTGTGATACCCTTCTAATTTTCTGGTGTTTAGATTGCTTTTTTTTTTTTCTTTTTTTTCCCAATATTGGTATTATTAGGCCTTCACTGTATTGTGATGTAATGTTGGATGCAGGTAAAGCTGTACTACAGACATTTAGTGGTCGTTTTCAAATACTCTTTTCTCTCCATGTTTGATAATCTCTGCCAATATAGCATTCAATTTAGATAAGTTCTTTTAGCTTTTTAGTGCGGTTTCAAATTCCGTTGTAAAACTGTTACACATAATGTGAAATTCTGATAATACTATTGACAATATTTAACTTGAGTCATCTGATCTCTCTCTCTCTCGTTGGCTGACGTACATCTAGCTGTTTCTGGTGCAAACATCACATATTCAGCTCCCATAAACTTGCTGTCTTCTACTGTTCAACATATTACCTTCAAGATATTCTTGCCTGTACAACTCCAGACACTATGTAAATCCTAAATTTGCCCAACCTCCAAAGGTGGGTGCAGCATCCCATTCATCATGAAATGAAAAAGTGGCTAAAGCCTCTTTTTCACTTCAAAAAGTTCAAACTAAAGGTAACATATGATTTTATTAACTTGTTAAGAAATTGTAGAAAGTTAGAATGAGTGTGGGGAATGTAAGTCCAAATGGCAATGGCATTATGTACATAGCTCAACCTGACTTTGTATTTAAAAGAAGAACAGGGGGAGGGGGAAACTCAGCAAGTTTCAAAAGATTAACCTAATGGGCAGTGAAAGAAGAAAGATTAATCTCGCTTTCATCTTATATACCAACCAACCATTGGGCAGTCTTTCACACGACTTTGCAAGATCCAAAACTAAGACCATATTATGAAATAAAATTAAACTTGCCAAGAAATTATATTCTTGTTTTATCCTCTGTCCAAGTGTAAGGAAACAAAGTTCGCATATGAAGTATCTTTATGACTAGGCTACTTGTATATAGAGAATGATAAGGCACAAACTTGCTTACACTTGGACAAAGCATAAAACAATAACATAAATTTTCCAAGAAATTACACTTGGGTCTCTTTTTATGTATATCTTTTTTTTATTCAGTTTTGAAGTTATGTGGTGCATATTTCATGCAAATTCGGGGTTTCCCTGTTGTACATAATGAACAGCATGTTGCAGCACATTCTGGCTTAACATGAGTAACATGTAAGCAGTGAGTGTCTGTGAAGTTTAATTTGGCATGTGAGTAAGTGTCTTTTCATTATTGTAAGTCTAAATTTTGCTAATTTTTATTTTAAAGATTTAATTTGGACCAATGGAGAAAAAAAAAGCACTAAAAAAAACAATTTCTTTGGAAATGAAAATTGCAAGTTTAGATCGCTTAGCAAAAGGAGAGGGATTTACGGCGATTGGTCAACATTGCAATTTAGGTGAATCTACTATAAGAGCAATTAAAAAGAATGAAGTCGCAACAAGAAAATCTGTCATCATCTCTGGCACAAAACTAAGAGCCAAATTATTATCGTACTCAAGAGATGCTTTATTAAAAAAAAATGGAACGAGCGCTCATAATTTGGATTGAAGAATTAACTCAAAGAAGAATTCCTATAAGTGGTTATTTAATTAAACAAAAAGCTCTTCAGTTTTATAAACAGCTGAAGCAATTGGAGCCAACTACTTCCCCTTCCCAGACTGATAGAAAATTTTT
Organism: Typopeltis vanoorti; assembly: GCF_054136105.1. Lineage (NCBI taxonomy): Eukaryota > Metazoa > Arthropoda > Arachnida > Uropygi > Thelyphonidae > Typopeltis > Typopeltis vanoorti. The sequence goes on along the minus strand of NC_143550.1, from coordinate 109,120,497 downwards.
GGCTAGCAGCTGATGGCTAACTGTGTTTTTAAAAAGGAATGCACTTCAAAACGTGAAGATTACAGGCAAGATTGCAGCAGCAGATGAAGCAGCAGCCAAAAATTTTCAAGAGAAGTTAGCCATTATTGAATTTTCAAGAGAAGTTAGCCATTAGCAAATTATTGAAGATGGTGGATATTGTCCTGATCAAGTGTTTAACGCTGACTAAACAGGATTATTTTGGAAGAAAATGCCTAGACAAACTTGCATCGCAAAGTCTGAGAAAAAAGCATGTGGGTTTAGCAAGCAAAGATCGAGTAACGTTGTTACTTTTGTAGCAATGCATCAGGGGATCGAATGTTGAAACCCCTCCTAGTAAATCGATCTCTAAGACCATGTGCTCTAAAAGGCAAAGATCTAAAACAGCTGCTGGTACATTGGATGGCTAATACAAAGGTCTGGGTAACAACTGCTGTATCTCATACGGAGGTAGCAAGGTTCCCCCCCCCCCCCCCGGAAACTCGGGTTTTTTTCATCCCGCATCAGACAAATCAGCCCTTCAGAACACACACAATTTACAGACAAAAAAAAAAAATACTAGTTGTGGTGGTGGGTGGTGAATGCCGTTGATGGAGATGATTGGTAGTAGAGGTTAGGTGTAGTGGCGGAGATGGTCGTATAGTAGGTGTCCTCCCACGATGAGTCTTCGGACTCCATGGAGGTGTCACGAATAATAATAATAATATACTGAATGGTTCAATAATTGCTTTGTACCATATGCGAAGTGGAAACATATGCGAAGCAAAAAGCTCTCGATTTTAAAGTTTTATTAATTGTTGACAATGCACCAAGTCATCCACATTGAGAACATCCAAATGTACAGGTAGTGTTTTTTCCACCCAATACAACAAGCATTATTCAGCTATTAGATCACGGCATAATTACTAATTTTAAAAAATATTACTTTAAGCACACTTTTCAATTTATATTGGATAAACTAGAAAATGAATCATTAACAGTAACTGACGTTTGGAAAAAATGTTCTATTTTGGACTGTTTAAATCATGTTACATTTGCTATCGCTGAAATCAGACCACAAACTTTAAATGCCTGCCCTGAAAGCAGATTGGCCTGGATGTGTTGCAAACAGTGCAACCATTCAAATATCTACATTATCAGCTGAAATCATTACTTTGGCACATGAAATTGGTGGAGAAGGTTTTGATACATTTAGCCAGAATGATGTAGACGGATTGCTTGTGGATAATGCCTTAAGTGACGATGATATTATTGGATATCGATTAACTTTAGATATCGTCGAAGATCCAGAAAACGATAGTGAAACAGAAGAAAAACCTCACTGTCCCCTCACTGACAAATATAATTCGAGAAGGTTTTGAACTGCGCAATAAATTGGAAAATCATTTTCTTGTTAATGACACAAATTCTGAACAAGCCTTTAAATTCCAACGTGTGCTGAAGAACCGTGTGTCTGGATATCGCAGGTTGTATAAAAAATTAGTAAAATCATCACCGCAAAGTTTAATCACTGATTACATTGTCAGAAGAAAAAAAATCAGCACAGAATAAGGATGAAACTAATTCTGTTTGTGAAGAACCATTGCCTTTACCATACAGATCTGATGCGCTGACTATCTCTTCTGGTGATGAAATTGATTTTGCACCGTTCGCAAATGTTGCCGAATATTGTCTAATGGCGACGATAATTCTGATGAAAAAATGTAAGAAAAATTGTTACTTTCCAATAAAATTAAATGAATAAAGCTTTAAAACAAACTTATTCTTATTCAAAAATAGGGATGTTTTTTATTTTATCTATAAAATTTTTAATATAAGTATCCAAGACGTGAAAGTGTTGTTGTAAAATCTTTGCAAGATACTTGGACAGTTGGTAAGTGCGAGAATAGATTCCATCAACTGTTGGACGTAACAGTATACCTTCTTTATGAATTTTTGGAAGGCCATACAATCTAGGAGTTAGTGGGTGCATTGATTTTAGTTTTTTTATAATTTCTATAGGCCAGTTATTCATTCCACGTAATAATTCATTGGTGTCATTATGGTTTTTTGTGGTAGGATCTCTACTGAGAACTTCATATACAGACCTGTCAGATAATAGATTTTTAATTTTTTCTTCATAATCTGTAGTATTTAATATAACTGTATTATTACCTTTGTCGGCTTTGAGTATGATAATATCTTTATTATTCCTTAATTTGAGAAGCGTTCTTCTTTCCATTTGGTTAGAGTTGGTGTTAGGAGATCTTGACGGAGCTGAAAGGATTATGCTGCTTTTTAATCGTAAGTCATTAGCTATTGGAAATGGTAGTAATGAGAAGGCTTTTTCTAAGTTGCAGATGAACTCTATTTTAGGAATGACAGTGGGTTTTAAAGCAAACTTGAATCCTTTTTTGAGGATAGAGATCTCAGGTTTACTTATAGCTGATGGAATCTATTCTCCCACTTACCAACTGTCCAAGTAGCTTGCGAAGATTTTACAACAACACATTCACGTCTCGGAAACTTATTCCTATTTTATTCTTATTCATCTTATTTTCCTCAATTTTTATAAACTTTTTTATGCAATTAGGTTTATTTTAATTCATTGCTTCGGTTTTATGCGGTTTTAGAAAAGTATGGAACGTATCCCTAATTTAACGAAGTTAGGTCTTTTTTTGTGCGATTTTTTATGTGGTTTTCTGTGGAACGTATTTATCACATAAAAAGAGACCTGACTGTATATTTTGATTTTTATAAATTTTTATTTATTTTAATTTGCAAGCAAGTGAAAAAACTTTCTCCATTTATCCCTAGTCCAGAGAATTTTAATAATAAGGTGATGCACCTTTTTACTATTTGTATAAGGGAAATATATAACTTCTGCATTAATTCAACCTTGGTATCTCTTCTGGATCTGGCTCCTACTGATTGCATTTCATAATGTTCTTCTTTGGGCTTGTTTGCTTCCTGGGGAGTAGAGTTATTCAGCTTGGTGGCAGGTTTTTGCCTTTCTATCCTATATCTTAGAGCTTTACTATGGTAGCTCTATAACTATCATGACAGGATTCTGGGCGACCAAGATTCCCGCAGTGTGGGGCGTTCGCCAGGAGATCCTCTGTCTCCTCTCTTCTTTAACCACGTTACCGGCCAAGACGTCTATAAATGTCAAGGTTATCATGGATGCGAAGTGCATATTAAAATTATAATACCATTGATATTACATTGAAATATATGATGGATACGAAGCATATGAGGATGCATATTTGATCCATAATGGCCAGAAAGGTGGTTAATAGCATCATAGATGAGTTTCTTCGGTCCCTTCCTAACCATAGTGGTTACTCTCTAGGTGCTTCTTCCTTTAATGCTATGGCCTTTTTGCAGACGACCTCATTCTCGTAGCCTCCACTAAGGTAGGCTTACAAGAGCTCCTCGACCGGGCAGTTGACCTCTTTCATGTTAGAGGCTTAAAGATTAATGTTGAGAAGTCCTGCTCACTAGCCCTTGTCGTCACATGAGGCCATTGCATCCTTTGACCATCTAAAAGGAGTGAAGATACTTAGGTATCATGTTCACTCCAAAGGAGAGGTCTTGTCTCGCTTCAGCTTTAGAAGCTGGGCTTACATCTTTGAGGAAGGCTCCTCTTAAACCCAGCAGATGCTCTTTATTCTATCCTATTATTTACTGCCCCGCTTTTACCATAAATTGGTACTGGACAGGACGTATGTCTCGGTACTCCCAAATGGACAGGGCTGTCCACTCTGCCATTAGATTGTGGCTCCGATTGACCTACCAGGTACCCCGATTGCATATTTTCATGCGAGGGTGAAGGATGGTGGACTCGGAGTCTCATCGCTCAGGTGGCTTGTATCTTGCTTAAGATTTAAAAGATTAGCCAAGCTAGAGTCATCCTCCTCCCCAATCTGTACGGAGGCCTTCATTAGTCATATACTACAAGAAGACTTTAGGCATACCAAGGGTTGGACCCAGTATCAGGGCTCCCTAATTGTGACTGAGCTAGCAAAGCACAAGATGTGGGCATCTCTGCTCCACAACTCTGTGGATGGTGCCCTGCTAATAGAGTCGCACCTGGTGCCCTTCAGCATCAATTAATAAGAGACGGCACCAGGATGCTACCAGGTCATGAATTCATTGATCTTTTGAGGACTAAAATCAATGCCCCTCCCACTAGGGCATGCACAGCCAGAGCCAGACGGGGAGAGAGAGAGAGACGACACCTGCTGTAGGGCTGGTTGGCTGCCTCTACAGCAAAACTTTGAACCATATTGCCCAGTGTTGCTTCTGCACACATAGTGTCTGGGTGCGGAGGCATGATCCTGTGGTCACCATATTAATAACTATTTCAGAAACAAAAGTTGGGAGACCATGGTACAGCCACACTATAGGACCAACATTGGGGTAAGGAAACCAGACATAGTAATGAGAAGAGGGAGTGATGTATAGGTCATTGATGCCCAGGTAGTGGGTTCGGGGTGCCCATTTACTGACTGCCAAGGTGCACTACTATGAGCACCCCGAACCCACTACCTGGGCATCAATGACCTAGTTTTACTCTTGTAAGACAGAAGAGGAGTTTGGGGTGGCTCCTCATTTTACAAGTGCCACTATCTCTCCGTGGCATTTGGAGTGCCGCAAGCTATAGGGACTTGTGTCCATTAGGTCTAACATCTAGATACTTTTAAATTATCTCCTTGAGAGCCCTGCAGGGTAAACTGATGGCCTGGCATTTCCACCAGCAAATGACTAGTCGGATGGCAAGGACTGGCATGAGTTAGATTCTTGTAAAGGCTTCGGCCAATATCGTGTTCTTCGGAAAGAGATGTACTGGGTAGTACTGCCCATAAATCAGTATGAAGATTTATAAAAATAAAAAAATAAAAAAAAAAATGAGAGGATATGAAAAATCTGTTGGAAAAAGTGAGAAAGATATAGGAGAGAGTAAAAATAAAATTGTATGTAGGCTTGCTACTCAGATATGACAGTACCACGTTAAGAAGGAGGCAATGATGGCAAATGATTTCATGCGTATGCTGTGTAGAAGAAATGGATGCGAGTTTTTAGATGTGTGGAGTGTGTTTGATGGCAGAAAGGACTCATATAAGAGGGACGGCCTGCACTTGAGTTCATTTGGCATCATCAGTCTGAAAAAATTAATTATTGGTATGAGACCTAATACAGAGAGTCAGGGAAACTAGATCATCAAAAGAGGAAAGGGAAAAATGTGTGTGGAAGTTCAGCTATGGTATGCAACCGTGATAAAGATATGAACAGCTTCGAACATGGTTATGCATCTGGCAAAGGGGTGAAAAAATATGCTTTGGGTTTGGACCATGTCTGGGGAAGGAAAAGAGAAAGTTCTACAATAAGGCCAAATATATTGGGCAGAAAGAAGAAAAACATTTCCACAGTAAATGCTTTCCTGGTTTGCAAAGCAGCCTAAGTGGTTTAAATTCCACTATAGGCATGGATGTTTGTGAATGACTTTAGGTGGTTGCTATTCATTATCTGGTGCAATACTACTATCCTATACTCCAGGGATAGCCAACCTATGGCACATGTGCCAAAAATGGTGCATTAGACCCCAATATTAATAATAAAAAACTAAGTCTATTTATGCAAAAAGTATTAACCAAAAATCCTATTTGTAGAAAAAAAAAAAAGTTAAAACTTAGTAATTAATTTTAGCAAATTTTATTGTTTTGTGCACATCTAACCAAGCGTTAGCAATAGAGGTGCGGTGCAGGTTTTTGTCAGTCAGTTTTGTACTTTATTGAAAATTAAGCCTTGTTTTTATATTAAATCAATATATCATGTCTATGTTAAAATATATCTATATTAACATATCTTTACAGGAAGTTTTTAAGCATACAAGAGTTGTATGGGGCATATGGTTATTATCCCTGGTTTCTATCCAACCTCAGCCCCCACAGAGTACTAAAATGTACCATAAGTTTACAACTTTTCAAGGGTGATATTTAGAAAAGTTGTTGAAATATTAGCCAAAAAATGAATAGTTAGATTACACTGTATGAAAAATTCTGTTTCTGACTTGAAGTGAAAGCAGGCAAGTCTGGTTAAATTTAAATTTTGCAGTTTTTCAAGAATCAAAATTACATGTTTACATCATAACTGCATTTCAAATGAACATACTGGATATTTATATACAGATTTACTTGGCATCAGTGGCTTCTCTGATAAACAGCCAGCAAAAATCTGCAAAGAAAACTGGAGTTCAACTTATCTGTACTGTTGTCCCATACAAGAAATATCCAGATGAAATCTTTGTTAGTATGCACACAAGTTAGTAAAGAAAGCCAAATGTAAATATAAATGCATCAAAAAACCCCGGATCAGCAAAGAAAGCATGAAATTCCAGACCTACCTTTTAGTAGGTCTGGGATTTTGTGGTGCATGGATAGCTATGGTAATATTGTTATATCATTAAATATGCACTTTTTTGCATATTTAATGATATAGGGAAAAGATAGCAGCCTTGCCCCCCCCATGGGAAACTAATGCCATCATCTAGTTACTTAGCATGAACAGAGATGTAAGGTTCACATATGCCAACTCAATTCTTGCCCAGAACAACAAGGGTCGCATGGACTGCTTAGGAAGAGGGCAGTCCACAATATATGTAAGCTACAGTCTCCAAACTCTACCCACTATCTGGATGAAGCAGACTAAACAATGCATACCTTCTCTCTCCCACCAGTCTTCGGATTTTCCAGTTTAATACCGAAGGAATGTCAAGAGCTAAGGGTGAAATACTGGAAAAATGGCTGCTGATAATTCCATAGACATTCTGGTATTGCAGGAAATGCACATCTCTAAAACAGCAACAAATAGGTTCAGGGTTCCTAGATGTGATCTAATAGCATCGCTAAATCATCCTAAACACCGAATAGCTATATTCACACACTGTTGTTTAAAAAACTCTATTACAGGTAATTACAAGTAATGAACTATACATTGGCATAAAATTAGAAAACATAGCAATCTATAATGTGTACAAGCCCCATTCTAAAACCTGGCCAACACTATTTGCTCCTTGATCCCACCTCATTCCTAGCATTTGGTGACTTCAACCTGCACCATACTATGTGGGGGGATACCTCAAAATGATGATGAGGGAGAGAGACGCTAGCTTGAGCAGAGAGAGAGAGCAGGACTACATCTGGTGTTTGATGCCAAACAGCCAGGTACCTTCAACTCAGCCAGATGATGGAACAAAACTATGGAGAATTTGGATTTCATAACATCCAGTATGAAAAGCTGGAACCTTCTTAGAAAACTGGGGCAGCCTCTATGATTACACTCAAAAAATTCTAAGTCACAGCAAACAGTATAGCTTCATGCTTACTGAAAACTTGGAAAATAAAGCCCAGCAAACAATCCAAAAGAGAAATAAATAAGTCTCCAAGGAGTATATTTGCCTCAAATCAAGAAAAAAAAAAAAAAAACAACTTATTTAAATTAGCACCAAGGACATGGCTAAAGATAGTCGTTCCCCTGGTGTTGATGGTATCCTTCCAGAGTTCCTAAAAAACTGGGGAGTACGTGCATGAGGCTGGCATGCAGCACTTTATTCCACAATAATCCAATCTGGTAAGCTTTCCAAACAGTGGAAAGAATCAATTTAATGTTAATTTCAAAAAGAAAAAAAAAAGTAAGAATAATAACCATGAAAGATTGTAATCTGCAGACAGCGTTAAAGGTTAGTTGATCTGGTTCCTTGTTCAAGAAATTAAACATAGCACTTTAAGGTACTTCGGACAAATTATCATAAAAGGTGAGGAAAACTGTCTACCACAGAAAGAAATTAAACACAGCCATATACTTGAGAACAATTCTGAATGCTCCAGCTATGACTACATAGGAACACAAATTTATATGAGAGATAATTATAGTGAGCATTGGTTGATGGAGAAGGATGTAGTTAAAGGGATTGTATTTTTGGATGAGAAAGAGAGAGAGAGAGAGAACAAGATAAGGAATGGTACTGCTGATGATAGCAGAAGAGCTGTAACTTATAAAATATACAGGGTGCAATGGAATAAAATATAACAGCAGGTACTACCACACTACATGCCAGGGAATGCAAAACAAATTAGATCAAATAAGCCATGGCGAGTAAATTTTCATGTGGACATCAACAAGGGAAAGAAGGAAATTAAACTGATGTACTAAGAGATAATTACCTAAAACAGTATGTGGAGGAAAATGGGTTTGAGAGCACTCTATCTATCTATATATATAGCCTATCAATTAAACAAGTGACTTAGAGCAGCAGTATAACATAAGAAACAGCAAGAGGAAGGATGTAAGCAATGCATGGGGATGGAGAATGGTTGGAAGGGATTGAGGGACGTGGCATTGCAACGAATACCAGGGACAGGAAGATAAATCAGATGGGAGTAAAATAGACTGGGATTATCAAGCAGGAGCTGCAAAAAATAAACTTGTTGTGGAGTTGGATATGATCAGAAAGCTCAAGAACAGAACAAAGAAGAGGAAAAAAAGTGTGGCAATGAGAGAAAATTAGCCAAGAAGGTCAAAGGAAATTCCAAAGAATTGCTTTGCTATTTGTGTGTAAGTAAAAGGATAAATGAATTTAAATTAATATAACTGGTAGAGAAATGACAGATGTAAAATAAACAATTTGAATTACTGAGTGATTACTTTGAGCAAGCAGAGCATCTGGATGAAAATCCTGCAGCGATGGATGTGACAAGGACTAACATTAGAATAGAAATAGATAAACTAGAGGTACTTAGATTATTAAAAAATTTCCAAGTGAAAAGGGATATGGAATTAGATGGGATATTGGCCAATGTGTTGGCAGTCTCCCTGTCAGTGCTGAAAATTGGTAAAGCCACTGTTAGCACTTATAATGTAAAGGGATTGAAAAAAGTTGTTTACATCTAGAATTCAGGAATGATAATTTATGAGAGAGGGGATACAGCATGACATTATAGATTTAATTAAAATAAGCTATTATGCAATTATATAAACTTCATGCACCCCATTCTTTTTTTTTTTATGTTTGGAAAATCAAAGGTGTTCAAGAGAATGTGCATTAAGTGAGTGGAGGATTGTGCTGTGAAAATCATGAGGACAGGTTGGTTAGCTGTAATTTATTGAATTTATGACAGGAGATGTAGAGGAGATTTATTAAGTTTTATAAGTTAGTTCTGGTAATATACAGGAGTCTTGCTTGACTGAACCTACTAGAAGGCATAGAAAGAGTGGGCAAAAATGTTTTGAATTACATCCAAAGCAAATAAAGCTATAAGGAGAGTACAGGGTATTTCAAAAAGAATTGCCCAATTTCAAATAACTATATTTAATAATTATTAAATATTATTAATTAACTAAGCATAGCAGCTAGTAGTGGCATCTAGTCGTCATATCAAACTCTGGGCCAAGGCCGTTCACATGGTACAAGTCGCATTCATTTGTGGTTCGTGGTTGCAGATATATACAATTTTCAAATCGGGGCATTCTGTTTGAAATGCCCTGTATTACGTCTGTTAACTACATGTGTTTTTCTGGCCAGTTTGCCTATTTTGCAGGAATAAAACATTCAGATTTTCAGGGAGGGAAAAACTGTTAATCATACGACACCAGCTAACTCACCTTCAGCAGAAAAGGCCTAATAAAGATTTTTTGCATCCTAGATGGGATTTGAACCCAAGTCTTTCTGAAAGGCATTGTTACTACCACACAAACTATGGAGGCTTAGCACAGAGGGCATAATGAAAAAAGATAATGAAGATAAATAAATGTATGCAGCTAATTTTTTATTGTTATTGTAATTTTTATATAATGACTTTCAGCAAATGGGTGACATGTCACAAATTATGTAGATTTAAGAAATAAATAAATAGCTTTGTTTGAAAGATAATATAAAAACACACAATATCCCATGTACATCACTTATTTGCTACAATAGAAGATGCAGCAATAATGTAAATATATACCAACTAACATAAGGCAATAAATATAAGCCAGGCAGATTTCCTCATGTCAGATGTAACGATTTGCCATATTGGTGGCTTGTCAGTAGATGGTTCATCACATTTGATTTTTTTTCTCCCTAACACTGAACTAGTCAGTTCATGCACTGTGGTTTGGTTTTCCCTAAAAACATAAAACTGACCTCAAACTTATTTAGTAGTACATATTATAAAGGCAAAAAGTGGGAATGTGGGTAATTTGGAGTTCATGACATTGTCACCCTCGATCAGGAGTTAACAACCCATGCCTTATGAGTTGCATGTGGCTTTTGGAGAACTTTCTGCTGTTCTTCAGAGATTACTTCAATTTTTTTAAATGAATAGAACTCGAGAACAATATTTCATATTTTTATTTAAAAGAATTTATTTCAAGGTAAACAGTGCATGTAATCAATTTAAATGAGACCATTTATATTATTGTAACCTATTAAGGTGCAGCTCTTGAATTTCATTGAATGCCATTGTCATCAAAATGGCTCCTCATTACCCAAAAAATTGCCAACTCCTGGACATTACCATGTATTTTCTTGTTGCTAATGCAACAAGGAAATGCATAAATGCTATGTCAAAACTGCTTAAAAATTCAAGAACTCAGGACTCACTGAAATATTTGAATATTATTATTTAGAGAGTGTCATGAAATTCTAGGGAGACTGATGGAAAGTTCTACATCAATTCACACAACACATCTCTCCTTAAATTCCTTTACCAACAACACATTCATCTGCTGGCAATCCATTCCACTCATTCATTATTCTCAAAAACTACTAAAAAAATTCCACTGGAAGTAATAATTATACTAATACCAAATTTCTAGGAATGATCCTTTGTTTTCCTTCCTACTGCCATGTTCTACATTTATCCTAAAAAACTTAAGTAACTTATGTTTCAATTATATTCTCTCTTTTCTGCCTAACAACCAAATTTACACATTAAATTTATGCTCATAGAGAGCATTCCACAGAACTACAGAATCTTGGTTAATAATCAGTGAATTCGCTCACACCATAAAACCAAGGAACCAAATATGAGTGCAGTAGTTCTGATGTGGTTGCATCAAGGCTTTACAAAGAAGGAGACTAAACCCTTATTCCTACTCATGTGTTGTTCAACATCCAAACGATCTTGTGTTTTGCATGTGGAATTTCTGATCAATTTATTGCAAATGCTTCGATTTAAAGTAATACAAAGTTTATAATTATATCGTCAAACCAAAGTGCATAACCTTACACTTTACAAAACTGTAGCAGCAACCATTATCCTCTGTCAAGAATTTCAGTGATTTCAAATTTTTCTGTTGGATGTTTCCATGAATTTCATTCATCATTGCTGTTCTCAACTCAGCATCATGAGAAACTGGATGCTTTCTAAAAATCATCCCAAATATCAAATAAAGAAATTAATCAGCAGCAACCCAAGAACAGAGCTCTCTTGTACAAAACTACCATATATACTACTCTCTGATGCCTTTCTAATCATCTTTTTATCCATGTTACAAACTTCACATCAATTCCTATTTGTCGATTCTCTTAAGCATTCCCATACATCTTATCTAATCTCACTGCCATATTCACACCACAATTTTGTAGTCAATCAAGCAACTCCAGCACATCTACCTCTATTCTTAAATTTCTCCATATCACATCAGTTCACTGTATTATCATGACCCAGATGTTAAACTTTGACAAAATGCTCACTCAGTAAATAAATATTTCATTTCCTATCATTATTATTATTATTATGCAACACCTCCAGGGACACCCCCAAATTACATCCTTCAAGCTTGGGAATGTATGCCAATATTGCTTCCTTTAAACATACCTATTTTTTATGCACCTTTTCTTTCAATTTCTGATGTCAAACTTTTTTTTTTTCTTTTAAATATATATAATTACCTGCTGAGCAGTCCTGCAAATTGCATCCTTTTTAAACCGAGAGCTTCATGTGCTTGATACCTCCCATATCAAGACCACATGATCCCTCTCCCCAGTCTGAAACCAGGTTATGGATAAATCTCTTAAATATCACCAGCACAAAACATTCTCTTACCTTATCTTGGGTCCTCTCCATCCCATACTGATATCAAAAAGGAATTGCAGATGAAAAAGAGGTTATGAATAAAGTGACAGGTGGTGTTCAAGCATGACTAATACAGAAAGGAGGGAAAAATTGCAATATGAGATGAGACTAGCACTACATTATCTCTCTCTCTCTCTCTCAACACTCTCACCCACACACAGCACACTGATGTGCTATAGGTGGTTGTACCTCTCATGCATGGGATAAATATAAATTCAGAGAAAATTGCAATGAATTTTTTTCTTATGTGGACAAATGGTCTTGCTAAATGGAACAGGTGGTTGGAGTGACCATGGCAAATGATATAGTAGAGCTGTTTTAATACTTTTAGTGCATTTCCTTCTGGCAAGGCAGGTTTTATCCAAAGGGATGAAGTAGATTAAAGGATTAGAAGTGAAGTGGATATTTACAACACTAAGTACTTTGGATATCAGGCAAAGCAGTGTAACTGGATGAAATTTCATGTTTTAAGGGAATGTGAAAAAAAAAAAACAACTAACAGTCCATTGACTTGGCTGTCTAATGAAAGCCTTGCAACCAGAAAAGTCCCTGGAAGTGGAAGGAGAGTAAAATAGTGCCACTGTATACAGGTAGTGGGAGAATGGAGGCATCAAATTATAGACCAGTTTATATTACTTCTGTGGTTGTCAAGTTATTGGAAAAATTGGCAAGCACTTGTATATAAAACTTAGGTAGATGAGAATAATACCTGTGATGGTTAGAAATGATATGTTAAGAGGATGCTCTTGTTTCAGTAATCTCGTCAACTTTTATGATAAAGTAACAAGCATGGCATATACATTTTTTTTTTTTTTTTTTTTTTGATTTTGCAAAAGCATTTTATAGTGTACCACAGGATAAACTGATATTTAAGCTGCAACATACAAGTCTGGATATTAAATTGGTGGAGGAAACTGCCTGACTGATATTAAAGGATTGTGTATATATGGAGGAGCTCCATCAGGGGAAAGGAAAGTCACCATCAAGGCCATGGGAAATGAACATTACTTTTAAACCATTATAAATGTTAAAGATACCAAGCTATTTTAAACCTGGTTTTACTCCATTTCCCAAGTAAGCAAACAGACAAATAAGTCAAGTTTGTGCCTGCATGTAATGCAAGTCTAGCTGACCCTGCAGGTAGTGCAAGACCAAGGTAACTCATGGTAAAAGGAGAATAAGCTCTGATCACTAATCTTAATATTCACCCATAATGCAAAGCACATCTCTTGGAGGAGATGTATGATACTTTGTATTAAAGGCAAGGGGCCACTGCCCAGACCGGTTTTGACCTTTATTGAGGTCTCATCAGTGGGAGCGAGGCTAGAAATATCAAGATTTTAGTAATACAGAGCTTATAAATATTTTACCAGAACAAGTTGCCATAAGGTGTTTTAACCTTATTAAATAAAAATCTCAGGAGGAGATATAAATGTAGAAAGTATTTTATCTTGGGTATAATAAATGTTAAAGATACCAAGCTATTTTAAACCTGGTTTTATTCCATTTCCCAAGTAAGCAAACAGACAAATAAGTCAAGTTTGCGCCTGCATGTAATGCAGGTCTAGCTGACCCTGCAGGTAGAGCAGGGTCAGCTAGACTTGCATTAGAGGGCTGCTGCACTATTAAGAACTGCTGCACTCAGAGGGCTGCTGCACTATTAAGAACATTAATCAGCAGAGATAAATAGTAGTGATTCCATTGTATGAGATCACATACAATGTGATCTCATACGATGAAATCACTATTGATATGGTGAATAAAAATTTGAAATTTAAGGGGCATATTGAAAATGTAAACAGAACTCAGAGGGCTGCTGCACTATTAAGAACATTAATCAGCAGAGATAAATGGTAGTGATTCCATTGTATGAGATCACATACAATGTGATCTCATACAATGAAATCACTATTGATATTTTATTGACAATATGATATTTTGTTGATAATTTGGAGTACTGTACTTAAGTTTGGTCAACAAGGTCTGGAGGGGATGAAGATGCTCTGGTGAGAGTGCAGAGACAGTTGACAAATATGATTTCAGGACTGTGGAATGCATGCTAATAGCAGGGCTGGATTTAAGATTATTGTGGTCTAGTGGTCTTCATGGTCATACTCACCTGGGAAGAAGATTAGTTACTCTCAATTCACAATTACATCCTCTAATGATATGATCAAATCTAAGACTCTCAGCCCTCATGTGCCCTCTGTTACATATTGCCTAAGATAGTCCCTTAAGAACTCAAGAAATTTATTCTTATTCCATGATGCTATCTCTTCATTCCAATCAATATGAGCATAATTAGAATCACGCATAATGATCATTCTTCATTTGTTCACTAAGCCAAGTTGCCTATATATTTCTTTGTTTCCGTTCTTAACATTTCCCAGCTTATAGGAACACTCAACTAAATATTTCCTATCAACTTCTAATGCTACTCAATACTGCAAACCATACTGCTTCAAAACCACTGTCAATATTTTCACCTTATAAATAGACCTTGTGAAGAAATAATTACACCACTATCAATATATATATATATATATATATATATATAGTTGCATAAGACCTTCCAAAATATGGGAAAACACTAATACTTTGAGATCTCAGTTTATACCTGAGGCCACCAACCTAGTTATGACTATTCTTTCATCTACGTGTTTCACTTAGTTTTATCTTGTGTGTGTGTGTGTGTGTATTACAAGTTGTACTCGCTGAGGATGTCACGATGATTGAAACAAAATATTGGGAGAATTAAATAGTATTTTTAATCCTTTCTCAGTGGTTTAACTCCATTAACCCTCCAACATGAGTTTCTTCCAGCACTTAAGCCCTAACATATAGATACCCACATCTGTAACTTCTCACCTGCTTCTGTCTGCTCACTTTATTCTTTGTCCCATATCCTTCCAGACTTAACTACTCCCCATACTGACTATCCCCAACATACAGTCATTACGACTTTCAAAATCCTCGATCTTTACACTGACTCCCCTGATCCCTCCTCCTCATTTCCTTGTCCAACTTGAATTCCTGTTCTCACATTTCCATCTTCATTCACAATCACTTTGTTATCAGCTAGTTCACTCTCCCACTCATTTACATCACCTCTGAGTTCTGTTGATATTTTGTTTACATCCCTCATTATGTTTCCTTCCAGCAGCAGGCTTTCCAGATGACTTATATCCAAACCACTCAAATGCAACTCGTCTCTCAAATTCATTCCAAACATTAACAAGCTGTATACTCCTTTCTCTTCACACACATTTCTGCTAACATTCCATTCAAGATCTTTGCTTTCTGCTGCAACTCATCGCTGTCATACCTGGGTAACACACCAGCTGCTCTTCCTACCACACTGTCGTCTTTCACTCTCCTCAATAATTTCCTGATATCCATCCTCACATTCTCCTTATGCCCAACCAAATCTTTTGTTTCCCTGCTACACTTTGCACACTTACCTCTAATATCCAGAACATCAATCACCCTATTCATTCTCCTGGAAAACAGACCTGGTGATATTGCTTAGTTTCATGTTTCCTTAAAATTTAATGAGTGGCAACAATAAACAACTTTAAGATGCCAATGAAACTAAACAAGCTAAAATAGGATCTTATTAACAAATTTTTGGAATTAAGGACTTACTGATGGTTTTTGAAATCTACTACCACTCTATCAAATTTTCCTCTGGCATCATTGGCAGCCTAATAATCCTGTCATGGAAATGAATGTCTGTGACTGAGATTTTTTTTTTTTTTTTTTTTAAATATATATCTGATCTACACACGAAAGGCCACATGACCTATAGCACATTTGCCAGATGAATAAAAGAAAGGAGGGAATCTGTTCACATTTTGCTTGAACAGCTGAGGGTTGTAATCTTTGGAGAAGACAACTGTCCAAACAACAGAAGTAGATGGAATGAAAGAGGAGGCAGTGAAGTTGGTTTGGTGAGTTTCAAGATGGACTATAAAAGGGGTGTTTTGGTTAACAGTGGCTCGTTTTAATAATTTTGGAAAATTGGGGAATAATAGTGGCCAATTCAGCAGAGCACTGTCCATGAAAATATCTGTAGAACAGGCACAAGGCAGAAACTGAACATCTGTGAGAGAGGGATTGAAGTGGATGTGTGTGAGAGAGAGAGAGAGAGAGAGAGAGTGTCATTAATTAGCCAGAATGCCCTCTTCTGAACAGAATCGAGCAATCTTAGAGGATTTTGGTGCACCGCCTCAAATATGGGTGCAATATTCCATGGCTGGAAGGATTTGGGCTTTATATAGAATCTGTAGTCCGCGCGGTTAGCCCAGTGGCTTTGCGCTTCGCAACCATATGCCTGGGGAAGTAGTGTCCTAGGTTTGATTCCCGTCCACGACGTGAGGAGCTTAAGGATCTTCCTCAGCCATAGCCAAGTTAGCCGGTCTTGGGCGTGGGCAGCAGGGTTTTTTCCGCCAGTTTATCTGGGGTTTTTCATCCCGCAAGCAGGCAAACCGGCCCCGTGAACACACAGGTTACAGTCATAAATACTTACGGCAAGGAAGGCAACAGGAAACCACCTTGCTCATAATCATCTCTCCCTAGAATGGTAGCATATAGCTACCCTCCCGCGGCCGTATGGCAGATGGGAACCAGAAAATAGAATCTGTGAAGAGTGTCTCGTGAAAAAGTACACCAAGCTTTTTTGGCAGCATTGCAGAAGCTATAGTTGAAATGTGGTTATGCCAGGAAAGATCTGAGGTGCAGTTCAGCCCAAGAAGAGCACCACAAGGTTTGTCAAATGAAAAGGAGGAATGGAGTGTATTGTCATCAACAAAGCTATAGATAGGATTGGAAGTCTGAGAGAGAAAGAGCAGGTCATCTATATACAAGAGGAAAAGAGTTGTTGAAAGAACAGAACCCTGGGGATACTCATGCACCAGGACATGTAGTGAGCGATCAGCAAGAAAGTTGGTGATCCAGTTGCAGAGTAGGGCAGACCATAGGATGGTAATAAGTAGGCCCTTGTGCCAAACCTAATCATATGCCTTTGAAATGTTGAGAGCAACAATGTGACTTTCTTGAAATTTCTCCATACCCCCCCCCCCCCCCGAGTCCAGAGGTAAATGGTGTAAGCAAGATCAGCTGTACATCACAAGTGGCAGAATCCATACTGCTGGTTCACTGATTAGTTGATGTGATTCTAGGTGGTTCAAGAGACGGTTGTTGATGACCTTCTCCACAGATTTAGAGAGAGCAGAAGTGAGAGCAATTGGACGTTTAGGTTTAGGTGGGAGTCAATTTCATCACCCAGTGAGATGGCCACCACCATCCAACTTACTGGAGATGTGAAGTGGCTTTGAAAAATTCCATATATGAGATCTAGGAAAGGATTTCTGGATTATTTAAAAAATAAAAGGCCTTATCCCACCCGCAGTATTTATGTACTATGGATTTTCAACTGTCGATAGACAGAATCAATGCAAGTTGTTTAAACTTTTTCCTCTCGATTAGTGCCAGCCTGTTGGCTGAGTGGTTAGCATAGCTGCCCTCCAACCAACAGGTTGTGGTTTTCCTGCTGTGGGCATGAATGTTTGCAATTGTCTTTAGGTGGGAAATGAATTTCATCATCTGGTGTGAGACCACCACCCCACTTATTGGAGGCCTGAAGTGGCTTTGGAAAGTTCCTTGTTTGGACTCTAAAGCAGGGTTTCCAGACTATGTAAAAATAAATTTTAAAAAATTACAAAACAATATATAAAATTCATAAAAATGAAAAAAAATTCCTTAGTCCACTCATGGTACAAATGTACTAATGTTTTTTTTTAAAAAAAATTATAAATACTGCTATTGAAAGGAAAGGCAACTTCTACAGAAAAGGAGGAGGGAAAGAAAAGAAACAGATGAAAAAGTCTGGGTACACCTGATCCAAGTTGATAGATTTTAGCTCATAGAAACAAGTTTTTAATCCTTGAAAACAGCCAGAGAATATGTGCAATAAAGAGACATAATATACCTGGCTTCATAGCCTTAGCAACTCCAGCTATAATTCCAAACAATCAACCCCTAATTATGGTAAGACTGAACTAACTCATACACAGATATGGTGAGATGGGAAATACAGATTTCTTACTCCAGAAGTCCAAGTGAAAGCTGAACTTGTGAATAAATATGATTTTGTCTTTTCAATTCTAAGAGTTGAAACAAATCCATCATGTTGACTAAGTTTATTTCAGTACAGGAAGTCACAGGTATAATACTTATTGTGGAGATGAAGTATTATACATGCTACTATGCTGTCTAATAGTTCTGGGGAAGTGGAGAGGTGGGGAGAAAAGAAAAGGGAAAAAAGTGCGGAAAGCAGGTGCACCTTAACAGAAGTGATGCAATAAATTTTTGAAATGTTGAATACTATAAATAAAAAAATATTTTAAATAATAAACTAGTCCATTAAGTTACAGGTAATAACTTCATTAATTCTAAGATTGAGGGTACCAATCAAGAATAATAATAAACCAAATGTTGAATTTAAAAAAAAAAAACGTTTATTAAGTTAAACATCTAAAATTAATACGGTACTGCTGTGATTTCATTGCAGAACTGAAATTATTTTTTCCCCTGTTTTCCAATGGAGTCAGAAGGCTCATTGCAGAAATACACGAATCCCGTTGCTTATTAGCATGAAATGCTGCCTTTAAAATAAATATATATTTATATAATTGTGATCTATATGTCAAACATATTTATATAATTATCTATATGTTAAACATTTAAAATTAAGCTGGTACTGCTGTGATTACACAGCCGAACTGAAATTACTTTTTTCTGCCTTCCATATAGTCAGAAAGCTCATCGCAGAAATGCATGCATCATGTTGCTTAGTAACAGGAAATGCTGCCTTTAAAATAAATACTGTACATATTTTAATATAATTATTATTTATTTATTTCTGGTGAGGCATATCATCGAAAGGGTTTGGCAGTCATTAGATGCATAGCAAACCCCCAAGCGAGAATACGAGGAAAATACACATCAAGTGATGTTTTCCTGCTGTACTGAGTTCATGAACAGTTTTTGATATTTCGGATATTAACTAATTAATCATAATAAACACTTACCTTGAAACTTAAAATAATGATGCTAAGAATGCAATAACAATTAATAGTTCAAATACAAATAATCCACCAAAACCAGTGCTGAGAGGACAGCCGGAAGAACTGTCACCCCGACACCGTTCCAAAGCGGAAACAGGTAAAAGCTAAGCGTGATGATTATTGTCAGTGGGGAAGTCTCACGGAAATTAATAGAAACGATCCTCACTGTATTCAGATGTGATTCTCAACTAACTTGAGAGATGGGGGAATGGTTTACAATTTTAAATTTAATTAAGCTTGAATATTTTCGGTTTAATAAGTACGATTTCATCAGCTCACAAAATACTAGTAATAATCGAAAGCGGAATTATTGCGCACTATGATTACAACTATCGTAAAACTGCATACACAAACGTTTCGATAGGCGGTCATATATAACAAAATGGATTTTTAAATATTGTCGTGAAAATAAAAAAAAGCACATAACCGATCTGCCGTACTGATAAATAGAAATAAACTTAAAATTTAGACTGAATAAGTATTTTCAGTAAACTTATAAAAACATGTTAACTCTTCAAAGTATTATATTTTAATTAAATTAAGGGGATATTAGATCCCACATTGTTTTAAAACCGAATAAGAAACTCAAAGATTGGAATATTATATTTTAAGTTTAAGAACGAGCTTATTTTCCACACAATATCAGGTATACGATGTAATGACTCTGTTTCACGGGCAGGTGACCCATGCTACCTAATTCTCTTACTTCATTTGTGGTATTACCATTCAAATCTGTTGCACTTCGTCTCGCTCCGCTTCATAAGCAGTTCTCTGCATATAACTCAGGTTCCGTATAACCTTTGAGAGTTATCCATCGATCATTTACGTTTATTTTTATTCATTAGGTTTTTTTTCTCTCGCGAGAATAGAGGAAAGAAAAGATAAAAAGAGAAGGGGAGTACTACTGATAATAGCAGGGGAATTATGCCCACATAAGGTGGAGATACAAGAGAGAAATAATAGGCATTGTTTTTGAGGCAGTATGGTGTGAGATATCACATACGCCGTTTCGGGAATCCCTACGCTAAGAACCTTAATCAGGGATTTTCAACTGAAGGTTAATCTCCTGCATAGAAGGCCTTCCCCCCCCCCCCTCCCGCCTGAAAACTCTGGTTTTTTTTTATTCCACAAACATATCGGCCAGAAGAACACACGCATTTTACACATAGCAAGCCGTGTATATAGGATAAACCACCCTATCATAAGCAATAGCAGATTTTTTGAAGCTAAGTTTCTTGGCCATGACAGACTGTTGAGCCTAACACAAAATAGAAGATGAGGGATAGACTGGAGTGAAGAAAGCACTTGGGAATAAGAAACATTCATTTCTTAAGCTCTCGAGAGAAAATTTTCTTTGACGGTATATAAAGAAGGGTATGAGAGGATCGAGAGTCGGATCATATTATTATCCCATTATTATCAAATCATATTATTATCCTATTATTATCAGATCATATTATTATCCTTTAGTGATAGGGCTTCTGAAGTGATCCACTGGTGGCGGCGGTGGTGATGGCTAACCATATAAAGCATATAAATAAAGAATGTATGGGGAATTACGTGGCCAGTGATCATGAAACGTTCACGAGACAGCTTGGAGCTATAGCATGAAATGAGGAGTTAAGTGGGAAGGAGATAAATGCTGCTTGAGCACTGACCAAAAGATATTTAACATCAATGTGTGAATGTATTCTGAAAGTTGAAAGGCCGAATAAGATAGGTGTTAAATAGATGACTTAAAGGAATGAACATGAAATGTGGAAGAAGATGCAGTAATGATGCAGCGCAAGATGAATAATGGAAATAACCAGCGGCAAGAAAAGTATAAAGAGCAGACCAGCAAGGTGACTCAATTGATAAATACAGCAAAAGTGCAGTATGAGCCGAAATTAGCAAATCAAGTCAAGAAAAATCCTAGAGAGTTTTCAATAGGTAGAAACCAGATGGAAGAATGATTATGGCAAGATAATGTTAATGGACGACTGTCCTTTGCATCAGTTACTAATTGGTGACTGTTGCAGAGGGCAGTAGATATTCAATGAATAATTCAAAAAGTCATTTCATCTTCGTCAGTGAAATCAGGAGAAGCTAATGTGTAGAGGAAATGAAAGAATGTAGCTTATCAGGGAGTAAGCAAGAGGACTTGATGATATATCACCATGTATTTCATCGAATGTTTCTGGGAGTTAGTGTTAGCTTTGCCTTAGCTGTTCAACAAGAATTTTGTAACAGCAAAAGTACAAAAGGAATGGAGAAGAGTAAAATTATTAATGCTGAGGCTACAAATTATAGACCAATGGATATATCTAGACTTGCAGATAAGGTGTTTCAGAGGTGAGCCAGAGATATGAGTTGATAACAGCAATAGTTTTTGTTTGTCAGTATGGGTTTATTAAAGGAAGGTCTTTTTTTTTTGCCAATTTATTTAAGTGCTATAACAAAATGAAGAATGCATTGGATAAAGGAGGTGCATATACAGTTGTATACTTAGAATTTGTAAAGGCGTTTGATAGACAGACGAACAATGAGTTCGTGACTAAATTAGAACGGATGGCTTGGATACTAGATTAATGAATTGGATAGGGAATCAGCTGTCAGAAACATATCAACAGGTTCAACTGACACATGATCTCGCTGCCAACTGCATTTCCAAGACGTAATGTGTTATGATATGAGAAGCACTGTCAAGGTCAAGTTATGATTTCGTGATTGGATGCTCTCTGTATGGGCGACATATTCAAGAACGAGTAGAAAGGCATATGTTGGCAGTACATGCTAGTTTATTTAATTGTACGGATTCACAACATAGAACGAGAAGAAAATGATTAACATTTATGAACAGATTAGCTGATATTTTGCTGGTATTATATCCAGCAGCTTCAGAGCACAACAACAGTTTATCACAGTACATAAAACTACAACAATTTGAAATAATAGTGGCACTAGTTTAAAAAAAAAAATTGTAACTGAACAACACAAGAAACTAAGGTCCTAATTGATGCCATGTATTGATATTTATTAAGCACTCTAGATATCTTTTCGGGTGTGTATTGAATGTAATAATAAACAGTTTTGCTGTAGTCTTGTGTAATAGTCAATGAGGGGACTTCCGGGATTTTCATCCGTTCATCTAAGGACAAACTCTTTTCTTTATCACTACACCAGTATATGAAGTGCCCCTGTTCTTATGATCTGACTTACTATGGACAAACAGGATGAACTGTTGACACCTGCCTTGAAGAACATGAAAAATACATTTGACACTATCGTTATGGCAAGTCAGGTCTATCAGACCATGCCTTGGATATCCATTCACACAACATCAAATGAAAGAAACCAAAAGTGCTACACAGAAGTCATTATAAGTTAGAGAGGTTGTTTTTAAAAATTAACAGTAGCTTTAAAACATACATCAAATCTCAACAAGTATGGCTGTATGTATCGATTTACCAAAAATCTGCGAGACGGTCACTTGTGAATTAAAATTTAAAGTACATAAGTGAATTCCGTTCTTCAAGACGAACATATTGATGTAAAGTCTGTAAGTATATGTTAAGTAATAAGTAAAATATAAGTATTCAAAGTTCGAAGTATACGTTGGTCAACTACGCGAGAAGAGAACAAAGGAAGTCGCCATATTAGAAATTACACCAAGATCGTCAAACAAGAAGTATGAAGTGCTACAAATGCCAAGAAGACTTAACGGGGGGGGGGGGGAAGAAAGCCACATAACATGTAGGAACTGCTAGAGAAACATGAATTTTCTATGTTCAGGATTGTCTGGGGCTACCTGGCAGCGAAAATCAAACAAGAATCGTGACGAGTGGAAGTGTCCCCATTGCAGAGACAACAAAGGAATGTCGCCTTCGACCGCAAGCGGAAAACAGCTCATGCAGAAAACAACCGCAGGCAGTAAACAGCTATCAACAACAGAGGGAATTAAAAACAAAGAAAACAACAACAGAAACCCAGGTGAACCAACTTTAAATGCATTATTTGAAAATAGATTACAAAACCTAAAAGACAGTTTAATCGATTTGGTTGGAGAACTATTTATAAAACATACCGCACAAATTACAGAAAAATTCAACCAATATGAGGAATTTATTAAATTTAATAATAACTCGGTGGAAGGTGTATCACAGACCGTTAGAGAAATTAAAAACTGCGTCAAAGAGCTAACGGAAAGACAGCATAAATTAATTAAAGAGACAACGGAACTACGGCAAGAACTGAACTCTTTAAAGCAACAGTACGAACTCTCAAACCAACAGCAGCACAAAAATGAACTCCTCATTAATGGTCTCCCAGAAATAGCTACGGAACATCTAAGAGACACCGTAATACAACTAAGCCAAAAAATAGGCTCTCCCATTGAATCAAGAGGCATACAGTCAGTGCATCGGGTACCACAAAAAAGGAAAAGAGAAAATAATACCCGTCCTTCTCCCGTTGTAGTGCGACTCGCCAACAGCCCAACAAAAACTACACTTATAAAAGCTAGCAGGATTAAAAAACCAGTAGTCAAGGATCTGAAAGGAGACCACGACAACACCCCAATATACTTGTCCGAATACCTACCGCCATACTATCAGAAAATATACTACCAAGCAAGGAAAGTAAAAACAGAAAACAATTACCAGTTTATATGGATAAGAGACAGCAAAATATTCCTTAGAAAGACACAAGACGCAAAACCAATCGAAATAAAATCCGTAGACGACCTCAACAGGCTGCCACATTGAAAGGAATATTGACAACTCGTAAAGAAGGAACAGCACACCAACCAACATGAATACAGACCAACAAGCAGACGTAATCACCAAAGAACATGATAATTGCCACATTCTGAAATCAATAACGGAATGGAAACAAGTGACAATTCCCAAAAAAGGACTATCTATTCTCCACATCAACATCAGAAGCATTCAAAAATACTGGCTGACCTTGCAAGCTTATCTGAAGGAAGATATAGACGAAATAGACATTTTAATACTGACTGAAGTATCTACGACAAACGAAGAGGCATCCACTTACCAAATGCCACACTTCCAACAACACAAACACTGCAGACAAACAAAACGAGGCGGTGGTATAATAATATTTACCAAACATAAACTAGAAGTAACAGAAATAAATTACAAATTAGAATACGCAGAAAACATATGCATCGAAATTAAAAACATCAAACAAGAAAACTCCCTGATATTAAACGCAATATACAGACCACCCAACCTAAGCATCACAAAATTCCTAGAAGAACTAAACAGATGGCTTTCAGCCACGGAAGTAGATACCTCAGAAAACTTGATAATAATAGGAGACATTAATATAAACATTAGGAACATAAATAACAACACAGAACAATACCTAGACCTATTATCGGCATATAACATAACCCCATCCATACAGTCGTATACACGAGAAGAGATAGTTGGAAACACAACAACCTCATCCTGCATTGATCATATAAATATAAGGGCCCCTCCAAACAGCTACACAGCAGCCGTCATAACATGCAAACTGGCAGACCATTATTTCACAGCATTACAGTTACATAGTGAACCAGAACCCATAAAAATCACTGAGACTACAAAACAGTATTATAGCATTCTAAACGAAACAATAGTAAACGATGAAATCAGAAAAACAGACTGGATGCAGATAGCATCTTTAGACCCTGCTGAAGCTGTATATAATAATCTTAAACTTACATTTAACAAAATATATAACAAAGCATTAACAAAAATAAAAATACGCCCCCAAACGAAACAAAATCCATGGATAACAGACAACCTACTAACAGACATACAAAGAAAAGATGCCCTATGGAAACAATTTCAACTTAAGAAATCGACGAACAATACCGCTTTAAAAGCTGAATACAAAAGAAAACGGAATCTCCTAACAACACAGATTAGAATGGCAAAAAGAAACTATTACAGCAACAAATTAACGACAGCTCAGAATGACATAAAGGAAACCTGGCACCTGATTAATGGACAATATACACAGAACCACTGCCTCAGAAACAATAAAACACAGCTTTGCCTGCGACCCCAAATCCCTCAAACAGTTGGCAAACAACTTTAATCAGCATTCAGTGAACTCTGTCCAAAAGCTAAACCTTTCCTCACACAAACGAACATTCTCCACTAAGTCCACAAGCAACCCAGTCGATGTGGTTCCCACAGTAACAAAAGAAGAACTAACACTGGCAATTCAACAAATTAACCCTAACAGAGGACCGGGGATAGACGGAATCAGACCAAAAGACATCAAGAAACACTGAACCAACCTACTTACAGTTATACAAAAACTGTTAAATAAAATCTTCGAAACGGGACATATACCTGAAACACTGAAGACTGCATTAATTACACCTATACACAAACAGGGAAAAAGAAACATTATAAGTAATTACAGACCTATCGCCACGCTGTCTGTAATCAACCAAATCATGGAGCGCATCGTGCATCAGAAACTCTCCACATACGTTGAAAAATTTCAAATCATACCCAAAACACAGTATGGCTTTCAAAAAAATAAAGGAACAGCAACACTCCTAGAAGATTTCACAGATCTAATAAACGCTGCATTGGATAAAAACAGAATAACACTAGTGGCATTCATTGACCTAACAAAAGCATTTGACACACTAACACACAAAACCTTGTTAACGAAACTAACCCATATCGGAATTGGAGGTCGTCTACTCCAATGGTTTAAAGCATACACGAAAAATAGAAAGCACATCACACGTATAGGATCAGCATACAGCAAAGAGGTACATGTAACCTGTGGAGTACCACAAGGAGCTGTCCTATTCCCCATTCTGTTTAACATATACACACGACATAAGCCAACTCCCCCTAAAAAGTAAAATCTTCTAGTACGCAGACGACACGGCCAATCAAATCAAATCACTAACTGGTTAACTGAAAACGGCATATATATAAACCCTGGAAAAACAAAGCTAATGGTATTAGCTTTGTTTTTCAAAACTACACGAAGCTAAATACTCACAAAGCTAAATATCTCACTATCCGACATTCATCCTCCTATACCAAAGCACAGAACCTAAAATCACAACCATCACACAGGTGAAAACAGCACGCTATCTCGGACTTCACTTCGATGCTGATCAAAGTTGGAATAGCCATACAAATTACCTACATGCCAAGCTTAGGATAATAGCAAGCAAACTATGCAGATTAAAAGACATTGCCCCAACCCACATAAAATACTAATCTATAAAGCATTATGTGAAAACATTTTAAGATATGCAATCACATCATACGCATTCTGCGCAGACTACAGACTTAACAGGCTACAATGGTTGCAAGATAAAATGGTAAAACTGATATTCTGGGAACAACCCACTCTTATGCAGGAAGCACGGACGAAACACAAAATATTTAAGGTGAAACACTTACGCCACTACACAGTCATGTTAAAACATTACTACAACCCAACATACAGAGTAACCAGAACAACATATCAAATAACAAGACCACAGTCAACAAACTACATAACATAAAAGTACAACAATCGCAACGGCAAAGCCACCCGAAACTTTCATGTACCTGACATGATAAACAAACTGCCGTTCGACAACAGAAACCTAGGAACATACAGAGAGCTGAAACAGGCGCTATATAAATATTATAACGAGAATGAAAATTAGAGCAATTCCTGTTTCTCTCCCCCCCCCCCCCCACGCGCACACACAAATATGACAAAGCCCCTCTCAAAAAACCATCACTACAAGAACACAAAGAAACCAACATGCCATGTCTAAATCCAACCCTATCTGCACAAAAAAAAAAAGTTAAACTGTAATAGCAGTTGAAGTCTTCCAAGCACGTACCAAGGAACAGTAAAATCAACACCTGGCTTGTGACCAGTATAGGAACATAACCAAGAAACCATCACCATCTATCATCTATTATCTTCTTCAGATTAGCTCTGCTAAGCTTCGAGGAAGAAATTTATTAACTTGCAAGTATCTGTTATTCACAATTGTAATGTGTTATAAATATTATATATATATATATATATATATATATATATTGTATATATAAAATAAGTTTAATAACTATTACCGAGAGAAAAGATGGCAAGATATATTTAACAAGATACTACTAGTTTACTAGTTTCGTTACAAGAACATCGTCAGGTATCATACTCAAAGAAGTATATAAAAAATTACAGAGACTTAAAAAAAAATGTACTAACAGAACAAGTGAAAAACAGTAGCATGTTTGAAAAAATGCAAGTATGAGTTCCATACAAACGAATACTACGCGCTGTCGCGAGTGCGCCAGTACTGAACAGAAGCAACGTGTGCGTCCGAGAGATTGTAACTCAGGCTGTTGTTGATATGAGAGGAATCTAGAGAAATTTCTCTTGATTCAACAATCTTTCTTTCGAGTTCATCGTAGCACACATGGATATTAGCAGTTTGAGTCCAGTTTACAATGTGCTGGCGGCCTTCGTCTGAGTTAGCAGAAAAGAGAACGTGGCTAGAGAGAGCGCTAGCTCTAGTCCTGTTATAGGAGATATCTCTACGGTGTTCATCCAAACGTAGAAGGATGGATTTAGCAGTCTGTCCATAATATGGCTTTCCGCAATCACACAAAATCTTGTAGACTCCTGGAAACTGAGTAGGAAGATGTTTCTGTTTATGTTTGCAAAGTAATGAACGAAGTTTTGGAAGCGTAGTGTAGCACGTTTTGAAGTTAAATTTCTTTAGAATCTTTGCCAGTTTTGGTGAAAGAGAGCTGATGTAAGGCAAGGAGATGAAGGCTCTTGGGGGAGGGGGATCTTCAGCAGTAGTTGAGTGCCTGGGGGAAAGAAATTTGTCAATCTTCTTTGGAGAGAAGCCATTGTTAATAAACGTTTTTTTAAGAAAACTGAGTTCATTTATAATTTCTGTTTCTTCGGTAAGTAATGATTTGGCTCGGTGGGCTAAAGTGGAAATAATACCACATTTTTGTGGAGGATAATGATGGGAGGAAGCATGAAGGTATCTGTCAGTATGAGTAGGCTTTCTAAAAATTGAGATTTTAATGTTCTCAGCACATCTGGTAAGTTTGAGGTCTAAAAAGGGAAGACAGTCATCCGATTCTAGTTCGAGGGTGAAAGAGATTTTTTCGTGGCACTTGTTTAGGTGGTCTAAAAATAAATAGAGGTTATTGACGCCGTCTTCCCAGATGAGGAAAATATCATCAATATATCGGTACCAGACTTTTGGTTTAAAGTGAAAGGAGTTAATAGCTTTTCCTTCAAATTCGTTGAGAAATATATCCGCAAGAATCGGAGAGAGTGGGCTGCCCATAGCCAGACCTGCGTTTTGTAAGTAGATCTTGTTATCATATTTGAAGTATCCTGACTTTATGCAATGGCAGAGAAGAGCAGAACGCAGGTCTGGCTATGGGCAGCCCACTCTCTCCGATTCTTGCGGATATATTTCTCAACGAATTTGAGAAACTTTCTCTTTCTCTTTTCTGCTAACTCAGACGAAGGCCGCCAGCACATTGTAAACTGGACTCAAACTGCTAATATCCATGTGTGCTACGATGAACTCGAAAGAAAGATTGTTGAATCAAGAGAAATTTCTCTAGATTCCTCTCATATCAACAACAGCCTGAGTTACAATCTCTCGGACGCACACGTTGCTTCTGTTCAGTACTGGCGCACTCGCGACAGCGCGTAGTATTCGTTTGTATGGAACTCATACTTGCATTTTTTCAAACATGCTACTGTTTTTCACTTGTTCTGTTAGTACATTTTTAAGTCTCTGTAATTTTTTATATACTTCTTTGAGTATGATACCTGACGATGTTCTTGTAACGAAACTAGTAAACTAGTAGTATCTTGTTAAATATATCTTGCCATCTTTTCTCTCGGTAATAGTCATTAAACTTATTTTATAATATTCCTACCGAGTAAAAATGAATTCTCCTAATATATATATATATATATATATATATAATTATTACAGCATCTACGTATGCAATTTATCTGACACATAAAAAATTAATAAAATAATAAAATAATAAAATAAATAAATAAATAATAATAATAATAATAATAATAATAATAATAATAATAATAATAATAATTATTATTATTATTATTATTATGTATATTCTATATTCAAAAATTCTATATAATGTTTATTGTAAATATTAGAAGAACATGTGTTGTAAATACATAATACAGAAGCAAAAAGTATTTTTAAAAATTTTAATTGAAATTCAATGTAGAAAATGTAGCACTTTGTGCTGAATTCTGTAAAACTATAACTTGCAATGTCACTGAAGATGTTTATTATATGTGTAAATATTTTAACAGATCAATAAAAAAATATATTATTATTATTATTATTATTATTATTATTATTATTATTATTATTATTATTATTATTATCTGAGATGTGTAGGAAGGCAAGGACTCATCACGGGAGGCTTTATATCACCAAAATCAGCTGTTATACCTTCTCTTAAAGTCATTCACAATAGATGCACTCACTACCCCAAAAAGGAAATTATTTCATTCACTCACTGCTCTGTGAGAGAAAATTTAGCTCTTACCGCTTTCTTGACTGTGAACAAACAACTTCCTTGAATTCCAGCATGTTCTCTCTCCACCTTCAACATAACGAAAACTTTCATCAGCCGATATTCTATAACACCCATTCAAAAGTTTATAGACATCCAGCATAATATTCCCACTTTCTCCTGTTAACCAGAGTCTGTAATCCACATACACACAATTTCTTCTCATAATCTAAATCCCATCCCGATATAGTATTTCTAACTCCTCTTTGGACCCTTTCCACAGCTTCTTTATCCCCTTGGAACCCAGGAGATCAAATCTGGGCAGAAAAATCTAGGTATGGTCTTATCAAGGCCTTATAAAGAGACAAAATGACTTCCTTATCTTTCCATGTCAAGGTTCGCTTCAACATCGCAATAATCCTCTGAGTTGTATTTGAAACGTTCGCTATATGATCATTGAATTTCAAATTCGTATCCACAATTATGCCAAGATCCCAAGTCTCATCAGATCTTGGAACATCACCCCGCTAATATATATTATGTTACTGTAAATCTCATCACTTCAAAGTGCATAACTTTGAACTTACTAACATTAAACTGACAGCCATTTTTGTTTGCACAAATTTTCCAGCCTATTCAAATCATTTTAAAAGTGCTAGATATCAGTAGCATCCCTAATTGCCCTGCCTATCTTCGCATCATCGGCAAAGAAATGCACATCTCCTGTTAGACCCTTCATAATGTCATTAATCTATAGATATGACAACGCTCTGGCACACTGGTTTACTTAAATCTGGCAGATTCATATCCACCGTATACCACTTTTTTTGATATCTGTCTGTCAACCTTCCACTGATCCAAGTCAAGAGTTTATATTCTAATCACATATTCTCCAGTTTACGCAACAGCCTTTCGTGTGGTATCCAATCAAATCCCATAGCAAAATTCAACATTATCATAGTGTATCCATTCCTTTTAGCAATTTGCTTATAATTATAAAATATGAGCAAATTGCCAAAATATGACCTTCCTTTAGTAAACCCATGCTGCTCTTTGAAGAGTATAGCTTGATTGTCTACCCATTGCTGTATGTGAGTTCTTAACCACCTTTTCTAAAATCTTCACTACCACATCAGAGATACTGATAGATCGGTAGTTAGGCACTACAGTTTTTGTACTACCCTTGGAAAATGGAATTATAATTCATTTCTTCCATTCCTGTGGTATCTTTCCTGAGCTGAGACTCCAGTTATACAAACACGTGAAAGGCCTAGCCAATGAACGTTACTTTAGGAATGTGATGATATTCCATTTGTTTCTATTATCAAATTATTATCCAGATTATGCAATCCCCTCTTCAACCCCATTTTCATGCACCTCATACGCTACATTGAATGTAGTAGTAGCAGTGTGCACCATGTTACATACACCTGGTTGATATATTTTACCAAAGTGAGCGCTCATTAACTGAGCAATCTCATTATCTTCTGACACTAGAGTACCATCCGCATTCAATAAAGTTATTCTTCAATATTCATTCTTTCTTTTGCTTGTGGCATAATCATAAAATTGTTTTGGATTATCTTTAGCTTGCATAGCTAATTTCTTTTCATAATCTGATTTAGTTTTCCGTACAATACTCGTTACTTTTTTTGGCCTGAGCTTTATATATTTCATAACTCTTCTCACTGTTATTCTCAGGATATTCTTTCCACATCATCTTCTTCTTGTGGATCTCCTACTTAATGAGTTGTACATTCATTTCATTCTCAACCTATTTATTCTTTGAACACTAGGGATGCATTTTGATGCTGCATATAATACCAGTAAAATATCAACTAATAGGCTAAAAATATTAATTATTTTCTTATCATTCTGTACTGTGAATCAGTACAGTTAAATAAATTAGCGTGACATATTTAAGAGTATATTTCTTCCACGGTATGTTCTCCTTTGTGTTTTCTCTTCACCCTATGAAAGATTTAATATGGAACTATGCCTGAATAAGTATAGTTTCTCTGAGCTTAAACTAATAAATAAACCTCCTTAAAAAATGAAACTAAAAATCTTACAAAAGATCTTTTATATTCACTTTACCAACATTTGTGGTACCAACAATAATTTAAACGACGTGCGTCTTCACTATCAGTCATCCAGACCCGCCGTTCTCTTTTGACTGTCTCAAATTTCTGACCATCTTAACTGTCCAAATTATAGCCTGCAAGACTCCTTCTATGGAGAGAAGGTTCTCATGAATTTTTGCATTCTGATAATCCTTACTGAAGAGTGTCCAATGTAGAGTCTTTCCTTTCAAATGTTGATTTCATTCAATCGAAAGTTAGAAACCGTGAATTCATCCTTTTTGGTGGTTGCAATGTCCCCGATTCTAACTGGCTCCCCTTTTTCGAAGTTCACTGGAAGAGAAGCACAGATTTTTGCTGTATGCAGTTACTGAAAAGATTTATCTGACAACTAGAATTCCCGACAATCCTCCTCACTCACTTAACAACCTGAATATCTTCACTGGTTCTTCTTCTTCTTCTTCCAGGTACTTTGTTCAGGTGACTGCTTCTCTTGGTAATTCAGATCACAATATCATTCAAGTTTTATCTCTGGTGGAACGTCCTTTCTTCAGCCATTCATAAACTTGTTTATTCCTGCAGTACAAAAATACCAAGTGGGAGAGGACTTATGTGACTTTCACTCGTTCTAGGCAGACTGTTATTATAGGTCTTGTGACCTTCGATGTGGGTCAACATAATATTTTTTCTAATCCAGATACCTGTTGTGATCTTGTTTTAGAAATAATCCTTTGGAATGGAAGATTTTATTGCTCACTCTGTTCAAATTTACCGACCTGTATCTAAACCATGGTTCTTCAAAAAGTGTGCCAGCACGGTCCAAGGAAAGCAATCAGAATATCTCAATTGGCTTGAAAGCAAACACCAGCTTACCGAGCTGCCTGCAACACTTAATGTAACCTTAACACTTAATAAAATTCATCATTAAAAGTTGAGTTTAGTAAAGACTAAATTGAACAAGGATAAATGTAGAAAACTTGCTACTTGTGTCACTGGTAGTCGCATCTTCTGGTCTTTCGCCAAAGCTGTTGGGCACAATTTTGTCCATCTGTGCTACCTTCTCTATCTCACCGTAATAGAAGTATTATATCGTCACATAAAGAGAAGGCTGATGTCCTGGCTTCATTCTTCTCTTCCAACATAGATAACCATAGGAAATGACCTTTTTCTTTACAAATAACATGGCATCTCATGTAAGTTTCCACCAGAAAGACATCAGAAGAATCTTGAATAATTTGGATAACACAAAAACAGACGGCCCTGATAGAATCTCACTTATTGTGCTCACGAGATGTGTTCCTGAACTAATACCTGTTCTTTATCATCTGTTAAATTACTGTTCTGAGAGAGAGAGAGAGAGAGAGAGAGCATCCTCCTCCTTACAGCATGAAAGAAAGCCCATACACAGCCAGTTCGCAAAAAAGAGATAAATTACTATTATCTAGGTACTGACCTATTGCTCTCACATCAGTTTTTTCCAAAGTAACAGAGAAGGTTATCAAGAGTCAGTTTCTTCAACACAGAGAACCCATCTAATTAGGGACCACCACTATGGATTTCGTCAATCTAGATCCATAGGAGATCTTGCCTATATCACAGACATGTAGACCATTTTATGAAAAGGTTTGGAGAATTCAGTGCCATTGTTTTTAACATTTCCAATGCTTTAGTTTGATTCAGGCATCAAAGGTCAGGTGATGAATGTATATTGGAAAGGTTCCATCAAAAAAAGATTGCCTAAGGTGGTATCTGGCCTTTTGAATGTGAATCACAGATTGGGGGAATGCATTTTTTAAAGTCTCTTGAAGAGGAGAGGAGAGGTCGTTTGATCGATACGTTTATCTTTGTATGGGATTGTTACCCGGTTACGGTTAAAGAAATTTTTCATATAATGGAGAAAGGAATAGAATAAGAAGCAGTCCCTGGAAACTGTCTTTATGAGACTGACTGGCATGTATTTGTTAATTTCGTTGGATGTTTCTTTTCCTGGTTTTATTATGGGTATAATTTTAGAGCGGTTAAATACTAAAGAAATCGCCCTCTTTTTAGGCATTCTTTGAAAAATGTTGTTATGAATTCGGGGAATTCGACAAACGCTCTTAGGAGTATATCGCTAGTTATTCCGTCCTCACTAGGAGTTTTTCTTGGATCCATTGATCTTAATACTGACTCGATTTCATTAGAATGTAAATGAGTCATCATTAGAAGTATCTATGTCTGTTTTCATTCTTTGTCTGCAAGTTTTGGGGATTTCTTCATTGTTGTTTCGTCGTCATCGGGAATAAACTTTTTATCATAATAGCTGCAGTTTTCCTAATTTTTTAGTGCAGGTGCCGTCAGTTTTCTTGATAGTTCATAATATAGGTGTTGTCTTATTCTTGCTTGCTGCTAATTTATACATGCAATTCCAAGGATTCAATATGGTTGAAACAGTAAGAATTTTTTCCATTATTCTGTTTTCGCGTTTGTAATTTTGGATTGATAGCTGTATTTGGCTTTATAGTAGCTCTGTCTTCTGCTCTCTCCTAAATCTCGGTTATTGTATGTTCTTTGCATTGATACGTTTTCTTAGGACTGTTCGTTCGTCGTTTCACAAAGGTACTGCTTTTCTTCCATCGATGCTTATCTTCCTGGTTGTTCTGAGTGTTTGGTCGCTGGATTTTTTTGAGATCTGATGAAAGTGCAGAAGCAAAGAAGTCTGTATCGGCTTGTACTGATGCCCAGATGGCTAGGTTCTTGTCTAAGCTGAGTTGTTGTTCGCTGATCCCATTTAAGTGATGTTCTCATATTTTCATGATTAGACATGAAAATTCTCTTTTTAATGCTTTTACAAATGTCTCTAGATTAGTTTTATTGGTGAAGTACTTAATATTAATGCAATGGTTTGTGTTGTGTATTCAGTTTAAACTTTTACTGATAATGAAATCTAATATTCAATGATTCAGAACAGATTTCCCTTTCTTCGCATCTCCATTCAGAAACCCCTGGGTAAAATAGCATTGTTGCTATTGTCAGATCAATGAAGCTGCTTCTTCTGGTATTTTGAAATGACGGAGTGTTAAAGTCGTCGTTTAGTATGTGTAGGGAATTTGATGCTAAGAATTCTTCCAAATTTTTACCTCTATTGTTTGTGTTCTCGTTAAACCATAAAACCGAATGGACGTTACTATCTATTCCAAGAATTAGGCCGTGCTTGATGGTAAAATCCACAATGTTTACCATTGTTTCTAAGTCGCATTTTATGTCAGTGTGATAGTTTAGGTACACACTTGCAGCAAAAGTTTTAATTCCTCTGGACGTAATTTCGATAAGGATCGAGTCCTCATTTCTGTGCTGAGAAATTAATATTACCTCGACATAAGAGTTGACCACGGGTATTATAGCTCTCCTTCTTTCTGATCCTTTGGAAAATAATTACTTCGAAAGCCACATATTTTGTTGTTGATGTTGTAGAGTGCTTGTATTAATGCTAGTCCTATATTTTGTTTTTATATTTTTGAGTTCTGTTAAGTTATCTACATCCTTGATAGAGCGTTGAAGATTTATTTGAAGGCATACCAGGGAAGTAGTGCTGTTTCTACTTCCTGTTTTTGTTTCCGGAAGCGATGACGTGTTGTATTAGGGGCATCCGGATGGAGTCCAATAGCTGACAGTCGTAAAGTATATGATCAAAAGTCTGTTGAAGGTGTGGACTGCAAATACACGATGGTGATTCCAGGATATGGAATCTGTGAAGATAGTGTCTTAGTTTTCCGTGTCCCGTTAGTAGCGTGGTTAAACCTGGAGAAATGGCGTGTTTTTTCAGCCGGAGTCTGTTTCTGATGCTAGGAAAGAATTCTTTTGTTGTTGATCCTTTTTTTGATGTTTTCCATTCTTCTTCTTCCCACATGTCTAGGCTTTTCTCTTCTGCAAGTGTTTTTATTGCAGATTTCGAGAATTTATCGTAACTTGTTTCTAGTTGCTTCTTTAGCCAACTAATTTGTGTGTGTGTGTGTGTGTGTGTGTGTGTGTGTGTGTGTGTGTGTGTGTGTGTGTGTGTGTGTGTGTGTGTGTGTGTGTGTGTGTGTGTGTGTGTGTGTGTGTTTTATCCTACGCCCCTGTGGTTATCAAATCTATTGAGCATCAGTCTACTTCCAACACAACACAACAATCAAACACCAATAAATCATAACTAACTGGTATCAGCCTCGAAGCTTAATAGAAAGCTTCGAGGATGCAAACTATGACATTATACCTCAATTGGGATCAATGCAAAGAAAAAAAAATCCATTTATTATAACTACAGCACTTAAATGCTTTAAAAATAAATAAATAAAATTTATTTATTTTTAAAGCAAAAATTTGTAAATAAATACATACAGCTGACCCCTCGAAGCATGCAGGTTTGAAGGCTGGTCCACTTATGCGGTTTTTCAAAACTTATCAAAACTTGCCAACACATACACTTACAGACCGTACATGGCGCCATTTGCAGTCGGGAGAAGTGTAAACAAAATTAAGGATGCGCTATTAAATCATAACTGCATAAAATTAACTGTTATTAATAGTTACATTAATTAGCATAAAATAAAAATTTTATAACGATTCATTCATTGGTGTATAGGCTAGGCTACCTCAAAGCAATGGCATCGATTGCACTAGAGTACAATAAAGCAATCATATTGCTGCTTCTTCGTTATCAATGATTGAATCGTTATACCTATAAATAAATATGAATAATTTCTTTCTTCACATTATCTTTTCATTTATGATGAGCAGTGTTAGAAGTTATAATACGTATAACTTGTACAGTGTTTTGTATCGTATATGACAATACTGATGTAGGTACTGACAGAGACAGAGACGATTCATCTTCACCAAAGAGCTACGGAGGCGCTTTGGTAAAGTGAATCGAAGATGAAGAAGATGAATCTTCACCAAAACGCCTCCGTAGCGCAATTGGAAGAACGACGGTGCATTGCGCCCTTCGATTGGAATAGGCCTAAGTTCGATTCTCGTCGCGACAGGAGGAATCTTTATCTGGACGATTTTCAATCGAAGGTGAATTAGCCGATCTCATACGGAGGTAGCAGGGTTTTTTCTCCCGGAAACTCGGGTTTTCATCCTGCATACAGACAAATCTTGCCCTTCAGAACATAGGCAATTTACAGACATAGAATACTAGTTGTAGTGGTGGTGGAGGTGGGCGGTAGATGGGGTTGATGGAGATGATTCGTAGTAGAGGTTCGGTGTAGTGGTTGAGACAGTTGTAGGTGTCCTCCCGCAATGAGTCTTCGGACTCCTTGGAGGTGTCAGGAATAATAATAATAATATATGACGTAAACGTACGGTATCGACAAATACAGTACAGTACTGTAAATGTATTTTCTCTTCCTTATGATTTTCTTTTCTCTACCTTACTTTATTGTAAGAATACAGTATATAATGCATGTATATAATATTTTGCATGTTATAACATGCAAAATACAAAACATGTGTTATCGGTAACGTTTCCGGTCAACAGTAGGCTATTAGTAGTTACGTTTTTGGGGAGTCAAAAGTTATTTTCGAACAACGCGGGGGGGGGGGATTGGCGCCCCTAATTGTTCAAGGGTCAACTGTGTGTGTGTGTGTGTGTGTGTGTGTGTGTGTGTGTGTGTTAAGGATACCAAGTAATTTTATAAACTTGTTTTTTTTACTGCTTCTCCCAAGTAAGCAAAACAGTTAAGTTTGCGCCTGAACATAGTTCAAGTCTAAAAGGTAGTGCAACACCAGGACAACTCGTTGTAAAGGTGGGTAAAGAACTGATCACTATTCTTAGTAATTCCCATAATGTAAAACACATCTCACTAGAAGATGTATATTGTTATACATTATGGGTGGGGGGGGGTCACTACCCAGACCGGTTTCAACCTTTTTTGAGGTCTCCTCAGTGAGTAGCTAGATCCTGAAATACCAAGGATTTTAGTAATATAGAGCCTTATCAACTGTACCTATACAAGTTGCTACAAGGTGCTTTTACTTCGAATAAGAAACTCTGGATGAGATAAAGGTGTGAAATTTTTTTTTTACCTTGGGGATAATATATATTAATAATTCTCACATCTTTATCTCATTCCAAAGTTTCTTATTCAAAGTAAAAGCACCTTGTAGCAACTTGTATAGGTAAAGTTGATAAGGCTCTGTATTACTAAAATCCTTGGTAATTCAGGGGTCTAGCTGAAACTGGTCTGGGTAGTGACCCCACCCATAATGGGTAACAGTATACATCTTCTAGTGAGATGTGTTTTACATTATGGGAAATACTAAGAATAGTGATCAGAGCTTTACCCACCTTTACAACGAGTTGCCCTGGTATATATATATATATATATATATATATATATATGAACCCGCTAAGGCCTTTGATTCCCTTACATGGAGTAAGTGTGAGACTGTTTTAGCTTTATCTAACTTTTGGAGACTGAGGGGGAGGGGACAGTTCAATCTCAACCAGAGGCCAATTACAGATAGTTGACCCAAGACTATCGCTAACAATATCCGGCATCAGGCGAAGAAAGGTGGCTGGCATGTGGTGCCATCTCGTGGCTCCAAATACTAACAGTATATATATATATATATATATATATATATATATATATATTGTGTGAGCTAGTGTGGGCTCTACGGTCTAATTTTCTTGACTTCATGGGACGAAAAACCCGAGTTGCCGGGAGAAATACCAATCTTGTCCGTTCCAGAGATCAACTAATTCTAGAAATGGTCGAAGAAAGGCTTAGAAATGTTCCCCTAGTCAGTGACCAGATTCGAACCTAGATTTTCCTTCTGATGGTTAAGTGCCGTGGAGTGCAAACGCCACATCTGCTCAGCTACACAAGCTCTTGTAATAATAATAATAATAATAATAATAATAATAATAATAATAATAATAATAATAATAATAATAATAATAATAATAATAATACCCTTTATTCCCATATAGAGAGTAGGTGAGGCCGTTCTAGCCCTACCTAGTTTTTCGTGACTGAGGGGGGGGGGAATTCAATCTTCACCAGTAGCCAGTTAGAGATACCTAGCCTAAGGCTATCACTAATTATACATGGTGATGAAAGGCGACTGACAAGTGCCGCTATCTCGTGGTTCCTAATCCTAACACTAAGTTTACGAAAATAGTGTGGGTTGTAAGGTCGATTTTCTTGAGTTTACGGGATAAAAAAACTCTGAGTTTCCGGGAGAAAAACCCGCTTGCACATGTCAGAGATCGACTAACTAGGGAAGCGGTCGAAAAAAAAGGCTTAGTAAAAGTTTCTCTAGTCGTCGATTAGAATTGAATTTACAACGCTCTCTTTTCGGGCGATCTAGCACCATGGACGGTACATGCCACCTCTAATCATTCTGCAAAGACTGTATATCAGCAGCATTCCTGATTACCCTACCTATCTTTGCATCATCATAAAAATTATATTATAATAAAATATAAAAAAATAAAAAATAATTATATTATAATAATATTATAATAAAAATTATAATAAATTTTTTTAAAATAAACGAAGTTTTATTACTTCGTTTCCATTTTTTCATTAACTATATTATACATTTTATATGGGCACAAGACAATTCCTCTTCACTCAATGTGGCCCAGGATAGTCAAAAGTTGGACACCCATGGTTTAAGTCATCCAGCAGAATCTTAACAGTATCTTCATTAACTACCTCTGCTCCCAGCTTTCAACATCAGGAGACAACTGAAAATCTGCATTCAAATATTTCACTACAAAACTGGTGTACAAATTAAACAGCAGAGGACCAAGTAGTACATCATTTCTTCTTTTAGACTTAACTCCTTCATAAAACACTCTTTGATATCTGTCCAATAGCCACTCTCTAATTCAAATCACCAGCTTCATATGTAATCCCATTTGCTCCAATTTATGGAACACAGTTCCTTGTGGAATCCTGTGCAATTTCTTTCAAGGTATAGCAGTACAATTATGTGGCCATTTCCTTTAACCAACTCAATTGTCACTTTATTATAATAAGCATGCAATTTACTAAAAACAAAACCTACCCTTCACAAAAATCATGTTTTCCTCCATAAAGTATCATATTTCTCTCCACCCAGTCTTGAATTTTATCTGTTATTAACTTCTCGAATACCTTAGTCATCATTCCTGAGGTACTGATTGGTCCATAATTTGCTACCTCTGTCTTAGGTTCTCTTTATGTAGTGGAGCTATTTTGCTCTTTTTCCATTCAGTTGGCAATTTTCCAGAACTATGGCTGAAATTAAAGGGCCTGGTCAGAAGTGAAGCTAATTCTCTAGCACATTTTCATAATACATGGACTTATTACCTCAAAATTAATGACAGTGTTTCCATTAAAGTTCTGCAAACCTTAATCACATGCAATTCATCAACCTCTATTCTCCAATCGGTCAATGTGAATCAGCAACACACTCTTACCACACTTATAAAATGATTACTCAGTAACTCATTAGTTCTTTTTCATCTTCCATAGTCATTCTATTTTTTTTTTTTTTAAACTGCCTCATAGAAGGAATTCTGGAATTTCTTTTGGCCTCATCGTCTAGTTTCCTCTCGTACTCAGCTTTGGTCTTCCTTTCCATACAGGCCACCTTTCTTGCCTGTGTCCTTTTACTGCTCATGGAGCTTTTGATCACGTATTTCTTTAAGTTCCTTACACAACTTTCTCTCTTTTTCTGCAACTCCCGCTTAATTGAAGTTATTCATCACTCTAACTCCTACCCGATTTATCTTAATGACTTTGGGTTTACAGTCTGATACTGCTTTCCTAAAACATTCCTTGACCATTTCCTATGCGCCATCAATACCTCACTCACCTCTTCACTCTTTTATGCTGCGGCACTGCTTAACGGGTGACTTTCAGCTTGCCATAATCATCGGCTGTTCAATTCTATGTATATCCCTTCTTAACTGAAAATTCTATCTGACAATCTCTCAGGTTACGATCACATGATTACTTTCCTAAAACGGAAGTAGTGTGGCTAAATTGTGTCACTGCTGTGTTTTCTCTACTGGTATGACTAAATATAGACTCTCGAACCTCATGGTGCCTCCATTACATGTAACAGGCAGCTGTATAAATTCCCTTCCTTCTCTATGGCCGTTCTAATGTATGCTCCTTCCTATAGCGACAGCTGACTACATATTTCATCCTGTTGGCTTCTATCACAGCAGATAGCTTCAAGTGACTTCTTACTTTCGTCCCTGTCCTATTGATGAATTTTTACTCTTTATTGATTCATTTCTTCTACTATCATTAGCGAACCCAGCCTCTGAAAATACTATATCCCTTGCATTCTATCTCTGTGACTATATCCTGACTCAACCAATGCTTATAACCTTTGGCCAAGTCGAGCTCACGAATGCCAAAAACCCTTCTCCCTAATTCTGAATACTTGTGACATTAGTATACGTAATCTGCAATGCCTCTTTATCCCACAACTCCCTTTACATCTTGTGTTGATTATCTTACTAAGATAAAAAAAAAAACCTGGTGGGGAAGATACATTCAGCATCAGCTAATCACTCTCCCACTTATTCAGGTCTAGGTTGCCTGAACCCACCCCAAAAAATAACATTCTAGTTTCCCTGACTCTGTACTTCCAAACTCACTGAACAACGTCTCAGGGCACCTAACTTCGAATGAATTCAAAATGCAAATAATCATCTTTATATGAGTCTTTCCTTTCATTGAATCCACAAACTCCACAGCATTTCTCTTACTCAACCAGTGCACTCACTTATTCGCAATCATAGCTATTCGTCTAAGCTTATCTCTACAATAACGTGACAACAGACAAACTTTTACTTTCTCAATCTTCTTACTCACTTGGAGGAGAAAGTCTTTCATATCATCCAGCATATTCCACTTGTCACCCGTTTAGAAAACACTTAAATCTCATTCGCTATAAAAGACTTAAATATTGCAAAATTTCTTAATTAAAAAATATCATTATCCAGTAGTTATTTTCTCTATACTGTGCTTTTCTTTTCAAATTTGTTCCATGGATTTCGTAGTTCTCAGCTAGTAATTTTCATTGAGTTAAGCTGTGATCGTTTATATTTTCCGCCTAGATGGCAGCACATTTCTATAGCTATGATTCAACGAAGTAGGATGGGGGAAAAGTAGGATAAGAGCCAAGTTGGTGAAAAATATACCTGAAAGAAAATATAATTATGCATACAGTACATATCAAATTTATTTTTCACCACCTTGGCTCTTATAATTATTATTATTATTATTATTATTATTATTATTATTATTATTATTATTATTATTATTATTATTATTATTATTATTACGGGCGACTCCAGGGAGTCCTTAGACTCATCGAGGGAGGCCCTAAACATCATGTCCACACAACTATTAGACATTCTCACAGTATCCATCATACCTTGCCTTGAACTCACTGACTGTCATAGCGCCCACAACAGACTCTGGCAGCTTATTCCACTCATTCACCACTCTAAAAGTAAAGAACCCAGCTCTTACACCCTTGTTAACTACACTTGCCCAGCTTCCATAGGTGTCCCCTAGTTCTCCCACCACCAGTCCTGATCTCAAAAATATCCTCTGATTTAATCCTATAGAAACCCTTTAGCAATTTGAATGTCTCAATCATATCTCTTCTTTTCCGCCTATCAACCAATATCTGCAACCCACAAATCTTCAACCTGCTTTCATAAGGTTCATTCCATAGACCTTCTATCATCTTGGTCACTCGCCTCCGGATCCTCTTCACCTCCTTCCCCACCAAGAAGAAATCTAGGTGACCAAATCTGGGCACAGTAGTCGAGATGAGGTCTTATCAAGGTTCGGTACAGAGGTACAATAACTTGCTTGTCTCTGCTCGTCAAAGTATTTTTTAACAACCAATGCATTTAATAATCCTGCCTTCCCCACTCCTTAAGGTGTACCAGAAATCTGTTCAACATCAATCATATCTTACTGAAATCCGTTCATAGAGAAAAATAGAACGAACAGAATTAAACAAGACAATAGATAAATAACTAACTAAATAAAATATTTATCAAAGAAAGAGCCATACGGTTTCATTTCAGCAAGTAAAATAAATAGAAATTGGGAATATTAAAGATCCAACCTTATTTGAAAATTTGACCAGAGAGCTTATTAGAATATAATCTCAGCAATGAAATTGCCTTAGGTAGCATTACTTAAAAGATACGAGCGCTGTCCAGACATCCTTATGGTTTATCTTTTATTAGTGCTTTTGATGAAGGGTTCACTAGCCTGACAGCTATTTCGACTTTATTGAATGGGGAAAGGGTTGCCCTGTTATGGTTTCTGCCTGGTCTCTGAAGAGAATCAACAAGGTCGAAACAGCTGTCAAGCCAGTGAAATTTTACCGAATGCACTAATAAAAAGGCGAATATTTGGACGCCTGGGCAAGATCTCAAGGCAACACCGATGCCGAAGATTCTATTCTCGTAAGCTCTCTGGTCAAATTTTCGAAACTTTCAAAGTTTCTACATGCATTCGGCTTAGAAGTAATGTTGGGAAATAAGTACTTTCTTATAGTTTTTACTGTATTAGCGATACACGCTTAGATTGCTCGCTAATGACTCGGTTTGATTCATAGTATTCAATTAACTATTTTCCCATTTATTTGAATGTTATGTGGAAGTCTATGCAAGTGGCTTGTTGAATAAATGTTAAACTTGAAGTTTCAAAAGTGTAGCCTGAATAAGTAAAATACATCAGCTGGTCTAAAACTGCGTATTTTTAAATCATTGCCTACATTCGTTGGGGTCATTAATCCCCTTACTGGAATTTATGTATTTAAGAGCCAATAATCAGAAATGAAGGTACCAATTGAAACTGAAATATAATAACTTTTGGATACGATAGAAATAACATAGATATGAAGCATAAATTAATTGATATGTTTCATCCATATGACCGTTTTGGATGGTTAACGGACAGGAGATGAGAAATTCATAGTCTCTCGCAGCCAAGTGAACCCCACCTTTCTATAGTATTGGAGTGTTTTCCTAATGCGA
This sequence comes from Typopeltis vanoorti, assembly GCF_054136105.1. NCBI lineage: Eukaryota > Metazoa > Arthropoda > Arachnida > Uropygi > Thelyphonidae > Typopeltis > Typopeltis vanoorti. The sequence continues at coordinate 109,076,562 of NC_143550.1, read as the reverse complement.
TCTGGCGAGACGAGTCCTTAAAGGCATACCTTCCCTGGTAGGTGGAAATGCCAACTAGATCTCCAAGTGGCAGATGGCTTTTATTGCTTGGCTAAATACCATCACCGTGCTTACTAGAGGTATGAACAGGCAGGCTACAGCTATGGTTCGTTTCTAGAGTAAAGTCACAGGTTTTATGTCCCCTACTTTTCTCTTACGTGAAATTGAGGTGATTGCCTTGCTAAGCACACTTTGCACACCATAATTATTAAACTACTCCAGTCGAAGGTACAGCAGTAAAGTGTTTTCCTCTGGAAACCAATTTATTACTGCACCTTCTAACTGGACTTTACTGCTGTACTATCCGACCACTGGATATTACATGGAAGAGGAATTTGTTGATAACACTTCGGAAGGCTTCTCGAGCAGCTTGAAAATAATCCTGTTGCCGCTTGCTCTGAAGATTGTACCTAGAGACAGTTGAAGTATAGCAGCTTGCAGGAGGATTGTCGAGGATCATTCCTGGATTGGGATTTGGACAATCTAAGATCTCTGTAAATAAATAAATATTTCTCTCACAAAACAAGAAAATTCAAAATTAAAGGAAAATAAAATAAAAAACTTCTATCTAGAGTTTACCAACATCTGAGAGATTAATTTAAATAACTACGCTGACTTTTTACAAGAATCTATCTGCGCGAGTTCATCACATACATTCCTACCTAAATGATGAGATATTCTTCCATTCAAATATCAACTTCCCCAATTTTGACAGGTTTTCACTTCTCTAACTTCAGAGACCAATTTGAAGAGAAACTGAATTGCTTGCACTCAGTACTGATCTAACGCAAATTGTTAACCTAACTATCATGATTCCAGATAATCCTTATCATTCTCCCAACATCCTCGGCCTTTCCGGCTCTCCTTTCAATTACACTAATGTTAGCTTTTCGCTTGGCAACTCTGACCACAACTTTGTCCATGTTTCTTTTTCTACAGATTGTCCTTCTCAAAGCCAATCTTAGTTTCGTATATTAAAGACACTACAACGGCACCAACAGGGATTCTCTTAAGGATTTCAATGTCTATTTTTATGTCAGATTATTTCTTCTACTTTCCTGATTGAAAGCATTTGCTCTGATCTAATAAATGAATTATTCTTTGATGGGATGAGTGCCTGTATTCTTCGATTCTCTCAAATTGTTCAAGCCTTAGTTTTTCCAACAAATGTGCAGAACTCTCTAAGCTAAAGATGCAATGCATCATACACTCAATGGCTCGAGTTAAACTCCAGTATCTACTCAATTTATATTACAGCCTGTAAAAACTGGAAAAAATCAACAAATCTAAAGCAGACTATGAATTAGCCCAATCCTCTTACGAAGATTGCTTCTTTACTGAAATGGCAATCAAGCCTTTTGTTCCATTGCCAAGGCGGCTGGACAAAACTTCTGTCTCTACTATGTTTCTATGTCTCTCTCATCCTAACGAAAGATGGCAATGTCTCCTAAAGATAAAGCAGACCTCTTGGCATGAGTCTTCTATTCCCAACTCTTGTTTAGACGCCCAAGGAAAATCTCTCCCAACACTTCACTTTCACAAATGGCCCACAGAATGCTTCCTCTGATCTTTTTTCAGAAGGACATCTAGAAAATACTCAATAGTTTTGGTAATAATAAGGCTCAGTTGTATCCCTCCAGCTGTACCAAAACTTCAGGACTAATAACCATTCTATATCGCCCTGGCCAGCTCTGCTACTCATTTGGCATTTATCCAGTTTTTATCTGTCCTGTTCCTAAAAACTGAAATAAAAATCAGCATCAAACTATCGCCCTTTATCCTCACCCGAATACTCTCATAAGTGATCAAGAAGGTTGTCAATAATTAACTTCTTCACTACTTAGAAATCCATTGGTTAATTAGTGATTACCAATATGGATTTATCCATTCTCATTCTACAGCAGATCTCCTTGCTAAATTTACTACCTTGCACACAGGCCAGAGAAAGATTTCAAAAATCATTTGTTCGTTCTTCATATTTCCAAGACATTTGATGCAGACTGGAATCGTGGCCTTCTTTCCAAGAGCTTCCTTAAGGTCTCCATCCTATACTTTGTAAGATTACCAGGTTTCCCTCTCTGTCTTGTCGTTCAGTGCGTATTATGGCGGATGTTCCATCATCTGATTTTTACATCAGTCATGGAGTATCTCAAGAGGCTGTGCTTTTATTTACACTCTACCTCTTATAGATCGATAATTTTCTGTCACTCAAGTCCAATCCTATTCATAGCTTTGGTGATGAAAGCAGACTATTCCTCATTGTCATTCATAAAACCTTGTAGTAGATGACCTGGCTTCATGGTAATTTATGGCCAATCTCTTAAACACCGATCTTCTAGCCATTCTCAAGTGAGATGAAGATAATTTAATAAATTTAATTCGGCCTTATCTCGAAGAAAGAGATCATACTGCACTGTCCCTCACTTTAGATAACATTCCTCTCAACTTAACAAATATTCCAAAAGAAAATTTGTATTCTTTTCTCATTCTAAACTTTTCTACTGTCGATTTTCTTGAGTTTACAAGAAGAAAAACTGGAGTTTTCCAGAAGAAAAAAAAACCCAACTTGTCTGTGCCAGAGAACTTCTAACTCGGGAACCGTTCGAAGAATGGCTTAGGAAAAGTTCCTCTACTTGTGACTGGAATGAACGTAGCCTTTCTTTGGACATCCTTCCACTGAGCTACACAGGCACCTTTATTACTTTTTTTTCTTTTTCTTAACTCCTAACATTTTATAAACTCCAATCCATCAAACCTTAGAATATGGTTCTCACATCTAAGCTGGAAAACCAAAAATCTTTCTCAAATTCTTGATTGTGTTCAGAGAAAGCTGTTTGCTTAATATACATCCCCATAGCCGCTCTGTCTTTGCATGATATCTTTATTCTAGGCACAATGACGAACCGAAATATTATACCCACCCAGCCTGTTTCCGGACAGACTACAAGAAAACAGGCCAGTGGCGAAGGTATTTTTGTATGGGGATTTTCTCAAGGACATCAGCGTGCCTTCTTGTAACACACAATAGCTAATTCTTACCTAGGGATTATTTCGGATCAGGTATCGCTCTGCATTGTGTAGCCTAATGGATCTGAACTCTTCTGGCAAGACACTACCCATTGTCACAAGGCTCGCATTTCCATGTGCTACACTGGCAGATCAGTTCTTTTGATTTGAATCCCATCGAGCATTTCGTCGATCATGTCGTACATCTACCAGTTGAAATCAGTGTCTAGGATTCATTCTGTGACAAATTAAACATAAGATTAAAAAGATTTAATCTTCTTTCCATTTTTTTTGTCTTGAACTAAAGAGAGCTTTTCGCATTTATGAAGCCCAAATTAAACAGAATTATATGGAATTTAGAATTAATTCAGTTCAATTCATATTTTACCCAAAATCAAAGATTTATCTGTCGCCTACTCGTCTATCGCGAAATCTCGATATTTTGTAATTTATTTTAAGTTTTTTTCTGTTGATGTTATCTTGGCACTGCAGTGTCAATGATCCAAACCCAATCAATGTTCAATAATTATAAAATCAGGTCTGTTGTGGTCCAATGGTGTCTGAATTTTATGATGCCACTTATCAGAGGTGGGAAAGTCATAATATTTGCATACGTACCAGTGAATTATATTGGCCACTTCATCATGGCTTTATTTGTATTCATTTTGAGCAATCTTGATGCAACACAGATAAATTTTACACTTGGATCTTCCTGAATCTATATTCTTCATTTACTGTTATTACGGATGCTCTCAAATTTTTGCCTTAAATGCATTAGTTTGTGACGCCTGTTCTTAAGCGGCTAAAATAAAATCTTTAGTTTCTTTTTAGATATCTATACTTTATCACTACGATGTTTTGTCAATTTGTTTTTCTTCAGTGTCTCATAATTATTGTACACATAAGAGTTTATTTTTCTAGCTTTCAAATCGATTATTTTTCTGTTTTTTTTTTGTAACTGAATTTGTTTTTAGAACACAGTCTGAAATGGCTTGGAGCATTTGTTCAGAGTTGCTGTTCAATGTAAGTTTTTAAACCAATTTCTCTTCTTCGACTTTGTCTCACTTGCAGCAGACTCCATCCGTCTGTTCTTCTTGGTCGATACAGACGGTCAGCATCACTGTGGATGTAATGCATGATGCATAATCATTAATTTTCGAGTTTTGCGGTCCAATTTGTCCAGGTTTTCTTTTGTCCAATCTACTACTATACCAACATTCTATTGGATTACTAGCATAGCTCAAGATTTCAAGATTGACCGAATCCATAAGTTCAGTCCATTAAGTTTTGTTCTCAGACGCCTGAATCTTTTCATGTATTCTGCTGCTGCTTGTTGTTTAACTCTCGACTTTAACTCCTCGTCAAAACTAAAATTGTTAGTGTCAATAATTTTTCCTCGTTTAATAGATAAAATTGCACATTTAACCCAACCAAATTCCATTTTGATGTCTTAAATAAAACATACCATTTTCAGTAATGGATATATTTGATGTGTTGATGTTCCATATAATTTCAAGTCATCCATATAGGAGGGGAAATTTCATATACATGTGCTTTCTTTAAAATAAAAGACTGAGGTATCAAAGAAGCGTTGAAGATTATTTGTGACCGTGAATTAACTTGGAGAATTCATTCCGCGACTAACGATAATATATCCGAATCATTTACTACTTCAGTTTCCCCATGATTTTGAATCCAAGCCCAGAAATAAAGATATATTTTTGCTAATTCCAAATACTTCTAATGATTTCAGAAACTAAGCATTTTATAGAAATGAAAATAATTTTTGTAGTATGTTTATGCTATGAACTTCATGTATATGAAAAGTGACCTGCAGTTCTATGTACACCTATTAAATAAACTCCGTACAATATAAAGAACGTAACTCCATATGCTGCCTGTAGAGTTTTGTGATGCTATACTGAACATGTGGTAATAACAATGTCTGATAATAAAAGCATCCACATGCAAAATAAATAAATAAATAAAGAACTATCAGTTTAATTATACTGTATACTGTAATGGCACCATATTCTTCATCTTTACGTGAGCCAAACATCCGTTTCGTAAGATGTGAATAAAATAACAAATATACTACTAATATATTTGTTAGTTATAATAATTATAATAATTACTATAATTATTATAATTACTATTTATTATTATTTTTTTAAAGTTTGAGAAAGAGTGATTATACATACAAATTTCTGCATTTGCTTATAAGGATTACTTGTAGATGAGTGAGGCAAGTTAATCCCACCTACTTCGAAGCTTGGGTTAGCTTTTATGAAGAGAGTGGGATTTAGCCTTCACTATTTGTGTTGTTGCTACTGTTTATGTATGGGATGTAGGCATTGGATGCTAGTGATTTGTGATGTGTATATTAGTGTTAATGGTTTCTTAACTTTGTTGGTATATTTTCCAGAGTTCTTTTTTTTAATGTTCTGTAGTTATCTACGCGTTTTAACTTTCTTGGTAGGTTGTTGAGTTGCGTGGGTATCTGATGTGATCTCACAAAAGAACCGTATGAGTTGTTGAAGGGTGTGGGGATGTAGAGAGTTGTTGTAGGTCGTGTTATACGATATGTGTCTCTGTTGTTTCGATAGGTGATGTTGAAGTAATTTCTTGTTAATGTCATGTAGTGTTTCAGGTTTTTAATGCTCAGAATTCTGTGTATCGCCATGTGCTTGTCAGATATTGGTTGTTGCGTGTAAGGTGTCCATATCACTGTTGACACGATTTTCCTGTGTAGTGTTTCTAATTTTGCTAGTTGGCTGTTTGATGTATTTGCATAGACGGTTATTCCGTGTCTGAGTAGGGATTCGCAGATACCGTGATATAGGAGTTTTTTTTTATGTTGGGTAGAATAATGTCTTTAACTTGGAAGAGTTTTGCTGCGATGATCCGGAGTTTGGTGTGTAGGTATTCTATATGTTTTGTCCATTTAAGGTGGGAATCTATATAGAGACCGAGGTATTTTCCGTGTGTTACAGGTTTGATTTCGGAACATTGGCAGGTATTTTTGTTGTTAATGCAGCGGCATGTATGACAATGTATCGATAGTGATGCGGGGCGTGTGATTCTTGGGTTGTGTATTATCAACATCTGTGTTTTGGTGCCGTTGATTAGAATTGCGTTTTGGTGGAAGTATGTTGTGATTTCGTTTAGGTCTTGTTGTACTTTGCAGAGAGGTGTGTTAATGTCTGTGTGGATTGCTAGTAGTGCAGTGTCATCTGAGTATTGAAATATTTGACTTCTAATGGATATGTTATGAACATCGTTAATGTATATGTTGAATAGAGTGGGTTATAATATGGCACCTTGAGGTACACCGTGTTTTACTTGTATATTCCGACTGTGACATGTACTTATTTTTGTTACTTGTATTCTGTTTGAGAGATAGTTCTTGAACTATGTATGCAGTGTTCCTCTTATACCTATTGAGTATAGTTTGGTGAGTAGTATGTCATGTTCAAGTGTGTCAAATGCTTTGGTTAGGTCCAGCAGTATAAGGACAGCGTACTTGTTTTTGTCGAGAGCTTTGTTTATTGTGTAGTATATTTTTTTTGTTTATTGTGTACTATAATTATAATAATTATAATTATTATATAATTATAATTATATTATAATATTGTTAGTTATAATAAGCTGGCCCGGTTGGCCGAGTGGTTAGCTTATCCGCTCTCCAGCCAATAGGCTGCGGGTTCGAATCCCGCCTAGGCATGGGTGTTTGTGATTGTCTTCCACTTTCATACATTCCTTCACCCCAGTATAGATGCACTCTCCCAATATAGACTGGGTCACCATGGGAGCAGTAGACCCAAACCTCCGCAATGGGAGAGGCTTTCTCCCTACAGTGGGTAGAAAAATAGGCTGTTAATCATCAACATCACTAATAATTATAATACCTTAATTCTGCATATATCAGAATTGTGTACACATCATAACAATAATTAATAATCGCATTAAGCATATAAACTAAAGTGTATTTACTAAAAAACTAGTAGTCTAAAACCTATTATTATTGTAGAAAGTTTTTTAACTTGGGTATATTATGTATTCAAGATACCAAGTAATTTTCTATAAACTTGGTTTTTAATCCTATTTCCCAAGTGAGCAAACAGACAAGAAAGTCAAGTTTGTGCCTGCACGTAGTGCAAGTCTGAGGCAACTCATGGTAATGCCACTCTAGGCAACTCGTGGTAGAGGTGGATTAAGCTCTGATCACTTTTCTTAGTATTTTTCCCTTAATGTAAAGCACATCCCCTCTTGTGGCAACTTGTTTAGGTAAAATTCATAAGCTCTGAGTTACTTCAACCTTAGCATTGTCAGGTCTGGCTCCCACTGACGAGACCTCAATAAAGGTCGAAACCGGTATGGGTAGTGACCATTGCCTTTAATGCATAGCATCATACATCTCCGCAAGGGGATGTGCCTTACATTAAGAAAAAAATACTAAGGAGAGTGATCAGATCTTAATCCACCTTTACCACGAGTTGCCTAGTGGTGGCACTATGTGCAGGCGCAACCTTGACTTTCTTGTCTGTTTGCTCACTTGGGAAATGGGATTAAAAACCAAGTTTATATAAAATTACTTGGTATCGTGAATATCTATTATTATTATTATTATTATTATTATTATTATTATTATTATTATTATTATTATTACGAGAGGCCTCCACGGAATCAAGAACTTATCGAGGGAAGCCATACTATCCACACCAGCTATCATACTTGTTCTTGAACTCAATCACACTACTTGCACACACCACATCCAATGGTGGTTCATTCCAATCACACCACTCCATGAGAGAAAAATAGCTCTACCTCCCCGCTTCTTGACAGCATTCATTCTGAACTTCCAAGGATGCCGTCTCGTCCTTTCCTCACCCTCCATAAAATCAAAAATTCCATTTACTGAAATTCTGTATAACCCTTTCAGGAGTTTTTAAGTCTCAAGGATATCCCCCCCCCCCTTCTTCTGCTTGCTAATGGCCGCAGACCACAAATTCTCAATCTGTTTTCATAAACAGTATATTTCAGAATCCTGATATCATTTTTAACATTCTCCTTTGCACGCTCTCCAATAAATCAGAATCATAACGGAAACCAGTTGACCATACCTGCGCGCAATAGTTCAAGTGAGGTCTTATCAAGGTCTTGTAAAGAGGCAAAATGATATCCTTATCTTAACATGTCAAAGATCGCTTCACCATTGCAATTATCCTCTGAGCTGTATTTGCAATCTTTGCTACATGGCTTTTGAACTTCAACTTTCTGTCTACTAAAACCTCCACGATTCTTAGCCTGATCAATTTCTTCGGGCATAATCGCACCAATAAAATCATGCATGGTTTTACATTTATTAACATTGAATTGGCAGCCATTTTCAAATGCTTACAATTCCAGCCTATTCCAATCATTCTGCAAGTATTGCATACAGCAGCACTTTCTGATTACCCTACCTACGTTTTCATCATCAGCAAATAGTTGTATACCGCATATCAAATCCTTCCCAATGTTATTAATGTACAGATTTAATAACCATACCCCAAGGAATGATCCCTGTGGCATACCACTGGTGACCCTTAAATCTAGCAGACTCACATCTCCCATATATCACTTTTTGATATCTGTCAGTCAGCCATCCTCTTATCCACACCAATATTTTATAATCCAAATCCATTTTCTACAATTTATGCAACAGTTATTTGGCCAACCGGGGCTGGCAATTGTGATGTACTTATTCGATTATTGCCTATTACAATTAAGCTAATAAGAAGGAGTGGGGGGGGGGGGGGGGAAATTCCTAAGTCCGAACTGTAAAGTGCACAACTTAATTCCTAGATGGCAGCACTACGTGAGATCTCAAAATCCTATAATATATAAATTATTGTGAAAAAAAAAATAAATATATATATATATATATATATTTAATGAGCCATTCGATGTTTAACCCTTTCAGTATTGTTTCACGCATTGTTTCTCGGCTCTTCATTTTTTAAACAAGAATTAGAAGTGAATGTAACCCATTAAAAAGAATAATACTTATACATGTCTCCATCTAGCCATTTTCAAGGGGAGTTAGAGCTCCCCCCCCTTTTTTGTTTTCCCCCTTTTTGTGCTCTGTATCCTCATTCTCATCTGTCTTTAATAACTTAGAACAGTTATTTGTACTTTGAAAAAATTGAAAGTACAAAAGAAAATTTCTATAACAGGCATAGGATTTGCTATCTACTAAAGAGTGTGCAACAAATTCACTTGCCGAACTAACTGGTCCTCAAGATGAACGATCCGTTCAACAATAAATTCATATATTACTTCTTCGGCAAACTGGCTAGACTCTTCCTCATCAAAATAGTAGAGTCTGGGAAGTAGGTTGAAGGTGGGGTTAGGGCTAAATGGCCTCGCCCACCCCTTTGTGGGAACAAAAGGCATTATAAGATTTTTTTGTGAGGGGATATATTGCTAATAAAGTAATATTTATTTGAAAAAAAATAACATTTCAAACTTTAAATTCAGTGAAATAAAGGAATAAACACAAGACATAAAATGGGAATTAGTGCTCAGATTTTCACGACGACAACATGACGAAATATCTCAATGCAATATTGAAACCTGTAATATTATTCGGTCAAGTATTAAACAGTAATCGAAAATAATTCATTGTAAAAATGAACGTTTTGAATTCATTTTTAATTTCATTGTATAATAAGGTTTGAAATAATCTTCAAGAACATTAGACGTAAAATGAGAAAGCTTTCCTTGCCGGACAATTTTCAGATGGAAAAGTGTTATTTGGTTTTCTAAAAATACGGGTTCAAATCCCGTTGAGAAAACTGAAGCGTATTTCGACTGCAGATGAGTCAGCAAGTTTCATACGAAGATGACTTTTTTTTCCTTCCAGAAAACGTCTTTTTTTTTTCTTAACTCAACAAAAACAGACTCTTCTTCATCGTCTGGTCTTTGTTAATTATGATATAAAGAACCATAAGAAAATTGGGCAATTATTTCCAAGATTTCAAGCATTCGCAGTCTTATCCTTTCTAGAAAACAGATGTTGGAGGTATTTATCATTAAGAACACCTTTGACAGAAAAGCTTCGAGCCACCCACGCCGTTGTTCGACAGCAGATCCCTTGAAGATGTCAAGAGCTTGAGTTTATCTGAAAATATCTATAGCACTTGTCCAAAGGTGGATGGCATAAGTAAAATCTCCTGTGCAGGGGCCGTGAGGGAAATCGTATTGGCAAACGAAAGCTGATATGCGAATGACTTGTAAAAAGAACACATTAGGGAAACGAGATAACGACTTTATGGAGCGGCGTAGAATTCAAAACAGGATGTTGTGATGGGGCTTCCTGGAAAGTGATATATTTTTTTTGGATGCGTGTGTTAAAATCTGGTTTATTAACGGGTGTATGCAAAGGATTTTCGAACATAAGCCTCTTGGGATGGTTAAACCCAAATGTACTCGTCAATGATTTTCTTAACATTTCTTAACATCAATGCCCACCCTTTATTCATCAGCTATAAATTCTTACTCGTTTATTTCCATATTCTGCACACTTTAATTGACATTTGTTGATGAAAAGGATCAGATGAGCAATTTTAAAATTGGCAATAGCTAGCCAAAGGAGTAGAAAAGTCTAGATTCTATTGTAGATAATTAAGATAAACAATGGAAAAAAATCTGGGACTATTCAAATATTAAAATATTCCATGATAACGAAAAGATGAGGTAAGTGTACACTTCACAAAGGAATGCACGACAATTTGCAAATCCGTTGAAAATTTCTTTCGGAATTCTTCACTTCCCTTCCTTTCTTTATCACAGCGAAATAGAATTCGCATTTGATTGTACTTACAGCCGATGGAACTACTTACGAGGCTTGATATTGTGTTTTGAAACTACAACTAACAATGCAGATTTAAGAATAAGCATCTTTACGTGTAAATAACTTTTAAACAAGTTTCTCCTGGAATTGGAATGGATTTCAAAGGCACCCCTTGTTGAAAAAATTGGGTATTTTGTCAATCATTACAGTATTTTAAAACCGTATTGCTGTCTTTTCGAAGTTTATTAGTTTCGTGTGTGTGTGTGTGGGGGGGGTGGATGGGTGGGTATGGGTGGATGCAAGTAGGCTCTTAGTTTTTGAGCTACTCTGTTGCAACCATTCCAGCGAAAGAATTACATGGTAATCAAATGCAGAAAACGTTAAGAACAAAATAGCCTGAAATTCATCCACTTCTTAATAAAAAGTAGATACTAATCGACCTAAATGAGATCAGAAAGGAGGAAAGGCAGATAACCAAAGCTGCTTATAAACTCCAGTATTGTAATAGAAATATGCTAAAATAGAATACAAATAGAATAGAATAGAAAATTGTGATAAGACCCACTTTGCTCGCGCCCTTCGCTGTTATCGATGCAACCTACGATTGGGTGAAGAGGAGTGTCTCTTCTCCCAAGTGTCTCTTCTCCTAAATTTCATCGATTGTTCGACTTATAGCATAG